>NC_050510.2:10554746-10859355 GCF_012460135.2 Molothrus ater
TAGCTAAGCGGAAAGGCGACGTCTGCACCAAAGTAGTTGAGCCTGACAGGAAGAATAATAAGTGGGTAGTCCCATCCGCATCTGGGATGTGGGTTTGCCAGAGATCTGGAGTGAGTCCCTGCGTGTCTCTTGCCAAATTCGATAACTCTAACGACTTTTGTGTTCAAGTTCTGATCATCCCTAGGATCCTGTACCACTCAGACGAGGAGGTGTACTACCTTTTCGAGGAAAACAGCCGACTCCACAAGAGAGAAATATTAACAGGTATAACTATCGCAATGCTGCTCGGCCTAGGAGCAGCTGGAACGGCAACAGGTGTCTCAGCCCTAGCAACTCAACACCAAGGACTGTCTCAGCTGCAGATGACCATCGATGAGGACCTGCAGAGGATCGAGAAATCCATTTCCTTTCTAGAAAAGTCAGTCTCCTCGCTCTCAGAAGTGGTCCTGCAGAACAGGAGAGGACTGGATCTCCTGTTCATGCAGCAAGGGGGCCTGTGTGCTGCCTTGAAAGAGGAATGTTGTTTCTACGCTGACCACACAGGAGTCGTTAGAGACTCCATGGCAGAACTCCGGAACAGACTGGCTCAGAGACAGAAAGACAGGGAAGCCCAACAGGGCTGGTTCGAATCCTGGTTCAATCGATCACCATGGCTAACCACCCTAATTTCTACCCTAATAGGTCCATTGGCAATGCTGCTTTTAGCTATTACCTTCGGGCCATGCCTGCTGAACAAGCTAGTCTCATTCGTTCAGGCCCGCCTAGAACGGGCTAGCATCCTGTTCGTGGGACAGCAACAATTACTGTGAATTCAACAGGGAACACCGCCAGTCGCGAGAGACTTGCCTGGCAGAAACTTACTCAGGTTTCCCAAGACCCTTTTCCCTAGTCAGATCTCAACCTCCTACCTCATTTCGGTGCCTATGTATAAGACTACCCCGTTCATTTGTGAAAGGGGGGGGAAGTGTAGTAGGCATAGGGACAGGCGTTCGGAAGATTTCGGGCTGTGACGGAAAATTACAGGAATCCTTCTACCCCCCTCCCCATAGATAAGGATCACCCTTGGAATGTAGCCAAATGTGTAGCCCCCCTAACCTATGGATGCCAGTAACTTTCCACTCCATACTAACCCTAGAAAGTATAGCCAAACCCCTGTCTGACGTAGAGAAGCCCCTTAGTCCATAAATACCCTCGAGACCCCTCAATAAACGCCTTTAACCGTCCACCACATTGGTGTCAGCGTCCGTTATTGGCCACGAGGGATCCCAAGGGGAAGATCACGGTGCTGGACTCCGATACCAGGTCATCGCGGCCTTCACAAGAAGGCAACAGTTTATGGTATATATTTACTTTTAAATTTCTTTTAATGGTAGAAATAAAGAAACTCAAACCACTAAAAGACTGAATCTCAGTCCTAGTTAAAGTGAAATGGCATATAACACAATTCTAAAAGGCACTGTGTATTGTTGGTTCTTTTCCTGACAGTATTTAAGATAAATGAGGGCAATTTTTACTTATGCTGCTTCTTTTGATTCAGATTAGCATAAATCCACTCCTACTTATGCTTACAATTGGTACTGTAAGGTGACAAGTGTCTGATGTAGCAGACAGGCATGAGATTTTGTGAACCTTCCAGAGGCATTTCCTGGAGAAAAGAGAGTTCATGATTTCTCCTTACATAGCTTTTTTTTTTTTTCCCCAGGAATGATTCCATACTTGTTTTGCCTCCAAACATGTACCCTAAATTCCCTTTAAAAATTAATTTGGCAGAAGTGAGTTTTCCTGTTGTGGTGGTTTGACCTTGGTTGGATGCCAGGCACCCACCAAAGCTGCCCTATCACTCCCCTCTACAGCTGGAGAGGGGAAGAGTGAAAATATAACAAATAATTAATGGGTAAAGATAAGGACAGGGAGAGATCACTAAGTAATTACTGTCACGGGCAAAATAAACTCAACCTGGCAAAATTAGTTTAATTTATTATCAATCAAATCAGAGTAGGATTATGAGAAATAAAACCAAATCTTAGAAACACCTTCCCCCACCCCTCCCTGCTCCACTGTGAGCTCCTCTCTCCATGGGTACACAGGTTCTGTCACGATTCTGCTCCAGTGCCGGCTTCCCACAGGGTCAGAGCCGGTCACAGCCTCCTTTGGGCATTCACCTGCTCTGGCTTGAGGTCCTCCACAGGCTGTGGGTGAATCTCTGCTCCACTGTGGACCTCCATGGGCTGCAGGGGCACAGCTGCCTCACCATGGTCTTCACCACAGGTTGAAGGGGAAACACAGCTCCAGCACCTGGAGCACATCCTGCCCCTCCTTCTGCACTGATGTATTGGTCTGCATAGGTGTTTCTTTCACTTATTCTCACTCCTCTCTTCTGGCTGAAGTTGCTGTTGTATTTTTTTCCCCTTCTTAAATATGCTATCACAGAGGTGCTACCACCATTTCTGATTGGCTCAGCCTTGGCCAGTGGTGGATCTGTCTTGGAGCCAGCTGGCATTGGCTCTGTTGGACATAGGTGAAACTTGAGCAATTTCTCACAGAAGCCCCCTCCCACTACCAAAACCTGGCCATGCAAACTGAATACACATGTAGTCTCAGGATCTCTAGCTGGTCAGAGTGACCCTGAGATGTGTTAGAAAGTTTCTTTTCCCAGCCCGGCGCTCAAAGGAGTCAGAGCTCTTCAGTTCTCGGTCTCAAGGTTGTTTATTGTTTCTTATCTATAAAACTTTTTCTCCTGTCCAGCCGAGGTCTGCTCAGCAAGACAGTCAGAGGCACTCTGCCTGCCCCCAGGGCGGTGTTATCTTTTTATACTAAAAACTCCATGTACAATATTTACAATTACTTTCCAATACCTATTACCTATGTTAGACAGTGAGCTTCTACTCTAAACCAATCTAAAAGTGCCAACATCACAGCAGAAGATGGAGGCCAAGGAGAAGGAGGAAGGCTGGACATGCCCAGATTCCTCCATCTTGCCCCCTGAACCCCCATTCTAAAAACCCCAAAAATTTATTTTTCACCCCATGATAAATTCACTATCATTCTACTTAAACTGTCGTGGCTTGCAGATCTTCATACAAGGTTGGTAATTTGCTCCATGGGTCATAATCAAAACCACAAGCATCTTGGGCTCTGTGCCAGGGTCTCTGAGCCCCCTGGCAGGGGTCTTGGCAGTCCAGGACAGCCAGAGGGATGTCCTGAATTCCGTCACTGTAGGTATTGTTTCTCTGTCCTTTCATTTGTAGCTTCCTTTATTCTTGCATAAGCACAACATCAGTTCAGTGATATCTGAGAGATTTGATGACACAGTGTTCAAGTTATATTTTTATTAAGGTAAAATATTTTAGGTTGTTCCTATTGAAAGCTAGCATTCATTATAATAGAAGCTGCAAACTGAGTAACAACTGGCTAGTTTTACATAGTAGTTCTGCTATATTTCTGCTGAGTATGAAAGTACATCTCAATCAACACAGCCAAAACACCCTTTAGCTTCCAGCAAAAGCTGTATCCTGTTTGGAGTACTTTTATTTGAACAAAATGGCAAATTTAAATGCTATTACTCTGATTCCATGTCATTAAACCTTAGCAAATGTGCATTTCAAGCATCAATTTGGCTTTAAGTGCTTAGAAATATTAAATCATAGCTTCCCCTCCCACTCTTTCCTTTTTTTTTACCAAAGGGGGAGGAAGAGTTGATGGTTTGCAGTTTCCTACAGGTGTTGTGTTTTAGATGTTTGTCCTGGTTTTGGCCAAGGACAGGGTTAATTTTTTGCAGTAGCTGTGAGGGGGCGGAGCCTGGAGCTATGTGGGCATCGCCAAGACTCAGATGTTATTTGATACTGTGGGGTGAGAGTGGGAGTTTACAGACAAAGTTTATTTGAGAAGCCTTACCATTGAGTCATGAGGTGCAGAAAGGACCCACTTGCTTTATAAACTCCTTCTCAGAAAGAAGTCTGGAATCCAGAATCCAGTCTTAGCCCCAGACTTTGTCAATTGTTTAAGTAACTTTGTCCCAAAGGATTAAAGATGGCAAATCAGATATGTTTATATTAAATGAATTATTTATTATAACTAATGATTAGACAAAAGATCTTAATCAGAATTATTTACAACACAGTATAAAAGCTAAAACTACTAGTAGAGTATAGTATGGTACAGTGCATTATATCAAAGTAATTATGTTGAAGCAATTATATTTAAATCTATCAAAAAGAAACAATTATTAAGTAGCGATTGATGTAACTCAGCACACCAAACACACTCATGGGTAGATCTCTTTTACTCAACCTTGAGGAGTATCCTTGAAGGGGCATCCCTCCTTCAAGGGAGGAAACTTCATACACACACTCCAAGAAGGAATATGTTAGAAGAACCTACCGTATGAAAGTGGACTGGACTTTTATAGTGTAATGTGATATGACTGCCAGTCATATGTCTCCAGCTTGGCAGCTTATCTACCAAATCTTTGCCTCATTATCAGGATGTTAATTCAAGGATGATGAGCCAGACTGCTTTTAGAATAGTTCAAAACCAAAAGCAGCACATGATTTCCCCACTCAGCCCACCACTGATAGCTTGCTGTCTTGGTTTAGGGCAAATTTGGTAGAGAATTTCCAAAGGAGGGCCCCTCCAGAAAGCAAACCCACATGGCCCCGCCCCCCAACCGGTTTGGGAAGGATTCCTCAGAGAGAAGGGGAAAGAACCTGTTTATTTAATAGGCACAGCACCCCCCAGCACACAAAATGAACAATACCGGATGACACCACTCTGAAAAAAGATGACAAATTCAGAAAGTCTCTCTTGGGGGTGGTCGCTCTGTTCTCAGTCCCTCCAGCGCTGGGGCAGCTGCTGCAGGCCACAAGGTGAAAACTCTCGGTGTTCCCAGGTCCCAGTCCAGAGCAGGTTCGAAATGGTCAGAAAAAGGAAAGGAGAAACAGTCCAGGAAGAAATTTGGACAGTTTAGCTAAACTAGCTAATGAGCAAAAGCAAAAGCAAGCAGATGCAAAGCAAGCAAGAGCAAGAGAGAGCAAAGCGAAAAGCAAAAGCAGAAAAAGCAAAAGCTGCAGTCTCTGTGTCCCACCAGGCTGATAAGAAAACCAAAACAAAACTTTCCCTCTTCAGAGCCAGTCTTAAAGGTACAGAACATAATATCCAGCATAAACAGAACACATGAATGGGGATACAAGATTCATAACGTCACCCTAGGACATTCCACCCCTTATCCCCATATCATCAACATACTACCACACATCATGCATTTATTCACACAAAATTTCCATCTGTTCCCCCAAAATTTACAAGCAATACCCATCATGTCCTCATCACATCCCCACACTGGACCACTGAATCCAGGCCCTATACTACAGAGTTGCAGGATTCCCCCCTTTCACCTTACTCACTCAAAGCTCCATCTATCACTTGCTCAGACCTTCGACACTTGCACATTTCCTTCTCCATCTTCCACTTGCCCAGACCTTCAACACTTACACATTTCCTTCTATCTCATGTCTGTATGGTTTAATGTACAGACAATGGCAGTAACATCCAATGAACAGTGATATTTGCATATCATTCTCACCCCACAATCAGATCTCCCTGAGGTACACATCATGTTGTTCCATCTCTTTGCATTATCCACCATATGCAACCTGGTCCCTGAGCAAAGACAACCCCACGAATGGGTTTGTCTGTACTCGAGGCAGAATTGATCCACACGGTCTTCCCTAACAAACCTCTGACATGTACCACTGGGACTTTATCTCCATCTATTACATTCAGGGACTCAGACTGGGCAGGACCTGCTCGGTTGGTGGAACCTCGGGTGTTAACTAACCAGGTGGCCTTTGCTAAATGCTGCTCCCAATTTTTGAAAGATCCCCCACCCAGAGCTTTCAGCTGTGTTTTTAGTAGTCCATTGTACCTCTCTACTTTGCCTGCAGCTAGTGCATGGTAGGGGATATGGTACACCCACTCAATGCCATGTTCGCTAGCCCAGGTGTTGATAAGGCTGTTCTTGAAATTAGTCCCATTGTCTGACTCAATCCTCTCAGGGGTACCATTCCTCCAAAGGACCTGCTTTTCAAGGCCCAGGATGGTGCTCCGGGCAGTAGCATGAGACACAGGGTAGGTTTCCAACCATCCAGTGGTGGCTTCCACATAGCGCTTGCCCTTGCGTGTCTGGGGCAGTGTGATGTAGTCAATCTGCCAGGCCTCCCCATACTTGTACTTGGACCACCGCCCACCATACCACAGGGGCTTCACTCGCTTGGCCTGCTTGATGGCAGCACACGTCTCACAGTCATGGATAACCTGTGATATACTGTCCATGGTTAAATCCACCCCTCGGTCTCTTGCCCACTTATAGGTGGCATCTCTGCCCTGATGGCCTGAGTCATCATGGGCCCATCAAGCGAGGAATAACTCTCCCTTGTGTTCCCAATCTAGGTCTATCTTGGACACCCCTATCTTTGCAGCCTGATCTACCTGCTCATTGTTTTGGTGCTCCTCATTGGCTCTATTCTTGGGGACATGGGCATCTACATGGCAGACTTTCACAGGTAGCCTCCCTACCCTGGTCGCAATGTCTTTCCACTCATCAGCAGCCCAAATTGGTTTTCCTCTACGCTGCCAGTTGGCCTTTTTCCACCTCTCCAGCCATCCCCACAGAGCATTGGCTACCATCCATGAATCAGTGTAGAGGTAGAGCTTTGTCCATTTCTCTCTTTCTGCAATGTCCAGGGCCAGTTGAACAGCTTGGAGGTCTGCAAGTTGACTTGATCCACCTTCTCCTTCGGTAGCTTGTGCAACCTGTCATGTGGGGCTCCATATGGCTGCTTTCCACTTCTGGTTCATCCCTACGATGTGACAGGAACCGTCAGTGAAAAGAGCATAGCGTGTTTCCTCTGGGCGCAGTTGGTTATATGGAGGAGCCTCTTCAGCCTATGTCACTGGGTCTTGTTCTTCATCTGTGACACCAAAATTCTCACCTTCGGGCCAATTTGTAATTACCTCCAAAATCCCAGGGCGATTCAGTTTACCTATACGGGTGCGCTGAGTGATAAGAGCAATCCACTTGTTCCATGTGGCACTGGTGGCATGGTGAGTGGAAGGAACCTTGCCTTTGAACATCCACCCCAGCACTGGTAGTCAGGGTGCCAGGAGGAGTTGCGCTTCTGTACCAATCACCTCTGAGGCGGCTTGGACTCCTTCATAAGCAGCCAAGATTTCCTTCTCTGTTGGAGTGTAGTTGGCTTCAGAGCCTCTGTAGCTTCGACTCCAAAATCCCAATGGTCAACCCCAAGTCTCCCCAGGCACCTTCTGCCAAAGGCTCCAGGACAAGCCATTGTTCCCGGCTGCAGAGTAGAGCATGTTCTTCACATCTGGTCCCGTCCTGACCGGGCCAAGAGCTACTGCATGAGCGATCTCCTGCTTAATCTGAAAAAAGGCTTGTTGCTGCTCAGGGCCCCAGTGGAAAGTGTTCTTCTTGCGGGTGACCAGGTAAAGAGGGCTCATGATCTGACTGTACTCAGGAATGTGCATCCTCCAAAAGCCTATGGCACCTAGGAAAGCTTGTGTCTCCTTCTTATTGATGGGTGGAGACATTGCTGTGATCTTGTTGATAACATCTGTAGGAATCTGATGCCGTCTATCTTGCCACTTCACTCCCAGGAACTGAATCTCATGAGCTGATCCCTTTACTTTGCTCTTTTTAATGGTGAAACCAGCTCCCAGGAGGATTTGGATGATTTCCTTTCCTTTCTCAAACACTTCCGCAGCTGTGTTCCCCCACACAATGATGTCATCAATATATTGCAGATGTTCTGGAGCCTCACCCCTTTCTAGTGCAGTCTGGATCAGTCCATGGCAGATGGTAGGACTGTGATTCCACCCCTGGGGCAGTTGGTTCCAGGTGTACTGCACTCCCCTCCACGTGAAAGCAAACTGAGGCCTGCATTCTGCTGCCAGAGGAATGGAGAAAAATGCATTGGCAATGTCTATAGTGGTGTACCACCTCGCTGACTTGGACTCAAGCTCGTACTGGAGCTCTAATATGACTGGCACGGCAGCACTCAGTGGTGGAAGTGGTGGAGTCACCTCATTCAATGCACGGTAGTCCACAGTCAATCTCCATTCTCCTTCAGATTTTTGCACAGGCCAAATGGGGCTGTTGAAGGGTGAGTGGGTCTTGCTGACCACCCCTTGGCTCTCCAGCTCTCGGATCATCTTATGGATGGGGATCACAGCATCTCGAGTTGTTCTATACTGTCATCGATGCACTATGGAAGTGGCAATTGGTACCTGTTGCTCTTCTCCCGTCAGGCATCCTACTGCAGATGGATTCTCAGACAGCCCAGGCAAGGTGTTCAATTGCTGGATGCCCTCTGTCACTACAGCTGCTATCCCAAATGCCCACTTGAGTCCTTTTGGGTCTTTGAAATACCCACTTTGAAGGTAGTCTATGCCCAAAATACATGGGGCCTCTGGGCCAGTCACGATAGGATGTTTCTTCCACTCATTCCCAGTCAGGCTCACATCAGCTTCCACCAGAGTGAAATCCTGGGATCCCCCTGTCACACCAGCAATAGAAACAGACTCTGTCCCCACATGTCTCGATGGAATTAATGTACATTGAGCACCAGTATCAACCAAAGCTTTATACTCTTGTGGTTCCGATGTGCCAGGCCAACGAATCCACACAGACCAGAAAACACGATTTTCCCTAGCCTCTACCTGGCTAGAGGCAGGACCCCTCTAAGCCTGGTTATCCTTCTTTCCCTGGGCATATGTCTTGGATGTTCCTTCAAGGGGATCAGACATGGCATCATCAGCATCATACCTGGCAGTTCAGCTACGGGCAACTGGAGCTGCTTTCTTTCTGGTGGCTTCCTTCAATTCACGCACCCGTCATGCCAGAACAGCAGTAGGTTTTCCATCCCACCTCCTCATGTCTTCTCCACAATCACGCAGGTAGAACCACAGCTCAGCTCGTGGGGTGTACCTTCTCTCGCCATCTGGGAAACGTCTGCCTTGGATACCAGAACATCTGATCTGTACTGCCGAGATTTGGAGAAGGTCTTCTTTAATCTCCTCTCTGAGCTTCTTATGATTCTCCTCTATCTTGTCCTCTAAGTTCTGCAGACATGTTTCTACCGCTGCAATTCTGGCATGTGTTGGGCCATGTACAGCATCTGCATATGCTCGGAGCTTCCTTGCCATGTCCAGCACAGTCTCATCCCTCTCATCCCTCTTCATTATGGCTAAGGCAGAAGCATATTCATGTGGCCCAAGTCGCACAAGTTTTCGCCACATCACAGACGTGCATGGTACCAAGTCTGGGTTCCTAGTTGTAACGTCATCTGAGAAGATAATCTCTGCCACTGCCATCTCTCTCAGGCGTTGGATCCCTTGCTCTATGGTCTTCCACTGTGTTTGTTGCATATAAAGATCATCTGCACACAGGTATCTTTGTGCAACACTTTCCAAGACCCGTGCCCAGAGGCTCTGAGGGTTTGCCCCCCTCATCCTTCCTTGGTCGATGACAGGATCATGTGACAGGGATCCCAAATGCCTCGCTTCAGTGCCATCCAGAATTGTAGCCTCGCCTGCAGCATCCCAGAGACAGACTAACCAACTAATTATGGATTCATCAGGTCGTCGGGTGTAATCCTTCTGTAAGCCATGAAGGTCCTTCAGGGAAAAAGACTCAATATTTGCATCTGGTCTTGCACCTGCTGCTTTGACTCCTGATTTTATATCAGGAAGTGTTGAGGGTCCTTCTCCTGCATCATCATCATCATCATCATCATCATCCACTGGTCGATTGGTCTTGTCCGTGCATTTCCCACTTCTAGTACTGGTAGCAACAGCCATTGGTTTAGCTGCTGGCTTAGGCTCACTATCTGGTTTGGCTGCTGGCTTCGAGCCTGGGCTGTTGGCTGCAGTCTGAGTGACTGGGATAGCTGATATATCTCCCTGCCCCCCTGCCTCTGTCTGCTGTCCTACAGTCTCCAACAGAGTGCGATAAGCATATGCCAGGGCCCAGCTCACTGCAATGACCATTCTCTCCTTAGGCTCATGCTGGTGCTTCTCTTTGAGATTTCCCCACCTCAGCTGGGTTCTGAATTTGTTCATGGGGAAAATCCCAGACTATAGGGTCAGAGAATTCCTTCAGGATTTGGCCCATATCCTCCCATTTCCCACACCACTCAGGATGTTCCACGCCTGGGTCTACTCCTGAGTCAGGGGTCTCATCAGCCCATCTAGAAATCTCAGCCCTCACTCATTCTAGAGAAGCAGCAGACTGTATAGAGGAAGGTTACCAGATTGAATACCAGAAAGATGGTTTCTTTAACATTCAGGGGAAACTGAACATCCTTCACTACTGATGCAACCGATTCATAGGAGAAGAAGGAAAGCAAAGGCTGAAAAGCCTCATTCCCGGCTGCTCCTCCTCTAACAAACTGGATGCATAACCATAGCCACGAACCATTCATACCTGGAGCAGACCCCAGCATGTTTATAAACTTCTTACAAATCATTGCCATCAAGCCCAGCAGGATAGCTATTCTGGTCACTGCCCCTCTGCCGTAAAAACTACGTATTAGGGACAATACTAGAACTATTTCAGGATAAGAAAATAAACCTAGGGACCACAGAGATATTAAGATCTCGAAAAACCCTAGGGACCAGAAATACATGCAAGCCTTCACCCCAACAGACATTATGAATTCATAAAGCATGGCTATTAACTGCTTTAAACAAACAGAGTAATGGCAACCAAAATGCACTCAAAACAGAGTTTTTCCACTCTCTCTCTCTTGCCCTAGTGTTGGGTGCCAAGATTTTCTCCTGGTTTAGGGCAAATTTGGTAGAGAATTTCCAAAGGAGGGCCCCTCCAGTAAGCAAACCCACACGGCCCCTCCCCCCAACCGGTTCGGGAAGGATTCCTCAGAGAGAAGTGGAAAGAACCTGTTTATTTAATAGGCACAGCACCCCCCAGCACACAAAATGAACAATACCAGATGACACCACTCTGAAAAAAGATGACAAATTCAGAAAGTCTCTCTTGGGGGTGGTCGCTCTGTTCTCAGTCCCTCCAGCGCTGGGGCAGCTGCTGCAGGCCACAAGGTGCAAACTCTCGGTGTTCCCAGGTCCCAGTCTGGAGCAGGTTCGAAATGGTCAGAAAAAGGAAAGGAGAAACAGTCCAGGAAGAAATTTGGACAGTTTAGCTAAACTAGCTAATGAGCAAAAGCAAAAGCAAGCAGAAGCGAAGCAAGCAAGAGCGAGAGAGAGCAAAGCAAAAAGCAAAAGCAGAAAAAGCAAAAGCTGCAGTCTCTGTGTCCCGCCAGGCTGATAAGAAAACCAAAACAAAACTTTCCCTCTTCAGAGCCAGTCTTAAAGGTACAGAACATAATATCCAGCATAAACAGAACACATGAATGGGGATACAAGATTCATAACGTCACCCTAGGACACTTGCAAAATAGGGCATTCTTTGTGTTGTTTGATCACATTCCAAGGGCTAAGAGTCCTGCTACAAAAACCATCTTAAGTCATTGACACGGGTGGGAGAAAGGGACTTTCTCAAGCATTTCTCTCCAGTGGAGCAGAGCAGTGAGGTAGCACTGGCCCCAACCAAAGGGAGTGGTCTGGGTGGCATGGTTGCAGTCAGGTTGAGCTCCGTACTCTCTTTTTTATACACTTTTGTGTTGGGTTGAAATAACAACATATCTGCCCAGAGCAGGTTGGAAGCAAATCTGATCTAAGCATTTCTTGTATTAGGTACAGAGCCACTGGTCACAGTGTTGCTTGGTCTGTTCATGTGGTTGTGATACCTAACCTAGTATATACTCACAAATATGCACTATGTGCTTTTTGCAATGCTCTTTTTCAGAGCAGGGAGAAGGTTCGGGATTGCTTTGTTGCTGTACTGTGGGAAATCAGTTTATGACATTGATGCTGTGAGCAAGGCTGACCTAGAACAGAGGCTAGACAGAGTTAAAGAATAAAGTAGGTATTTATTAAAAGGTCTTGATGGATACACCTTGGGCTGCACAAGAGCCTGGCCAGGGCTACACCCAAGAGGAACCCAAAATGGTCAAAAAATGGATGACCAGTCACGAGGTCTCACACTTTTATAAGTTTTGGTCCATTAACATATTGGAGTTTGTGGATGTGACAGCCTGGTCAGAGAGAGAGAAAGCTAGATAAGCTTTCCCATGAATTGGTCTGAGGGAGCTGGAGAGAAAGAATTGTAAACAATCCACAGGTGGTTTTGTAATAAGTTGTTTTCCTCATAAGATGTTTACTGAAAGGGTGGTTTCTTAATTAGCCAATGGTGATGGTGTTTTAAATAAAGGACTGATCAGGCCCACCTGTAGCAAACTAGAGTATAAAAATGAATGGGTCCTTAATAAAGTGGAATTAGCTTTCTGATATGACTCTGTGTCATCTCTGACTTAAAGGTGACAGGAGTTAATTGTCCAATTATACCTTCAGGTTATGAAATTCCATCCTCCTTGTTTTTCTCTCTTCAATTCACTGTTGTTTATGCTCTTAGGCCTGAAATTTGTATTGGTTGTCCTTGGTCCCAAGCTAGAAAAGGAATTGTTTTGTCTACCTACTCTGTGAAGAGAGCTTACCATCCCTTAATATGAAGCTCAGAACTACACACTAAAACAGCACAGAATCTGAAAAATAGAAAAGCTAAAACTTAAGGCATCAACATGATAATATCAACAGCGATGGAGGTAATTTTGGATGTGTATTCAGTGTTGCTCTCTTACACTTACCTTGGGTGCAACCTCTGGGAGTCCATTAATAATTGTGCTCAGTCTGTGGCGGGAACAGGGGAGGATAGTTTTCCCCAGATTTTCATCCCCTTTTCCTCCTTCAGGCCTGTTACAACAGCTTTTGAGAATTTTGAATTCCCATTGGATGTTAAGGAAAGCATGGTCTTGTTGCTAAGTCTGCCAGGTCTCCTCAGTATGGTCTGCACCATGTTTAGAATCAAGAGATTTCTAGGAAGATCATTCAGAGATCTGAGACAGAGTGGAAATTTTTCAGAGTAGAAATCCATTTTGATTTAGGTGAAACGTACATCTTTGAGTTAAATCTGTAGCTTGAAAACATAGCTGTTTAGTCAGACTGCCTGTTCTCGTAAAAAGCCTATGCTGCTGCAGCTGAAGGACAAGAGATAAGGGGGGCAGACAGAGAGACTGTTACCAGAGAGGGCAGTCTGACCCAGGAATTCTTTTTGATAAAGAAGAATTAGCGGCAAATGTCATGTGAAATCAGTAAAAATGAATATGTATTAACCTATTGTGAAATTGCATGCATATGTATTTGAGAGGGGGATAAAAAAGGATCTGGAGTTCCCAGAGGTGTGCATGTCTTTTAAGGAGAGTAATCTCCACATGCATCCAGCGTCCAGCACTGTAATAAGCATACTGGCTTTACAACTTTCACAAAGTTGTGGAGTTTATTTGCTTCTGCAAATCCGATCTACCTCAAGGGTGGATAGTCATGAATGGCATGGAATGTGGGAGAAAATAGGCCAGATTTTGAGGAAATTCTCTGCTACAGTGGTTTGGAAATACATCCCTGAACAACTACAGGACCCTGAAAAAATGACAGAATATTTGCAAGGAGAATGCTGTGGCAGCTCCAGAGAGAAACAACTTACTGCAGTTTGCTGGGCCCTGGCTGCTATTTATTGAACACTGATCCTCACTAAAGAGCACCTTCAGGGGGAGGAGGAGGAAAGCAAAGCAACTGCCACTGTGGCCACTCAAACTGCAGCTGAACCAGGGGAACAACCCGTGCTGGTAGCAGTTGCCCCTATACAGAAAAAAAATCCAAGGCCAAATCAGTTATCCTAGTGAGGGATGAAGAGGAACTAGGGCCCTCACAACAGGAGGAAGAGGCAGGGCCAGAGATAAGAACCCAATTCCTATCCCTGTGTGAGCTGAGAGGTATGTGAAAAGATTTCAGCCACCAGTCAGGTGAGCCCCTGGTGACCTGGCTTCTCTGATGCTGGGATATCATGGCCCATGATATGAAACTAGATGGTAACGAAGCCAAGCAACTGGGATCCCTCTTCTGGGATGTGGGCATGGACTAGCGGATTGGGAAGATAACAGAAACTCAGCCTCTGCAGGTGACTCCTGTCAAGTGTGAGGGGAAGGTATTATTTTAAGGATGATCTAATAGTTTCCTGAAGCAGGCGGAACACCATGGAGCAATGTATCCAGTACCTGAGAGAATGAGCTGTGCTGGAGGTATTCTATAGGGATTCAAATAAGGAACAATCCCCTATAGATCTAGAAGTCTGGTGTAGACAATCCATGTGGCAAAAGTTTGTTCAGAGTGCACCATCACCATACACCATCTCACTGGCAGTGGTGTAAATAAAAGAAGGAGAATGAAGAGTTCTTCGCTTTTTCAGAGGGTATCCCCTCCCACACTAACGGACAAGATGGAGAGTGACAAACGAATGTAAAAGCAGCTCCGCCTAGACCCACTGGGGTCTTTCCACACTAAAAATAACCTATGAGATCTCTCAGCACCTAACTCAGGTGCTAGAACTGCTAAAACAAACAAAATACCACTTTTATTCAATTACTCATGTGCTTCTGCGCCACATCTGAGGATTCTTGGGCTCTGATACCTTCTGGACCACAGCTGGGGTCCCCTGAGGGTGCCAGCAGGAGTGGAAGGGCAGCTTTGTGTTCCTCTGGTCCAGGGGGTTTTCCAGATGCCTCATTGTCCCTTTGTGGGGTGCCAGAACTGATGCCTTGAAAAGGGTGACCTGGAACAGAGACTAGACAGAGCTAAAAGAAAAAAGTAGATATTTGTTAAAAGGCCTTAAAGGATACACCTTAGGCAGTACAAGAGCTTGGCTGTGGCTCCACCCAAGATGCATCTAAGATGGATGACCAGTTATGAGTTTTTACACTTTTATAAGTTTTGGTCTATTTACATATTTGGGTTAATTGTCCCCAATTGTCCCCTGACAGTTTCAGGTTATGAATTCTCATCTTTCTAGATTTCTCTCCTCAATTCGCTGTTGTTTATACTTTTTGGGCCTAAAGCTGCAACGGTGTCTTCGGTCTTCAAGCTGGAAAAGGATTGTTTTGTCTAATTAAACTGTGAAGAGAACTTGCTAACACTTTATATGAAGTTCAGAGTTATATACTAATGCAATACAGAATCTGGAAAATATGAAAGCTAAAACTTAAGGCATCAAGGTGACTACCCCACTCTGGCAATATGACGATCATCTTTTTTTCCTCCCTAGTGACCTACACCTCAGCTGTGGAAAGACTGTCCAAGAGTGTGGACAGATTTGAAAGACTTGAGCAAACTAGAGAGGAAATGTTCCCATGCCCTGCCAGTACAGACCAGAGTCTCTGCTATTGGGAGCAAGCAACCCCCTCCTTGAGAGAGAGGGTCCATACTACAAGGTAACCTGCAGTTTTACCTTCATGACTGTAGGAGTGTCGGGGGGGTCAGCATGGTTGGGACGGACGGAGATGAGAGATCTCTGAAGCCAGGTCGTGGAACTTGCGGTTTATTGCAAAGGGAGTGGGTGCAGGGCCCTGCTGGGAGCTGCCAGCCGCAGCTCGGAGCAGGCCTGAGAGAAGAGAGGGGTAGAGAGGATGAGAGGAAAAGAGCGTAAAAGCATAAGAGAGTAAAAGGGGTAAGAGCTAGGAGACAAGAGTAAGGGTATAGAAAGTAAGTAAGTAAGCAAGTGAGTAAGTGAGACTATGGAAAGTAAGTGAGCGAAGTTCCCGTTACAATACAATAAATCATCTTCTGTGTTGAATATTCTGATTCTCACTAACCAATCTAGTACAACATACAAATCCTATAGCATGTCCATACAGCCTATAAGAGTCACTACATTACCATACTGTGCTACATTTTAAACCCTAAAAACTACTCTTTGGATCCCTTCTGCCAAGCTGGCAGGGTCTGCTGGACCCTTGGACCTGCCTGCTTGCAGAGGGTCTTGTTTCATCAAAAGGGGATTACCTTCAGCGGCCACAGCATTGTTTTCCCGTTGTTCAGTAACTAAGGGATCTCAAAGCTTGCTTTCATTTCAATCTCGCTTATAGTTTCTATATTCTCAAAATCTTTTGCCAGACAATCATATTTATAAGGTTTTCCTGTTTCATCCTCCCCAACACATGACCACAGAGAGGACATGAGGAAGTGGGACCTTCAAACATTGGGATCTACATTTAGTGAAGGCCACCTGGTTACTTAACACTAGAGGCTCTACCAATCGAGCTGGCCCTGACCAATCAAAACCTCCATGTCCCATAGAAGGGGATAAAGTCCCACTGGCACATATGAGAAATGTGTTAGGGAAGACAGTTTAGATTAGTCCTGTTTCAAGCAATGGAAAACTCATCCATGGGATTGTTTTTGCTCAAGGACCTGTGTGCGCTTGGTGGATAATACAGAGTGACAGGGAAACACGAAGTTTACCTTAAGGGGATTTGATTTTTGGGTGAGAATGGCCTGTAATCTTGAATTGTATAATATTGGTTGCTCAATGACACTGACACTGTGCCATAACTCCCATGGACAATGAGGATGGACTGCTCCAGATACACCAGTTGTGCGCTCCTGATGCAGCTTGCAACCAGCCAACAGCTCACCAGCCCTCCCACCCTGGAAGACATCTAGGATGGATAGAACCCAGAGTCATGGACTAAGTTAACTCAACAGACATCTTGGAGGGATAGTCATTGACTATGGAAATTATACCTGTGCTTGTGTATATATATATATATATATATATATGTATATTGATGTAAGTTGTAGGATTTGAGCATGAACTAAATGGTATAGAACAAAGGGTGAATAATATCCTGATATCCTGGGTTTGGCCAAGGATGGGGTTAATTTTTTTTGCAGTACCTGTGAGGGAGTGGAGCCTGGAGCCATGTAGGCATGGCCAAGACCTAGATGTTAATCTATACCATCTTACATAATTTCCAGGGGTGGAGGAAAGGGACTTATGCTTCTGAAAAGGGTGTCCTTTTCTGGTGGATCAATTGTGGCAGATGGAGCGGTGCAGGTAACACTGGTCCCAACCGGAGTGAGACGTTTGGGTAGCATGGCTACAGTCAGGCCAAGCTCTGCACTCTCTTCTTTGTACACTTTGTTTTTAATATTGTAGCTGTTACTGTTAGATTTATTAATTCATTGCTGTTTCCAGTAAATTGTTCTTATCTCAAACTGTGATCTTTGCCTTTTGTGCCTCCAATTTTATCTCCATCCACCCGTGAGGGGAGGGGAAGTGAGTGGGCAGGGTATGGTTTTGGAGTCTCAGCAGGAGGACACAATAAATGAAGGAATACCAATTCTAAACCATGACACTGTTGTATACATAAAGATTTTGAATCTGAGCTGTTTGTCAAGGCCCTGATGCATGTGTATGAGTAATGTAATTGAGTTGACTGGTAAATTCAGTTAAAATGTGTGCTGTGAGTTGTGCAAGTGAATCACAACCTGGAAGATCTTGTTCTGATGAAAACAATATTCCTTTTTATTTCTGGCTTTTCTTTCTCCTTTTTGAAATTGCTGCATTTGATCTTTGTTTAAGTGATTTAGTGCTTACTTTGTGCAACACTTGGTAGTCCAGAGTGTTTCCTTAATTACTCCAAATTCAAAACTCCAGTTGGTGACATGGATAAATAAAGCTAAAAAGTCTAGAAATTGTTATACTTCTTGGGAAAACCATTGCATGGCTGTCTATGGAAATATCCAGAAATTAGCTCCTCTTGGAGACTGAGAATTTTTCACTACTTCTTTTCAGACCATACAAAATTAATTCATACCCTTCAAGCTTAATTTCAGACCCTTCAAAATTAATGTCCTTTTATGACAAGGTAACTCACCTAGTTGATCAAGGGAAGCCAGTTGATGTAATCTTTTTGGATTTCACTAAAGCTTTCGATACCATCTCTCATAGTATCCTTCTGGACACAATGTCCAGCACAGTGCTCGATAAACACATCATGGGATGGGTGAGCAACTGGCTCACGGGTCAGGTGCAAAGGGTTATAGTGAACAGGTTGACATCAGACTGGTGACCTGTCACAAGTGGGATTCCACAGGGCTCTATCTTAGACCCTGTGTTCTTCAACATCTTCATAAATTACTTGGACACAGGACTGGAAAGGATACTAAGCAAGGTTGCAGATGATACAAAACTGGGAGAAGCTGTTGACTCCCTCAAAAGCAGAGAAGCCCTGCAGAGAGACATTGACAAATTAGAGGGCTGGGCAATCACCAACCATATGAAGATTAATGAGGGAAAGTGCCAAATTCTGCACCTGGGACGGTGCAACCCTGGATGTACAGACAGACTGGGGAATGGGATGCTGGAAAGCAGTGCCCCAGAAAAGGATGTGGAGGTCCCAGTCAATGGCAAGTTGAGTATGAGCCAGGAGTGCCCTGGCAGCCAGGAGGGCCGAGCATGTCCTGGGGGGAATCAGGCCCAGCATTGCCAGCTGATCAAGGGAGGGGATTGTCCCACTCTGATCTGCACTGGTGTGGCCTCACCTTGAATACTGTGAGCAGTTTTGGTCACCACAATACAAGAAAGATATTAAACTATTAGGGAGCATCCAAAGGAGAAAAAGATGAAAGCAGAAGGTGGTGGTGAAAGGCCTTGAAAGGAAGCAGCTGAGGTCACTTGGTCTGTTCAGCCTGGAGGAGACTGAGGGGAGACCTCATTGCAGTCTACAACTTCCTCGTAAGGGGAAGAGAAGGGGCAGACACTGATCTCTTTTCTCTGGTGTCCAGTGACAGGACCTGAGGGAAGGGCTTGAAATTGGTTCAGGAGAGGTTTAGGTTGGATATTAGAAGGAGGTTCTTCCCCCAGAGAGAGGTTGGCCATTGGAACGGGCTCTCCAGGGAAGTGGTCACAGCACCAAGCATGATAGACTTCAAGAAATGTTTGGACAATACTCTCGAGTACATGGTCTGACTCTTTGGGATGGTCCTGTTCAGGGCCAGGAGTTGGCCTCGATGATCCTTGGGGGTCTCTTCCGACTCAGCATATTCTGTGATTCTGTGAAACTTTCCTTCTGGGCTTAAAGAGCTTAAGTATGGTTGGAGTTCAGAACTGAAAGTAGCTAGTGTCTCCAGAAGGAGATGTGGAGCAGGTAGTTTTGGTCTGAACTATTCTATATTAGAGTTGACCATACCTGAAAGCATGTGCTCTGCAGCTGAAGAACTGCAGAGACTGCCACAGAGTTCACATACCCCCATTGTCTTCTTTCCATGACTGTACCTGAGCTAAAGAGTCTAATTTACACAATAGGGAGCACCTGGTCCTCTGAGAGCTTCCACTACATTTGCTGTACATTTGCATCAATCTCTTATCTAGATGCATTGAAGAGTTGAGTAAAAATATCTTGCCGTCTCTTTTGGCTTCTCTCTTCATTTTGTATATTTAAGATGAGGGATATGTTAATTTCACATTGTTACCTTTTGAAATTACAGTAAGATAATGCTTTTGCAGGTAAAGAAGACAAGCAAATCAGTTCACAGCCAATAACAAACTAAAGCATTTTGTTTATTTTATTTGTGATATCCTGGATTCTGGTTGAAGTTGAGTTGCATCATACATAGCAATTCTTGTCCATGTTTTTTCCAAAAATCCCATTAATAGGCTTTTATCAAGAACTTCCTTTAATATATCTGAAAATGTCTTTGTTTTCATAGTATTACATTGTCACAGCATTACACTCCTTGGATCTTGATGTTTGGAAGACAACATAAAAAAATAGACTTTTTTTTTTGCAAGTTCTATGATGCTTTTTTTTTTTCCTGAATGAACAAGAAAAGCTGTAAAGCCATCTTTGTGGTAGCAGTGCTGTTCTTGCTTAGGAAGAAATTGGGAAGTAAAAAATTTTACAGGAATTAAGAATAAATGAAGACCAAAGGTAGCCAAGCAGTTTCAGTCTTATAAAAAGAACACTTCAAATTTTGTTTCAATTTTAGTAAAAAATTCAAATAAGATTGTTTTATTTGAATGAATGATCCCTCTTTTCATACATGCTGATGCACATTCATCATCTCCCTACAAGCTGGGAAGCAGCTGTTTTCTCCTCTTCCCATCAGTACCTTTCCTTCTTGCCTACTCTGAACATTATTTGTATAATAATACTGAACTGGCACCGCTGAGAACTCAGAATTGAACCTTTCCCCTCATACTGTTTTTGTATTTTAAACGCATCATCCTCATGAAGTACCAAGAGGGAAGATAGACACTGTTGTGGCACTTAGCTCAGCTGGGCCCAATCTTTACACTGCCATAACTTTTCATGGTCCAAAATGACAGATCTTTTACTTGTTCCATGCTTCAGTTTCCCTATCACTGGAAAATAAATATTAGCATTTTGCTTTCTGTTAATTGCTTAGCCTTATAATACTGCTGCAACTGTGAGGTGCTCAGAGGCTGTGGTGCATGGTGTAAATAATACTTAATGGTAGAGCTAGTTGCAAATTTGGAAGTCAGATAGATTGTATATAAATGCCTGCAGAGAGTGTATGGAAACTTCTGCAACTAGAGGAGTTAATTCATAACACTAGTGAGGCATGCCTATGTTCATGGACCCAACACATTCCCAGATTTGACAGGGCCAGCTCCTGTATGGACACACTCCCTATACGGCTTTTTTAAAGAAGGAGAAATTTTTACTTCGGTTCCTGTCAGAAGACATTGTCAGTAATTGAACATTGGAGAGAAATACTCTTAAAATCAGTGAATTGATTTATTAGAGTCCTCTTTCACCTGAGAGTGCTGTTATGATCCGATTAGTGAGAGATGTCTCTGCCTGAATTAAGGTGCAAACGAGACCATATGCCCAAGTCAATGATATGGATTTCATTTAAAAGTAAATGTGAGGTAGAGAGAGAAACAAATAGAAAAGAGGCCGAGGGAAGAGAGATATATATCAAGCAGAAGATAGTCATCACCTGTGGATCCAGCAGCATCCTGTCAGTCCTTCTTCACCCTGGACCTCTTTGTGGTGAGGGTCCTGGAGTTGTTTTTCTGGGGGATACTGCCTTTATATAGTCCAAGTTTGGGGTATCCACAGGGTGGTCACAGATGTTCCCATACTTTGGGGTGATAGGTATATGAACAGTTGCTTCCTTGCTCAGTTTGCCACAGTGGGAATTTTTGTCCAGAAGTGTTAACCAGGATGTGCTAACCAGATCTCACCTCTTCCAGGCCTGAAATTAGCACCTTCCTGATGCAAATTCCTCCCTTCTGTGCTTATCTCAAGTTCCTGCTGTTGTGGCTTATTTTATAGCAAGTTCCTTCTGTGGCCTTGACAATGTTTTGAGAAAGGTAACTGTGCTCTTTAAGTCCTTACAAGTTCTCAGACATATGAGCTGATAGCTCTGGCTGAAAGCTGTGATACCCAAGGCCTTCCATGTAAGTGTTGTGGCCTAGTCCCTCTGTTTGTGTCCTTTCAAAAAGTTACATTTCTATGATTTGTAGCAATAAGCAGCAGCAGCTGGAATTCCTCCCACAGAAACGTTTCCTTTTCTACACTGTCTGAACCAGAATATCTAGGCTTTCTTTAATATATTTGGAGAAGGCTATTGTAATGTTCTCTTAAAGTTTTCTCCTACAACCTCTAGAGGTCCACTGTTATCCATCCTTTTCCCAGTACATGTGGAGATATATTCTAAAAGAAGCTGTACTAGTCTGAAAGCAAACCAGATGGAGATTCCAAGCCAGAAGTACAATTTAATAGGAAAACTAAAATAAAGGCAATAGTACAGAAACACTGGCTTAAACTGACAAAATCAGAATATGACCTGTCACCCTGTTGGTCAGGGTGGTGGTACCAGTCCCATTAAGTGTTGGCTACAGTCCTGTTGGTGTGATGGATGTGGTTTTGTCGAAGCAGTGATCCTGTAGAAACATCTGGTCCTTCTCTAGAGGTCTAGTGGTGGTTACTGATAGCTCTTGTCCTCTGGCAATCCAGTTTTAGTGGTATTGTGGTGTTCCAAGCCTCAGATTATATACAGGTAGGAATATTTGGTTCCTCCCCTCAGGGCAGGGCATCTCAGGATTGGATTATGTAATTCTCTGAGTCATTCTGTGTTGCCCTGATGGCCCATTGGCAGAGATAGCCCCCACAGAGTGGCTGCTGCTTGCTTGGTGGGAGTTATCAGGGTGGAGTCATGAAGAAGATAAAGAACACTGCACCACCTATTTTAACATCTTATGTAGATGGTAATAGAATACATACTTTTGGTTATATCTTACATTGTAACCCAAGATAGAAGCCAATGTTTCAAGTCTTCGGCTGGCTCTGATCCTGTTGTTAATTTGTTGAACATCTCTTGCACTATAGCTACTTGAGGGTAAAATTAAAACACAAAGTCAACTTCTGTGTTTTCAGCTACCATCAGCTAAGTATTTCTGGTCAGTGCCATCATATTGGGGGGCTGTCCATGAGCTCTCACATCTTTAATTCACTTTGGAGAGCAGTAGATAGTTTTTCCTTCTGCATTTCCTTCTTTCCATGCTTCTGAGTGCCAGCTTGTCAGCTAGGCAGGTGATGTAACTCTTTCCCATGATGTCTGAAGCTTGTGCATTGCAGCTCCTTTTGCACTGATTTTCCCCTGCATGATTTGGGCAAACATTAATATAGGCCATTTTGCTGCCATCATAATTATTCATGCAACCTGGCTTGGCTAAAGTATACCCCAGTGGTCCTTTGAGTGCAGGCAGAGAGCAGGTTGTGAGCCAGGTGAACAATACAGGGTCTATCACCTGTCCACTCCCCAGGAGCTGTGAGTTTGAGTGCTACAGCTATTAAGCACAAAGACATCACCCCCAGCTCATGAAAGGGGAGGAGATGGGAACCTCACCTCATGAAAGGAGGGCAGGTCTAAACCCTGTTGCCTATTCTTTCTGCAGTGACAGTAGCACATATAGCCAGAGCACCACCTCGACCAATGCCTGCAGCATCATGGCTGAAGCACTGTCAGGTTCTGGGGATTCTGGACCCAAATGAACTCTTCCTCCCTGGTCGTTTCAGGCTGGGAGCTGTTTGGTCCCTGGAGCCCAAAGGTAGGCAGTCATTTTAGTTGCCTGACTGAAGGTATATCTGGCTGTTTGTTGAAAAGGCAGGGGAATTTGTAATGACTGTGAAGGCTGAAGATGCTGGATTTCTTAAGCAGTATTTTCATCACTCCAAGAGCACTCTTCCTGTGGAAATGGAGAAATTCAGGAGACACAGCTCTGTAATGCTACAGGAATAACTGAGCAATAGCAATACCTCTTTATAGGTTCTGTCCCTACAAAGTTATGTAGGACATCTTTCGAAGAGAGTTTCTTCAGCTGAAGCTTAACCTACATGTATGAAAATGGGGAAAGGATATTTCTAATGCTCTTCACACAGCTCAGAAAGTTATATTCATGGTGCATCAGTGGTAGCAGGCAAATAGGGTCTGAACAGCACATATAGCATACAGTGTGCCAGAACATGTAGATAAGAAACCCAGAAGCTCCAGTTGCAGGAATAGAGTTTCAAATAAGAAAATTATCTTATTCACTTATGTTGTGGTTTAATCCTAGCTGGCAACCAAGCCCCATGCAGCCATCCCTCCGTGTCTTCTCCCTCACCTGTCTCTTCTGAAGAGCATGCAGACATCCATTCTACCACTCCAGTCATGTGAATCATCCCACCACATTTCCATGATTGTGACTACATCACAGCTTTCCTTCTGTACAGTGGCTTCCATCTCCTCTTGTTTGTTACCCATGCTGCATGCATTAGTGTACATGCACTTCAGCTGGGCTCCTGATTTCACCCCTGACTCTGGCTTTCGCACATTAAGAAGTCATTGAGCCTTCAGATGGGGCTTTTTGGCTGTAATTTAGATGCAATTAGCCTGTTAGATCTAGTATATGTTTAGTTTTGTCAAAAAGATTCTATAAGAGGTAGTGGTTATGAAAGTGAGATGGGACAGCTTAGATAAGTCCCTGCCTTTGACAGGTTTCTGGCAGTAGACAGCACCCCAAAACCCACTCTGGCTCACAAGTTCTTAATAATGACCAATCAGGCCTATCACAACATGGATTATTTATTGGGTAGGTGTGGGTTCTCTGCTTCCTTTTTCTACCTCTATCGGGGTCAGGATTGAAGGTGCTTGAGACGATAGTTCGTATTCAGACTCAGGTGTTTATTGTTTCTTATCAATGTTACAGCCTCACAGCCGTGAGTTCTACAGTCTTTCATTAGCAAGGCACAAAATGGCTAACTATCTCTTGTTACAAGGTCTTTTAAAGCTAAACTATCCAATTAAGAAATGACACCTAAATTATTTTCACTTTTAACCCAATAACTGATCACTCGAAGTCCACAATGTGGACTTTTCTGTCCAATTACAAAATACCACCCAAACCCATGAAGAAGAAAGAATAAGGTAAAGAAGAACAACCTTTGCCCTAAAACCTCCATCTTGCTTCATATTTATTACTATATTCTAAAACCTCAAACTCTAAGTTTTCCACACTGTGATATTACACACTTCTAACAGTCTACACACCTGTAATCCCAGTGCTATTAATCAATTTTGGAAGCCTTGTCCACAGCCTCAGGTCAAATGCAGTGTTCTCTTGTGGGTCTGTGCCTTTCAGCACAGAAAGTTTTAAATTCTCAGCATCCAGGGTTCCAACAGGCAGGCCAAGGAAAACAGACATAAGGCTTTAAACAGGCTTACTTACTACACAGGATAAACAAAAGAAACACTACTAGTAGGTAAAATACAGTGCATGATAATAAAGGTACCTATGTTACAGCTAGCAAAGAAATAGTATAGATTAGGAGCCAATGTCACCAACAAGTGATAGTGGTATGCAGAGAATGTCCTAATTCCTCTCAATCCCCAGGGAAGTACCTTGACGTGAACATCTCCATGCCAAGGAGAACTCTCCACACACTCAGAGAGTGTATAAGAGATTTCTGATTTAATGAAAATCAGTGTTCTTTTATAGTTGCAAAAACTGCTGTGTCTGTAGTCACTAATTTTGGTTTATTTTTTCTCACCATTTAAGACAGGATGTTTATTGCTGGCTAAGGAGGTTTTTGGGTGAGATAATTCTTCACATGACAAACCATTCCAGCCTGACTTTAGCCATATGTGACGGGGAGATAAGCTTCTGCTGTATCAGGGGGTGAAAGGTCCTGCCACAGTAGTATTTATAAATATTAAGAGTGGGAGCTTCTCTTTTCCCCAAAACATGCTTGCAATACCATTTTCCTTCTCCATTCTTTTCTTTATCCTTTGAAGATTGCTCCTTTGAACGGAGAACCATTTTGTGCCCATTTGTCTATAAACCTGAGAGCAGAATAAAGCAAACCAAGGCTGAACTGGAGTAAGTGCACATTTGTCCTGGGTGACCAAAAAAATGTGTATTGCATTCCATATTTTGTTCTACCCCAGTCTCCCAAGATTATCACTGTCCCTTTAACATGCAGGGGCCAGAAGCAGAAACAGGGTGTTTTACCCCAGGTTCACAGAGGCAGTTGGCCTGGGTTCCCTTTAAAAACAAGAAACAGATAGGCGTGAGCTCTCTTTTGCTCTCACTGGGCTACTGAGAAGCTGAGGGAGTGCAAGGCAGAAGCTCTCCTTTGTTTTTCCCAGGCTTTGGAGCAGCTGACAACACCTTTTTGGCCACAGTTGCCAGGGGCAACCCCCTGTTGGGGGACAAGTGGAAGCTTCAGGCAAGCCCTGCCTAAGCATCAGATTTTGGCAAGTTTAAATTTAAGAAATCACTCTGGTCGGCAAGTTCTAATGATGGCAAATCGGATCTATTTATAAAACTGAATTATTTATTAAACAGAAAAGACATAACAGGCGAAAGATCTTAATCAGAATTACTACACAGTATAAAAGTAAATAAGTACTAGTAGATTATAGCATAACATAAAACAGTGCACTATATCAAGGTACCTATATTAAACCTAGTGTCCTGGGGTGACTTTATGATGCTGGCATCCCCATCATCTGTCTTTTTGCTCAGAAATGGGTCTTGTAGCTTTAAGCTAGGCCCAGAGAGACAGAGAGAGTGAGGAGGGAGAAGTGGCACACAGTTTGTCTGCAGAAGCTTCATTTTACTCCCCCAGAATTCCTTTCTCATGGACTGTGTTGTCTGCAGCATGGACAGCAGGAGACAGCTCTCCTTTGCTTTTAGTTAGTTTCTTTCTAGGTAGCCGAGGCTGTTTTTTTTTTTTTTGGAACTGTTCAGCTATTGTTCAGTCCAGGAACACCAGGACTATTGTCCGGGGGCCCCCCAAGCTGCACTGCAGCCGGGACACCGGACCCGAGCCTCAGAGAGAGACCCAAGCCCCGGAGGGATTGAGAGAGCCAAGCCAAGACACACCCATGAAAAGGACTCTCTCTGAACTACACAAGGACTCTCTCTGAATTTACCATCTCTTCAGAGAAATGAGAGGTTATATGGTTTAATATTATTCTTTTTTTTTTTTTTTCATGTGTGTGAGTACTTTGCTTGTCAAATAAACAGTTTTTTCCACTTTTTTTCCAAGGAGATTTTTGTCCCAAATCGGTTGTCAGAGGGGCCACTGAAAATCTGCTTTCTAGAGGAGACCCTATTCAGAGGTTTCCTCCCAAATTTGTCCCAAACCAGGACAGCTAGCAAAATAAATAGTATTGATTAGGAGTCAAATGTAACTTACCACCTGTTATGAATGGAGTGAGAGCTTAGACAAGTCCTGCCTTTGACTCAGATTTCTGGCTGTCTTGGTTTAGAGACAAGTTTAGAAGACAACGCTCTGGAGAGAGTGTTTCCTCTAAAGAAAAAGGGCTTCAGCAATCCCTTCTCTGCTAATTAGAAAATGAATACTAGTGGGTGAAAGTGAAAAAAAACCTACCTGTTTATTGACAAAGACCATGGACGGCATGGGAAAAAAAAAGAATAAATGCTAGATATTGAACCATCAGAACCTTATCCCCACACACCCCCGCTCACAGCAGAACAAAAAAACCCCCAAGATACCAGGGTGTTATAGATGGATAATGAGATGCTTGGCTCTCGCAATTAAAGGATGACTATTGTGTGAATATTAAGAAAAGCTTTAGTGATGTATAGTTATGTTATTGTAGTTTAGATGTCCTCTGTTATCCCCATAGTTCCCTTCACCCCCCCTGTATTGTTGCCATCAGACAGCCTGGGTTGTCTAGGACAGGTAGAGAGAAGGCGTGCACATGTGCCCCTTTCATGGGGCAGTTTGGAATGGAAAAGCTTGTTGTTAAGGGGGTGCAGCATGGCAACACCTGACCCTCCAATCAAGTTACAAGAAAGCAGTCTCCACTGATAAATGACAAAGAAGAGCTGACTGACAGACTTTGGGAGGGGCCAGGGCTGGCTGATGCAACCCCCCAGGGGTATAAAAGACTGAGCATCCATCTTGAAGATGAACTGGCCACGTGGTATCCACGAGGGCAATTCCCAGTGCTGCGTATTTTTTTCTTATGTAGTCCTTTTGTTGTATTTTTGTCAAGGTTTAATAAACCTTTTGAAATTTTCCAAGTGAGCAGTTGTTTCTCACAAGGGGAGGAAACAAACTGTCTGTCTGTGTGGCAAGGGGTAGCATAATGGCACCTGGCTTTTGTCTCAGGGAAGGAGAAAAAAGTTTACGCAGCAGCGTGGGCAAAACAGATGGGAACCTCTTGAACCTCTGACGTTGGTCCCCTCCTCACAGCAGATGAAGCTGGCGGATTTTGGTGTCCTTTCTCTTGTTGGTTCAGCTTTTCCCGATATCTTGGGTGAGGCGGAGCAACCTCTGTGGTCCTGGCCAACCGTCTCCTGTTGACTGATCTCGGACCAAAACCAAGCCGAACAGTTCAAGAAAATACAATAACCACTGAAGGATTGCTGCTGCAGTCTCTCCAGGCCAGGGAAAGGGGAAAAAGAAACTTCTTGCTTAAGCTAACTAAAAAACCAAGCTAGCTAAACAACAATCTGTCTGCACCACACCAAGCATGCCTGGAAGTGAGGCTTTGAACAAAGCCCATGCAAGAGCCCCAAGGCTCCTGCCTCTCCCCTGGACCCACCTTAAAGCTACAGCAGCCATTTCTGGGCATAAAGCAGATGATTAGGGAATAGAGTATCATCATAAAATCACCCCAAGACACTGGCAGTAGCTCTGTTTGAGGCAGCCTGCACCCCAAATGGCTCTCGCTCCCAAGTTCTTAAGAATGTCTGATTAGGTCTATTATAATATGAATTATTTATTGAATAGGCACAAGATTAACAGACAGAAGTCTTTAAACAGACTTACTACACAGGATAAACAAAAAACTACTAGTAGATGCAAATACAGTGCATGATAGATGTACCTGTTTATAGTTTGAGGAGAAATAGTATAAATTAGGAGTCAATTTGACTTACCACTGAATTGATGATAGAATACACATAGAGCCCTTTCACTCAATTCCTGGGAAAGTAACTACAATGTTTGCATCCAAACTTTAGGGGAAAGCCCTACCCGTTAGTGTGAAGAAGACTTCTGACTTCGTGAAAGTTTGTGCCCACTGCCCTTCCGCAGCCTAGGAGCAAGAAGTTGGTGAAATTTAATTTTTTTTTTAAATTTGGGATTTTTTCCCAAAAATTGTGTAGCTTTTATAGTTTGTAAAGTCTGTCAGTCAGAAATTCCAGCAGCTTATCTCCCTACATCTTGTTCTCAAGGCCAGATGTTTATCATCAGCTGAAGATTCTACCTCTCTGGCACCAGAGATAATTCACTACCTGGCAGATGTTGGGCCAGGGTTATCTCATCAATTCATGTGAGGGGGAAGATGCCTGGAGCTATCACACCAGCTGATAGGCAGAACAGATAAGCTCTTCTGTGGTAGGGGGAAAGTCCTGCCACATCACCAAAATTATAATAATGTACAGAGACTCCTTCACTTAACCCCTGGGGAGTAACTGCAAAGCAGGCATCCCTACTTATGGGAGAAGCTCCACACATTTCCAGGAAAATGTATAGAAGATTTCTGCTTTGTGAAAGTTTGTTTTGGCTTTTATAGTTGTAGAGCGAGGCATCTGTCAGTCAGAAATCCAGTTTATCTTGTCAGATCTCACTTCAACAGTAACATGTTTATTGGCAGTTGGGAGATGCCAGACCCATGGTAATCCCATGGCAACAAAATAACTCACTACAAGACAGCTTGTCCTGTTTGAGTTATCTGACCAGTTAACAAACAATAAGTAAGCTCTTGTGGAGGGTGAGATGTCCTGCTACACCTGTCTCTGGGCCAGGGAGGATTTCTTCAGACCTTTTTTTTTCCTACACTGCTGTCAGTCAGGGCAATCATGCTGGGAAAAGTGGAACTTCTCTCTCTCTCTTCGTGAGTTCCAGTAGCTGCCCCAGTGCCTGCTGCCTTTGCTGAGGAGTCATCAAAGTCCCTCCACAAGTTCCAGCTGCCACTGTTGACAGACCTGCTGCAGACAGGAGAGACCCTATCAGGTGGCATAGAGCAAACAGCTCGGCAGCATTTGATTGTTTTTGGACAAGAAAAGTTCTCCAGGTTTCTGTTGTTTTGTCCTTGTTCCCTGTTGGTTGTTGTTTGGGGAAAGAGAGAATTTTGTAATTGTGGAGGTTCAGTTGCTGTGTTGGTTTTTTTCCCTTTGTTCTCTCTCCCCACTATGTGGTCGGGAGAAAGGGGCTTCTCCATCATCTTGTCTTTGTCCCCTGGACCATGTGGTTGGCTGCAGAGGCTGCCATTTTGGAGGAGGGGCTTCTCCACCTTCTTGTTTTCTTTGCTCCTGGGGAGTCCACAGGATTCAGCCCCTTTGTATCTATTGATTGTTTACTGGTTTTTTTGCTTGTTGCTGTTTCATTTTTTAGTAAACTGTTATTTTTTCCACGTTTATCTTCTCATATTCATCTCTCAAAGGGAAGTGATTTAAACTAAAGGGGGAGGTAACTAATTTTGGAGTGTCCACCCCATAAATTGTCTTAAACCAAGACAGCATTCTTTTCACTTGAGCTACAAGCAGCTGTGCTATTTTATTCATGACTGAGCTGTGCAATATTTTCCCTTAAGTTTTTTGGAACAATCACAGGGGCATTTACAGTGTCTTTGGAGTGATTCCAAGTTACTCAAGTACTTGGGAAGAGATTAAAGTCCCTGGAGTCTTTGAAGAGATGCAGGACCTTAATGTATATACCTCAGGCTGCCTGAAAATGTGCTAGGCTATAGGATGGATTTTTAACAGTGTAAATTCTGACCATGAGGTTCGTGAAGAGACATCCTCTGCCTCATCCTTTTCTCTCAAAGCCCATGTGGTGTTGTGGAGGAGGACTTCTTTGCATAAGGTTCAGTGAAAGGCAATTATAGGTTTGTTTCTTCCTTGATGCTGTGACAGTAGGATTTGTGGTAAGACATAACTAACATTTGGGGGGGGTATTTTTTTTTTTTTGTTCTGAACCTATGTCTTTATTATTCTAGCAGGAGAGAATTGGTTGGGTGAAGAACCTGAACCAAGATTGTATCAAAATATGGCAATGAGCCAGGAGGCTTAAAGTCTGCAAAGGAGGGAGGAAAAGAGACACAGAAATGATGTAGCTGTGTTAATGAACCAAAACAGTGACTGGGATAGCTTAGATTTGACTTCTGGTCACTTGCTGTCTGATGGAATTCAGGACATCCCTCTGGCTGTCCTGGATTGCTTGAACCCCTGCCAAAGGGCTCAGAGACCTTGGCACAGAGCCCAAGATGCCTGTAACTTTGATTATGACCCATAGAAAAAATTACCAACCTTATATGAAGATCTGCAAGCCACAAAAGTCTAAGTAGAATAATAATTAGTTTGTCATGAGGTGAAAAATAGGGTTTTAGAGTTTTTAGAATGGGGGTTCAGGGAGCGAGATGGAAGAATCTGGACGTGTCCAGCCTTTCTCCTTCTTCTTCTTAGCCTCCATCTTCTGCTGTGATGCTGGCACTTTTAGATTGGTTTAGAGTAGAAGCTCACTGTCTAACATAGGTGATAGGTATTAGGAAGTTATGGTAAATAATGTACACGTAGTTTTTAGTATAAAAAGATAACACTGTCCTGAGGGCGTCAGTGTGCCTCTGTCTGACCTGCTGAATGGACCTCGGCAGGCCAGAGAAAGAATTTTATAGATAAGAAACAATAAACAACCTTGAGAAGGAGAACTGAAGAGTTCTGACTCCTTTGAGCGCCGGGCTGGGAAAAGAGACTTTCTAACGCATCTCAGGGTCACTCTGACCAGCAGAAGTCCCGAGACCTGCCAGTCCATTATCCTAGTCACTGTTCACAGTACTTCTCAATAGCATTTATCCAACATAAATCAATTTTTAAGGAAGATCTTTAAATTACAGCTGGAAGTGCTTGAATAATAATGCCTGTAAAAGGAAATACTTGAGATTAATGAAGTACTGAGTACTGTGTGCAGTTGTAGGCCCCACAATTTGAAAAGGATGTTGTCCTGGGGTGATGTTATGATACTGTATCCCCTATCATCTGCTTTATGCTGACATGGGTCCTGTAACTTTAAGCTTGAAAGGGGGGGAAGCTGGGGGAATTCCTTGGTGCGCAGTTTGTGTTCAGTTCTCAGGCTCCCCCAGTTCTCTCTACTGTGTGGATGGGAGAGTTGTGTCGTTACTTTTAGTTAGCTTCTTGTTTGTGAGCTGAAGCAAGAAGTTTTCCCAGGACTGTGGCTTCTTCTTCTGGAACTGTTCGGCTTTGCTCTGGTCTGAAAAACCAGACCATCGCTGTGATCCCCACGCAGCTGTCCATCATGGGGAGGCTTCAGGAATGCCGCATCCTGGCTCCGGACCTTGGGAGAAGCCGAGCAGGACTCTAAAAATCCACCAGCTTTCTCCACAATGAGAAGGTTTATTATCTAACATGATTCATTCTTTTTTCCTGTGCCTGCATGCACTCTGCTTGTTAAATAAACAGGTTTTTTTCACTTTCCTCCAAGAAATTCCTTTCAGACCTGTGGGGGAGAAGCTGCTGAAACCTTCCTCTGTTTAGAGGAGACACCCTTTCAGGATGTTTATCATAGCAGCGAGCCCCTGAACAGGGAATAATTAGCATTGACTCCATGATTCCAGAAGGCTGATCAATCGCTTTATTATTATACTATATTATACTAATAAGAAAAAACCCATCGCCCTTGCAGACAGTCTGATACAGCTTTGACCAGATTGGTCAATCAAATCCAAACACCATCACCAGTGGCCAATTAAGAAATCACCCTTTGGTAAACAAATCTCTATAACACATTCCACATGTGCACAACAACAGGTGCAGCAAGAGAAGATAAGAATTGTTTCTCATTCTTTTCTCTGAGCTTTCTCACAGCTTCTCACAGCTTCCCAGGAAAATCCTGGGAGAGCTATGTCTCTCTCTGTTTAGAGGCTATGTGATTACCACAGATGTTTCCTCCTAATTTGTCTCAAACCAAGACAAAAACTTGGTGCCCTATTAACGTGGGGCTGGAGAAAGCAAAAAAAAAAAAAAAAAAAGAGTAATAATTCTGGGTTTAAACATTTTGCATTGGGGTACAGCAGTCAGTACTCACCGTGTGGTTTGATGTAATAATGTCTCTCTGGTCCATAGGCATATTTGCCTATCCACAGATAATGGCAATTTTGTCCCTGGCATGTAACTTTTATGGAGCAGGGATATGAATCAGGCATTCTCTATTGCTGTACTTGGTGGTGATGATTTATAGAAGGTTAACAGAGTTGGTGGGAGCTGTTCAAAATGTGTATGGTCTGTTGATTCTCCATCCTAGTCTCAGTAGCCTGCTTTGGAGGTTGTTTTGGTTTAGGGCAAAATTGGGAGAAAACTTCTAAAGGGGTTCTTCTAGAAACTAAATTCAAGTGGCCCCTCTTCTAATTGGTTTGGGAAAAGATTTCTTTGGAGAAAAGTGGAAAAAAAACCCCTGTTTATTTAACAGGCAAAGCATTCACTAGCACCAAAAAATGAACAATATTAAACAATAAAACTTCTTGCCAATCTGAAGAGATTACTGTCTTGGTTTGAAAAGACAGGTGTCTTCTAAGGAAGGCAGGAGCCTCCCCTGAACTGGAAATTGCAAACTCCCTCCCTCCAAATGGTTATAAATTTGAAATTAAGGGGGCCTCTCAAGCAAAGATAAGGGAGCAGGAATAACAGTTATTTATTGGGGAAGAAAATAAAAAGAAAAAAATAAACAATGTAGTAATACAAAACAACACTGACAGAGTCAGAATATGACCTGACACCATGTTGGTCAGGGTGTTGGCAGCAGTCCAATTGGAATAATGGCTGCAATCTGCCTGGAGTAGCAGATGTGGTTCTGTTGGAGCAGTGATCCTGTAGAAGGGTATAGTCTTCCTCTGAAGATCCAGTGGAAAAGGCAGCTGTTCCTCTGGGAATCCAGTGGAAAAGCTGTTCTGGTGTCCCAAAATCTTAGATTATATCCAGTTAGGAATGCTTGGTTCCTCCCTCTGGGTGGAGCATCTCACAATGGGAGGATGCAATTTGTATCAGTCATGCAGTGACATTCAGTAGCTCATTAATGGCAGATGTCTCCCTGGAGGGAGGATTGGTTTGTGGAAGAGATAAAGAGAACTGCCCAATTAACAGAAGATAATTGCCACACCTCTAACAGATGGCAAATAGAATACACACATTGCCTTGCAATCCAGGACAATTACAAACTCAGTAAGTCTTTTTCATGGGTTGCAACTTGTCTTAGTCTGTTTTCAGTCTCTCTAGCATTGCAAATGCTGCACCTCAGGTCTGGCCTGGTGGGCTACAGGTGTGAACACTTGGTACTCTTCTGGGTTTTTAGTCTAGAGCAGGTTTAAACAGTTCTAAGAAAAAGGAAAACTACAGTCTAGGGAACTTCTCTGCCTCAGCTAACTAAAAAACTAACTAAAAGCAAAGGAGAGCTCTCTCTCGCTGTCTGTGCTGCAGACAACACAGTCTAGGAGAAGGATGTGGGGGAGCAAGCGCAGTTTCTGATAACAAAATCTGCGCTTCTACTCTCTCCCCCCTCGCTCTCGGAACTAGTCTTAAAGGTGCAAAACTTATTATCTAGCATAAACATAACAGATGATTGGGGATACAAGCATCATATAGCCAACTCAGAATATTCCCCCCTTATCCCTATATCGTCAGCTTACTACTAAAGCTAATGTATATTCTAACTCTACAAACACATACATTATACAAACATATATATATATATATATAAAATACAGTTATATACAGACAATGCAGTAACATTCAGCAAACAGTGATATTTACATATGGTTCTCACTCAATAATCAGATCTTTCTGAGGTACACATTGTGTTGTTTTATCTTTCTGCATTATCTACTATGTGCAACTTGGTCTCTGAGCAAAGACAACCTTACAAATGGGTTTGTCTGTACTCAAGGTAGAATTGATCTAAGTTGTCTTTTCTAATAAACTTCTGACATGCACTTCTGGGACTTGGTCTCTGTCTACTGTATGCAGGGGCTCAGATTGGGCAGGGCTTGTTCAGTTGGTGGAACCTCGGGTGTTAACTAACTCGATGGCCTTTGCTAGGTGCTGCTCTCAATTTTTGAAAGATCCCCCACCCAATTTTTTCAAGGTGGTTTTTAACAGTCTATTGTACCTTTCTACTTTGCCTGCAGTTGGTGCATGATAGGGAATATGGTACGCCTACTCAATGCTATACTTTAGCATAGGTGTTGATAAGGCTGTTCTTGAAATGAGTCCCATTGTCTGACTCAATTTTCTCAGGGGTACCATGCCTCCAAAGGATTTGCTTTTTACAACTTAAGATGGTGTTACGGGCAGTAGCATGAGGCATAGGGTAGGTTTCTCACCATCTTGTGGTGGTTTCTATTATTGTGAGCACATAGTGCTTATCTTGGCATGTCTGGGGCAGTGTGATGTAGTCAATCTGTGTAGTGGTTTTAGTTTGCCAATTTGAGATTTCACCAATTATGAGATTTCCCGGCCAATCACCAAAGAGTGTGGTGGGTTCGGTGCTGGCCAATCACCAATGAACTCACTTCCTGCTGTGAGATAGGATTAGGAGAAAGGCAAATCAGGCTGAAAATTTTAAAAGGGTATAAAGAAAAATTTATTAACAGTAACTAAGAGTAATAGGAATCACAACAAAACCTTCAGAACACTTCTCCTCCCCCCACAACCTTTTCTTCCCACTGACAATGTAAAGAAACAAAACCTGAAATTTCAGTCAGTTTACCACCTCTAGAATAGTCTTTCTTTAGTTCATTTAGAGAGAGAAGTCCCTCTTGTTAATGTTATGGAGACTTCTCCACAAGAAAAAAAAAAAAACAGTTCTCTTGTGGCTCTCTCACGAATAGCAGCCACCTGGGGAAATCTGCAATCATGAAGTCCCTCCCATTTTCCACAAGCTTTTCCCGCAGCTGTGTTTATGGGCCATGGCAACTTATGGAGTACTGTTTTAAAGATGGGCTGTTCAAAGGCAAAAGTTCTCATCTATCTCTATAATCATATTCATCTCTGGGAAGAGAGGTCTTCTTCTCTCCTGGGGGCACAGCACTACTCTCTTTCTCTGTTCAAACTTCTCATAGGATCACAGCTACTTTAACATCTGCTTACTTTGGCATGGAGGCCTGCCGAAGCCCACCGGAACCTGGGCTAGCTCTGTACATTCCGGTAACCTCTACAGGATTGGGGAACAGCTGGGGATTGGGGTTTGCCCACAGCTGAACCTGAAGAGCTGCAAGCTCTACAGTGCATGCTGTTAGAGCCACAGCAGGGACCAGGCGAAGGAGGAGGCTCTTTGTATTGAGGTTCCATGGGGAAATTTTATTCCAGGTGAAGGGGGTAAGACAGAAGAGCCCCAAGCACCTCAGTGCAAGGGGTTAAATACAGCTACAAACCTGGGGGTGGATACAGAAAATCAACCAAGGGGATTTCAAGGGTGGAGCAAGGGGATTACATCAACACTGTGGGACCAATCAGGATAGGGGAAGAAGAGGGAAAGGTCTCATGGGCCAATGGGGCATCGTGGATTAGGGGATTTCCAAGTGAGTGTTTCAATCAGGGATTGGCCCAGGGGGTGAGTGGCAGGGAATATTCAGGAAAAAGGGGTAGGATCACCTTGACAGGCAGGGAAAGAGGGGCAGGGTTGCCTTGACAGGCAGGGGAGGCAGGCAGGGTTGCCTTGATAGGCAGGGAAGGGACTAGAACCAAAGGAGGGGAATAGCTTGAGGGACAGCTTTAAGGGAGGGTACAACTTAGGGAAAAACCAACTTGGGGAAAACATGGGGGGATAACAGAATGAACCATTTAACAACAATTTAATGAAATAAACACCAACTGCAACAGAGGCCTTTACTTGATATTAATTAACCCTTCATCTCCCCATGGCTTTCATGTGTTACAGAGAAACAGAGTCTTTTCTCCACAGCTCTTCAAGAGGATTTCAGCCCCAAGATCAAGGCATCTCCTCATCCCTCCCATCTGGGACTTGACTTCTTCTTCACTGACCTTGATGTCTTCATGCTGTTCCTTTACATGCTTGCATCTTATTCTTTTCTCTCACTTGAGGGAGGATTGAAGGACTGAAAGAGTTCACATCTCACCCAGGGCCTGCAGATGGTCACTTGGTGCTTGCAGTGGGAACTGCGGCTGGGACTGCGTCAGGATCAGATGAATGACTGGCCTTTGGTTTTCTCTGCATTCAACTCCAACTGCAGGCCTCCTCTGCACAGGCTGCAGGGCTGTCTCTGGTCTCAGACGTATGATCTTGTGCAGCGGCCATGCTGAGGGGAGGGGACCTGGTGGCAAGATGTTAACAGCCATGACCCGGCCCTGCTTCGGCCAGGGCCCCCTGCAGCCTCCCCACCTTCCTCCCTGGCAGCTGCTGGGGCCTGGCGTGCTCCCCAGAAAGGGGCCCAGCCCCACGGCAGAGCCTGCCTTGCCCAGCCCAGCCGAGACAGGGGCTGGGCCGGCCTTGTTACCTGTTCCCAGGCCAGAAGGAAAAGAGGAAGTTCCCGTATTTCTTTCGTCTTTAACATGTGTTTTTCACAGAGGTGTGTCCAGCTTTCTAGTGGCTAGAAGCTTTGCATCACTTCCCTAAATATCTCCCATGCAAAACCATGACAATCTGCCAGGCCTCCCCATACTTATGTTTGGACTACTGTCCACTATATTATAGGGGTTTCACCTACTTGGCTTGCTTGATGGCAGCACACATCTTACAGTCATGGATAACCTGAGAAATATTGTCTATGGTTAGATCTACTCTTTGGTCTCGTGACTACTTATAGGTAGCATCTCTACTCTGATGACTTGAGGCATCATGAGACTATCGAGCTAGGAACAACTCTCTCTTGTGTTGCTAATCTAAGTCCATCTTTGACACTTCTATCTTTGTATCCTGATTTACTTGCTTGTTAGTTTGGTAATCCTCATTGGCTCTACTCTTGGGGATATGGGCATTTATATGGTGAACTTTTACAGGTAGTTTCTCCACTTTAGTAGTGATGTCTTTCCACTTTTCAGCAGCCTAAATTGATTTTCTTCTATGCTGCTAATTAGCTTTTTTCTACTTCTCTATCTCTACAGAGCATTGGCTACCATCTATGAATTAGTGTAGTGGTAGAGCTTTGGCCACTTCTCTCTTTCAGCAATGTTTAGGGCTAGTTGAACGGCTTTGAGTTCAGCAAGTTGGCTTGATCTACCTTCTCTTTCAGTTGCTTTTGCAACTTGTCATGTAGGGTTCTATATGGCTACTTTCTGCTTTTGTTTTATCTCTACAATGCAACAAGAACTATCAGTAAAAAGAGTGTATTGTGTTTCTTCTGCTGGCAGTTGGTTTTATGGTGGAGCTTCTTCAGCACGTGTCACTTGCTCTTGTTCCTCTTCATCTATGAAACTAAAGTTTTCACCTACAGGCTAATTTGTAATTATAATTCTAGGGTGATTCAGTTTTCCAATACAGGCGTGCTGTGTGATGAGGGCAATATACTTGCTCCGTGTGGCATTGGTGGCATGGTGGGTAGAGGGAACTTTTGCTTTCAACATCCATGCCAGCATGGGTAGTTGGGGTGCCAGGCGGAGTTGTGCCTTAGTGCTTGTTACTTTTGAGGTGGTTTGGACTCTTTTATAGGCTGCTAAAATTTATTTCTCCATTGGGGTGTAGTTGGCTTCAGACTCTCTGTAACTTTGACTCTAAAATCTTAGTGGTCGACCTTGAGTTTTACTAGGCACCTTCTGCCAAAGGCTCCAGGATAGACCATGGCTCCCGGCTGCAGTATAGAGCACGTTCTTCACATCTAGTTTTGTCTTGACTGGGCTAAGGGCTACTGTATGAGCGACCTCCTGCTTAATCGGGGCAAAGGCTTGTTGCTGTTCAGAGCTCCACTGGAAAGTGTTCTTTTAGAGGGTGACTAAGTAGAGAGGGCTCACAATTTGGCTGTACTTAGGAATATGTATTTTCTAAAACCCTATGGCACCTAGGAAAGCTTGTGTTTCCTTTTTGTTGGTTGGTGGAGACATGGCTGTGATCTTGTTGATGACATCAGTGGGAATCTGATGCTGTCCATCTTGCCACTTTATTCTTAGGAACTGGGTCTTTTGGCTTTGCTCTTTTTGATGGCAAAAATAGCTTTCAGGAGAATTTGGATGATTTTTTCTCTTTTCTCAAACACTTCCGCAGCTGTGTTCCCACACACAATGATGTCATTGATGTACTGTAGATGTTCTGGAGCCTCACCTTTTTCTAGTGCAGTCTGAATCAGTCCATGGCAGATGGCAGGACTGCGCTTCCACCCCTGGGGCAGTTGGTTCCAGGTGTACTGCACACTCTTTTACATGAAGGCAAACTGAGGCCTGCATTCTGCTGCCAGACGAATGGAGAAAAATGCATTGGTAATGTCAACAGTGGCATACTACTTTGCTGCCTTGGACTCTAGCTCATACTGGAGCTCCAACATGTCTGGCACAGCAGCATTAAGTGGTGGAGTCACTTCATTCAAGGCATGATAGTTTACAGTCTATCTCTATTCTCTTTCAGATTTGCACACAGGCTAAATGGGACTGTTGAAGGGTGAGTGGGTTTTGCTGACTACCCTTTGGCTCTCTAGCTCACGAATCATCTTATGGATGGAAATCACAGCATTCTGAGTTGTTTTGTACTCTTGGCAGTGCACTGTTGAGGTGGAAATTGGTACTTGTTTTTCTATTTTCAGGAGTCTTACTGCAGATAGCTCCTCTGATAGTCTAGGCAACATGTTCAGCTGCTTGAAACCCTGTCTCTACAGCGGCTATCTCAAATGCTCACTTGAGTCTCTTTGGGTCTTTGAACTACCCACTTTGGAGGAAGTCTATGCTTAAAATGCATGGGGCTTCTGGGCCAGTCACAATAGAGTGATTTTTCTTCTCATTTCTAGTTAGGCTCACATCAGCTTCCACTAAAGTAAAATCTTGTGATCCTCTTGTCACAATAGCAATAGAAACAGATTCTGCCCCTACATGTCTTGATGGGATTAATGTACTCTGCGCACTACTGTCGACTAGGGTTTCATATTTTTGTGATTCTGATGTGTTAGGCCAGTGAATCTACACAGTCTAAAAAACACGGTTTTCTTTAGCCTCTACCTGACTAGAGGCAGGGCCCCTCTAAACCTGCTTATCCTTTTATTCCTGGACATGTGTCTTGGAGGTTCTTTTAAGGGGATCACATATGTTATCATCATCATCATACTTGGCAGTTGTCATGGTTTGACACTGGCACAATGCCAGTGCCCCCATGAAGATACCTTCTCCCTGGTTTCTGCTGTGAGATGTGACCAGGAATAAGCAAAGCAGGCTCCTACTTAGGAAAGAAAAGAAAACAGAACTTTATTAACTACTCTACAACTACAGATAAAAAGGAACACACACACACAGGGAAAATGAAAACCTCACAAATGCATTTCCTCCTCCCCCCACCAAATTTCCAACACAATACATTTATTCCTCAAGTCACCAACTCTCGGTCCAGCACCACCTTTAGACAATCAATCCTCAGTTCATCAAGAGGAGAGGAGTCCTTCTTGTACCATGGGCTTCCCCTGGAAACACAGTCGAAGCCTCGTGTGTTTCTGTGTCACTCGTGGCACCGCCCGGAGAACATCTGCCATCATGACCTCTTCCTTTCCATGTCCAGTGCTCTCACCACTGAACATGGACCAGAGCTGCTTCTAGGGTTGTCTTTTTTTAAGGATGCTCTCTCCCGATCCAAAAAAGGCACCGTCTCTCCTTTGGGACACCTGTCCCCACAATCTCTCCTCTGGGACACCTGTCCCCCCCATATTTTTTCACCCCCTGGGGCCGAGGGGCATCAACACTGAACCCTCTTGGTTCTGAGGCCATTGCCTCCCCCTAGAATGCAGTCTCTGTATCACAAGGAACATGGGTCTGTCCATGGCTGTACAAAAAGAGTCCAGCAAAAGCCACTCCATCATCTCTTCCCACTAGGATTCTTCTCTACTCTTCTACTATCTCTCGCTCGCCCAGACCTCTCTCACACTTGCACATTTCCTTCCTCATCTTCCACTCTATCTTCCAGGAGAGGTCAATGATCTGTGAAGTTCTCATTTTCCAAAAAGGGGTTAAAGGCTTCTACAAGTGGCCGGCTGAACCCCCCCCTTCTTCTCCTCCCAGCCGTGCTGCCGGCACAGGCCCATGTTTATCAAGTCTCAAGGTTACAGTCTCAGGCAGCAGCTCTCTTTCTCTCTCTCTCTGTGTCTCTCAGGGGGGGCTGCCCGGTGGCTCCCGGTCTCTCTCTTTCTCTCTTCCACCCTTCCACCCCCGGGCTCAGGCCTACCTCTCCCGGCCACATGGCTTTTCCCCTCCCCCTGCCCAGCCAGCAGCTGGGCCGGGGGAGAGACCCGAACTCTTTCCCGCCGGAAACCCAAAAGGACCCTCCCAGGGGAGAGCTCTGCTTTTAACCCCGTGTTCTCAGAGGCGTGTCCATGTCCCAATGGCCAGGTTAAATGCCAATATTAAAGTCTGAATATCCATTGGCAAAAAACACAGCATCCCAAAAAACACATTTCCTGTCAAACCACCACAGCAGTTCAGCTATGGGCAATTGGAGCTGCTTCCTTTTTAGTGGAGCTTCTTCTCTGAGTTTTGCTGTCTTTCAATTCATGCACCCGTTGTGCTAGAGAAGTAGTAGATTTTCTATCTCATCTCCTCATATTTTCTCCACAATCAGGCAAGAAGAACTACAGCTCAGCTTGTGGGGGGGTACCTTCTCTCCCTATCTGGGGGACATCTTTGTTTGGTACCAGAACTTCTGATCTGTATTGCTGAGATTTGGAGAAGATCCTCTTTAATCTCTTTCCTGAGTTTCTTGTGATTCTTCTCTTTCTTATCTTCTAATTTCTGCATATGTGTTTCTAAAGCTGCGATTTTTGCATGTGTTGGGCCATGCATAGCATCTGCATAAGCTCGGAGCTTCTTTGCCATATCAAGCACCGTCTCCTCCCTGTCATCTTGCTTCATTATTGCTAAAGCAGAAGCATATTCTTGTGGCTTAAGTAGTACAAGTTTTCGCCACATCATGGATGTACATGGTGAGACAGAGTAGAAAATTTTCAGAGTATAAATTTATTTTGATTTAGGTGAAATGTACATCTTTAAGTATGTAGTTTGAAAACATAGCTGTTTAGTCAGACTGCCTGTTCTCGTAAAAAGCCTAGGCTCAGAGAAAGTGCTTCAGCCGAAGGACAGAGATAAGGGGCGGGAGACAGAGAGACAGAGAAATTGCTACAAAAGCAGGTCAACTTGACCTAAGAATTCTTTCTGATAAAGTAGAATTAGCGGCAAATGTCATGTGAAATTTGTAAAATGAATATGTATGAACCTATTGTGAAATTGCATGCATATGTATTTGAGAGAGGGATAAAATAATTTGGAGTTCTTAGAAGTGCGCATGTCTTTTAAAGAGAAGAATCTCTACATGTGTCTAGCGTTGCAATAAACATACCAACTTTACAACTTTCACAAAGTTGTGGAGTTTGTTTTTGCAAAACATTTTGGCGAGCCAGCCAGGAGACCGTCTCTGTCCTCGCAGGGGCAGAGGAGAAGACGGACCTCCTGAGGCGCGCCCCAGAATTTTCCTGGAGGAGCTCCCCTCATCTCAGCTTGCCTCCTGCGGAGACAGACAAGGACCTGCTAGTGTGCGGAGGATACAATATGTATTGAGGGGCCCCCACGGGGAGAGAGAGATAGGACGGCTGAATAAGTCACTCAGAGACATCTGAGTGCTCAGCCTCGTTCCTGTGCCTGCAGGCAGACTGGAAGATGGGGGTTCACTGTTCGATAAAGCGACCACTAGCAACTCTGGGAGTGAGTTGAGCAAACCCATGTGTGTGTAGTGTCCGGACATTGTATCATTGTATGGTTAATGCATTGTGTGGTTAATGTTAGTGTGTTTGTAATCGTGTGAGTGTGTAGTGTACAAAAGAGAGCGAACGAGTGAGTATACCTACAGTGCGAGGGGCTTTCTACCTGCGACTGAAGCAGCCGAGTGAGGCTTGAGGCACCCGCTGGGGCAGGCTGTGGGGGCAGGGAGCGCCCGGCAGAGAAGTGGAGCAAGTAGAGAAGTGTAGGTGAGGACATTTATTGTGTAAAGGTGGTGATTTGTGTAGATTGTTCACACTTTTACTGTGGCTAGATGAACTCAAGGAGTTCCTCTGCCCCAGTGGTTTAGACTCGACCCCTGAGAGTTTGTGAATCCTGTGAATTATTTGATAGAGGAGACGAACACGTTCATTTAGAGGGGCTTTATCAGACTTCAGCTGGTACTATAATAAATTTGGACTGAGAACAACCTGCTGTAGAAGATTTAGAGTTCCCCATGATAAACAGAATAGCCTGCCTCTGCAGGCAATTCCTGAGAGCCTTTGGTGCATTGAGAGACTGGCACCCTGCGTAGGTACTATTGCAGTGCAGAGTTTGTGAGAGACGCTGGTATTGATGTTCTAATAGGCATCAGGGCACATGCCCTGAGTGTAAATTGAAGTTTCCTGATCAAGCTGATTCAGAACCTAAGATCTTAAAATTTGTGTGTGGGAGATCACATCTGATACCTGCTACCTGGAGTTGTGTGTGGGAGGAAAACTATGAAACGACTGTGAAGCTCTGTGAAGAGAGGTTTTGGTAGAAGCGAGATAAGACAAGGAGATAATGGGAACTAACCAGAGCAAAGAAGTTCCTCAGGCTAGCCCCTTGGAGTGCATCTTAGCCCACTAGAAAGAAGTCACCAGCATGAAGGGCTCTGAGAATAAAAAAGATCTAATCCAATATTGCACGTGCTAGTAGCCATTGTAAAAGTTAGAGGACGGAACAAAGTGGCCACTCACTGGAACTTTAGATTATAATACCTTATTGCAGTTAATGCTGTTTTTAAGACAGAAAGGTAAATGGGATGAGGTTTCATATGCTGATATGTTTTTTTGTTTTAAAAAATCACCAAGAATGGCAAAGAGACTGTGAGCTCAGAGCTCCCTCTGACCCACTGGTGTTAGCCCTTGAAAAGGAAAACAAAGCAAAGAGGGGGCAAATCAAACGTTGTTGTTCAGCATGCAGTATAGGACAACGGTGTATGAGATCAGAAAAAGTTTATCATTCTGAATGGCAAGAACGAGATACATTTGATTTGATAAAAGCTCCTCCTAAGAGAAGAGAGGTTGAAGATGAAGATGAAGAGGAAGAGGACTTCCCCAAAAAGAAAAAGGACACAGGCTGGGAAAGCACATCCACTAGAACCCACCCCCCTCCTGACAGTCCAATTGCATCTAGACCTGAGGCAAGTAGTGTTACAAGCCCCTCTGCGAGAGGCAGTGGGACCAGAAGGAAAGAGATTAATTATTAAAGTGCCATTTACCACTCTTGATTTAGAGGCATGGGAAAAGATTCCTAAGAATTATCGTATCTATCTGATACTTACTGCCAAACGTCTACGATATGTTATCAAGCAACACAATCCAGATTGGGCTGACATCCAGTTACTACTAGATGCTTTCACTGAAACAGAAAAACAGCTGATCTTAAAGACATCAAGGACTTTGGCAGAGGATTACTGCAAGAGCAAGCAGCTAGATATAAAACAATATTTCCCCCTCCAAGACCCAGAATGGGATCCTAACGTATCAGCAGAGGTAAAGAAAATAGCAGATTATCAAGAGTAGATAGCAACAGGGGTAGAAAGAGCTATTCCAAAAACCATAAATTGGTCTGCTTTATATTCCCTTAAGCAGGGGCCTTCCGAGACTCCGTCCGAGTTTCTAGAGCGTAAAAGGGATGATATGCATCGTCATACATCATTTGATCCGGGGTCTGAGATGGAGATGAATCAGCTAGTTAATTCATTTTTGGGGCAGTCTGCTGGAGATATTAGACGTAAACTTCAGAAAATTCAGGGGCCAGAAGAGAGAAACCTCAGTTATGCTAGAAGAGGCATGGAAAGTATTTAGTAACCGAGAAAAAAGATATAAACAAGGAATGAAAAAGTTGGTAGCAGTGGTACAGGAAGAAAGGCAAAGAAAACGCAATCAGAGACCACCTAGACAAAGACCACCTAGGCTGGGCAGGAACCAATGTGAGATCTGTAAAAGAACTGGTCACTAAAAAGATCAATGCCCAGGACGGAGACAAGGTGACCGACAAGTGGCTGCGCACGTACAAAACAACTGAAGAAGACCTGAGGACTCCACCCCAGTAGATTGACTGGTTATAACAATGAGGCTGGGGGAAGAAGGGAAAAGGGTGGAATTTTTAGTTGATACAAAAGCCTCATATTCAGTTTTAAATAAAGCTTTAGTACCTGTAGAAAATTATTATGTTGTAGTGCAAGGAGCAACTGGCCAGTCTGAAAGGGCATATTTTTGCAAACCTTTGAAGTACAAATTGAGAAAACAATGGAGTATTCATAAGTTTTTGTATATGCCCAACTCGTCAAAGGCACTTTTAAGGAGAGATTTATTGGAGCAGTTACAAGCAACCATTACATTCAAAAATAGAGAAGTTACTCTAGAGGTGAATGATCAAAAGTACATAGAAATATTAAGTTTAACCTTAACAGCTATTGAAATTGAAAAAGAAATTGATGAAGAGATATTCAGTCAAGTATTTCCTGGGGTATGGGCCTCTGATGTACCAGGGAGGGCGAAAAATTCCTCTCCCATAGTAATTAAGCTTAAGGAAGAGACGCAACCAGTGAGAATTAAGCAGTACCCCCTAAAAAAAGAAGACAGAAAGAAGACGGAGAAGGAATCAACCCAATAATTGAAAATTTTCTGCAGTTAAGGTTATTGAAAGAATGCAAATCTGATTTCAATACTCCCATTTTACCCGTTCAGAAATCTGATGGGTCATACCAGGCAGTACAAGATTTGAGGGCTGTCAATAAAATTAACAGAAGATTTCTATCCTGTAGTAGGCAATGCATATACTTTATTAACTTGTCTAACAGCTGAGCTAACCTAGTTTACCATTTTAGACCTAAAAGATGCCTTCTTTTGCCTGCCTATCCACAAAGCCAGCCAGAAAATTTTTGCATTCAAATAAGAAAGCCCTAAAAGTGGGCGCAAAACCCAGCTCACATGGTCCGTGCTTCCTCAAAGCTTAAAAAATTCCCCCACTGTTTAGGGAACAACTTGCAAAAGATCTGGAATCCTGAGAAACTCCACAAAAAAAAAGAAGGCTGTTGCAGTACCTAGATGATCTTCTAATAGCCACTCAGATGAAAGAAGCATGTGTGGACTGGACGGTAAGCCTTTTGAATTTCCTAAGACTGCAAAGATACAGAGTATCAAAGAAAAAGGCACAAGTAGTGAAACAGATAGTAATCTACCTAAAGTACGAAGTCAATGCTAAGCAACAGACTTGAGGGCAGGCTTGCAAGGAAGCCATATGCCAAACCCCGAAATCCCAGACAGTAAAAGAACTCCGAACCTTCTTAGGCATGGCAAGGAGGTGCCGGCTGTGGGTTTATACTTATGGACTGCTTGTCAGACCCCTCTATGCTCTTATTGCCAATGGAAACAGATCTCCAGTAGACAAAAGAAGCCACACGGGCCTTTCACCCGCTAAAGAGTGCCCTCATGTCAGCTCCAGCTTTGAGACTTCCAAATGTAAGTAAACCATTCTTTCTATTTTCCCATGAAAGACAAAGAATTGCCCAGGGAATATTAGCTCAAGACTTGAGTCCATACCAGAGGGCAGTTGCTTACTTCTCCAAGCAACTAAATGCAACAGCCAAAGGATAGCCAAGTTGACTCAGAGCTGTAGCAGCAGTTGTGCTAAATATTCAAAAAGCACGCAAGTTTACCCTGGGAAAAAAAATTACTGCACTAGTGTCCCACACAGTGTCCGCAGTACTGGCAGTAAAGGGCAGCCACTGGCTTTCACCACAGAGGTTCCTGGAATACCAGGCCATCATGGTAGAACAAGATGATGTAGAGATAGTGGTAACTAATATTGTTAACCCAGCTTCTTTTCTCAGTGGAAATCAAAGAGAAGCAGTACACCACAATTGCCTGGAGACCATTGAAACTACCTACTCCAGCAGCCCAGACTTAAAGGACACTCCTTTGGACGATGCAGAAACCTGGTTCACTGACGGGAGTAGCTACGTCGCCAATGGACAACAACATGCTGGGTACGCAGTGACTACCTGCAGAGAGGTAATAGAATCTGGACCCTTACAACAAGCACCTCTGCGCAGAAGGCCAAGATAATTGCCTTGACCCATGCTTTGGAAATGGCAAAAGGAAAGAGAATAAACATCTATACAGACTCAAGGTATGCATTCGGAGTCATGCATGCACATGGAGCCATCTGGAAAGACAGGGGACTGCTGACCTCACAAGGAAAGAACGTCAAACATGCACAAGAGATAATCCAGCTGCTGGAAGCAGTTCAGCTGCCTGAAAAATGTAGCAATAATGCATATTAAGGCACACCAGAGAGTGAGCTCAAAATTGGAAGAAAGAAATGAGCTGGCAGATAGAGAGGCAAAAGAAGCAGCAAAAGGTGAGGTAACTATTGAAAGAGCCCTAATTCCAGACAGACAAATTTCCCTTGAAGGTAAGTCAGAATATAATAAGAAAGATAAAACACTAATTGAAGATTAAAAAGAGACGTATAACCAAGAAGAGTAGGCTACCATTGAAGGGAAGCTAGTAATCCCTTCCCATTTATTGTGGTCACTAGTAAGAGAAGAACACCAGAAAGCACACTAGAGAATAGATGCCCTATACACCTACTTGATTGAGAAAATCATTGCCAAGAATTTATATGCCACTATTACTCAAGTGAGCCGACAGTGTAATCTTTGCCTCCAGACTAACCCCAAAAATACCCCCAAGCCAAAACTCAGTCAGACTGGGAGAGGCCATAGACCTACAAAGTAGTAGCAAATTGACTTTTCAGAACTCCCAAGGAAAGGGGGGTATCGGTATTTATTAGTATTGACAGATACGTTTTCAGGGTGGCCAGAAGCGTTCCCCACCACAACTGTCAAAGCTTGAGAGGTGACCAGAGTATTATTAAAAGAAATAATACCATACTTTAGAGTTCCAGCCACAATATCCTCAGACAGAGGATTGCATTTCATTTCCAAAATAGTGCAACAGATTTGTAGCCAACTAAGCATAGATTGAGAACTTCACACTCCATACTGTCCCCATTCAAGCAGCCAGGTAGAGGAAATGAATCATTTGATTAAGCAGCAGATTGTAAGACTGAGGCAGGAAGTTAATCTACCCTGGCCCCAAGCTCTTCCACTGGCACTATTGCAAATTCGAACTAAAACTTGAGCTAAAGAAAAGTTGAATCCCTTTGAAATGCTTTATAGAAGACCATATAAAATACAAAAAGGAATGTTCACCCACATTGAAGAAGTAACATTGGCCACCTACATGGTGGCTTTAAGCAAACAGCTCAGAGAAATTAAGAAACACATGGCTAGAACACGGAGCAGAGAGCTAGATGAGCCAATACATAACATACAGCCTGAAGATTATGTATATGTCAAGTCTCTTACAGAAAAGACTCTAGAAGCACAGGGAGAGAGACCATTCCAAGTGCTTCTCACCACCTTTACTGCAATCAAGATCAAAGAGCAGAATGCCTAGATCTAGCACTCTCAAGTGAAGAGGGCCCCAGAAGCCCTTTGGAAAGTGACACCGGGAGACAATGAACTGAGACTAAAACTTACTCAGGTAAAATGAGTGTATTGCGGCCGGGGGTAGTTTGTAATTTCATTTACAGAATTCTTTTGTATATAATTAAAACTGGAGTCTTAGAATTAGAGAGTACCTCTATCCAAAGCAATGCTGAATGGCCTTGGTCCCAGGCTTTTAATCAGTATACTGGATCCATGGGAGAACCTTCTGAGATAAAAGATTGAAACCTATCCACTGCAGTAATTCACGGAGATCAGGTATATGAGGAGCAGGAGTGGCAGGAATGGGACCTGTAGACACTTCAAGGGATCAGAGAAGAAGAAATCAAGGTAGGGTGCCGTATGGTCAATAGGACAACTCATGAGAGACCAGATGAAATTAGTGTCTCAACCTCTCCTGTATACAAACACCAAGAAGTTTGTGATAGCCGAAGTGAATCAGACTGTTAGTGTAATTTCACCTTAATACAGCCTGTAGAAGTGACTTGCCTTTGAGCTCGTGATACTATTGGGCTCTCATTTAAATTTAAAATAGATACTACACTTTTTACAACAGCAAGACCTCATACAACTCACACTAATACTCAAATAGTTCAGACCCAACCCAAACTTGAACCTGAAGTGTATGAAATAAGCCCATATGTAGTGAGGAATATGGGTGAACAACAACTGTTGTTCAATCCAAAGTAGTCTCTCAAAGGTGTTGAATTGCTAATGCAAATTAACATCTCAAAAATCCAACCAGCCTGCTCCTCTTTCCTAAGAACATTCTTTGAGGGCTGGACAACATGGTTACAAAGACAAATATACCTCAGGAGTAGAATAAGAAAGTATCTAACTGGGATATTAGGGACAGGATTGAGAGTTTTAAATGGAATTGATTCAGAAATACTGATGAATAAACTGGCCACTACAACGGGTGGCCTAGCAAAATTGAAGCAGCCTTTACAGTCATCTCTATTGGTATTAAGAACTAGCCAGTAGCAGATTTCAAAAGTACTGCCAAAGTGACAAAAAGCTGGAGACCAAGACCACAAGCTAATAGTAGAAGCGCTTAATACAGTTCAAGATAATGTGTCTTTAACTTTCAGTTGTATACAAGCACAGTTATAAATGCAAGCAACAGCAGCTTTGATCACACGGGAAGAAGGTGAAAGTAATTTTCCAGCTGAAATTCAGAAAGTTGTCTAAGATAATGCGATTGATTTTGAAAAGAAGTTTCAATCCTAGTAGACTATAGTAAATTTCACCTATGATCCTGCTTCTAATGTGGCCACTGCCTTTGTGCTTACCATACGTAATGCCACTGTTTACGTTATCCACCCCATCATTGCACTAAAATTAAATAATGAAAAAACAGTGCTCTACCCTTCAGAACATAGAGTGTAGGCACGAAAGGTGAATGAAAAGTGGCAAACAGTAAACCTAGAATCCTGTATTACTAGACAACAACTAAGATTCATTTGTGAAAGCAATACTATTAATGCCCAAGATGTGTGTCTAGACACTGAACAAAGTATTTTCCATTTGGAGATTCATCCAATCACTGATCAGAAAACTGAACTCGTATATACTAGTAAAAGTTGTGTGTGCTTGAGAACTGCTTGTGCTATTGTTAAAATTGATAACAATGTTATTTTGTCTAGTAGAAATCATTCTAATTTTTGTATTTGTAATTTTGTTAAGATTATCGAATGTGATTTTTTGTACTTAGCCCCTGTAACATCCCACCAGTTGATTAAAACCAATTACACAATGTATCACAGACTATCACCTGCTCCTATTAGAATAGACCTTACATTAGTAAAACAATTAATTAAGCACCAAGACCTACTAGAGATCTTGAGAGAAATCCAAGAAAGCAGAAAGAAAACCTTAATTACTGTCCAACATGATACAAGAGAAATAACCAGAATTCTGCAAAGAGTAAAACAAAATGCAGATCATCACTAGTAAGTAAGATGTGATCTTTGGGTGGTCTCCAACTGCAAATGGAATCTTTAATAAGTTGTATCATCCCATTGTCATTTTGTTAATATTAGGTAGAGTAAGTTTAGAGTTATCCATTATATTGCTAATTTAGAATTGGAGCATACTACAGCGAGTAACTGTGTTAACATCCTTATCAAACGTACATAGTAAAGCATTAAGAGACACTTATTGTCGTAAAGATTTGCATTAAGTAAAAGAATTTACTTATTTTCTACGAAAGGGGGGAAATGAGACAGAGTAGAAATTTTCCAGAGTAGGAATCCATTTTGATTTAAGTGAAATGTACATCTTTGAGTTAAGTATGTAGTTTGAAAACATAGCTGTTTAGTCTGACTGCCTGTTCTCGTAAAAAGCCTATGCTCAGAGAAACTGCTTCAGCCGAAGGACAGAGATAAGGGGGGGAGACAGAGAGAGACAGAGACTGCTGTGAGAGCAGGTCAACCTGACCTAGGAATTTTTTCTGATAAAGTAGAATTAGCGGCAAATGTCACGAGAAATTTGTAAAATTAATATGTATGAACCTATTGTGAAATTGCATGCATATGTATTTGAGAGGGGGATAAAAAAGATCTGGAGTTTCTAGAAGTACGCATGTCTTAAAGAGAAGAATCTCCACATGTATCCAGTGCTGTAATAAACATACCGGCTTTACAACTTTCACAAAGTTGTGGAGTTTGTTTCCGCAAAACAATGGTACCAAGTCTGGATTTACAGTGTTTAGGTCTTCTGAGAAGACAGTCTTTGCCACCGCTATTTCTCTCAAATGTTGAATCCCTTGTTCTATGGTCTTCTATTTGGTTTGCTGCATATAGAGATTGTCTGCACACAGGTATCTTTGTGCCACACTTCCCAGGACCCATGCCTAGAGACTGTGAGGGTTAGCCCCCTTCATCATTCTTTGGTCGATAGGCAGATCGTGTGACAGGGATCTCAAATGCTTCACTTCAGTACCATCTAGAATTGTAGCCTTGCCTACAGCATCCTAAAGATGACCTAACTAACTAATTATAGATTCATCAGGTTGTCGAGTGTAATACTTTCTTAGGCCACGAAGGTCCTTCAGGGAAAAGGACTCAATATTGACTTCTGATTTAGTGTCATTAATTGGCTTTGAGGGTCCTTCCCTTGGATCATCATCATCGTCCACTGGCTGATTGGTTTTGGTTGTGTGTTTTCTGCCTCTTGTGGCAGAGCAACAGCCATTGGTTGAAGCTCACTGTCGGATTTAGTTACAGGCTTAGGCTCGCTGTCTGGTTTAGCTACAACCTGAGTAGCTGGGGTGGTGGCGGCAGCCTGCATGACTGGGGTAGCTGCTGATTTATCTCCCAGCCTCACTGCTTCTATCTGCTGCCCCACAGTATCTAGCAGCATGCGATAAGCATAGGCCAGGGCCCAGCTTTTTGCAATGATCTTTTTCTCCTTAGAGTCATTATGGCAGTTCTCTCCTAGATATTTCCCCACCTTTGCTGGGTTCTGAATTTGTTCACGTGAAAATTCCTAAGCTGGGGGATCAGAAAATTCTTTTAGGGTTGGACCCATTCTCTCCCATTCTCCTCACCACTCAGAATTTTCTATGCCTGGGTCTATTTTTGGGTCAGGGGTCTCATCAGCTCTTCTGGACATCTCAGCCCTCATTCTAGACAAGCTGCAGACCATATAAAGGAAGCTTACCAGATTAAATACCAGGATGATGGTCTCTTTAACATTCAGGGGCAACTGAACATTCTTAAAAAGTGACCTGACAGATTCAAAGGAGAAGAAGGAAAGGAAAGGCTGAAAAGCCTAATCCCCTGCTCTTCCTCTAACAAACTGGGTGCAATTACTAATAAACCCCCAAAAAATGCTACTGGAACTGGGACGCAGGGTAGGACAAAGAAACCATAAACTATACATACCTTGAACAGACTTTGGTACCTTTGTAAACTCCCTATAAATCATTATCACCAAGCCCAACACAATAGCTATTCTCAGCTGTGCTCCTCTACTATAAAAACTAAGTGTTAGGGATAATACTGGAGATATTTCAGGATAAGAAAATAATCTTTGAGACCAGAAAGGTATTAAAACCTCCAAAAAGCCTAGGGACTAGAAACACATGAAGGCCTCTACCCAGAGAAACATTATGAATTCAAGCAACATGGCTACTGACTGCTTTATCTCAATACAGAGTAAGTATAATCAAAATGCAATTAGTACAGTTTTTTTCTACTTTCTTGGGCCATACATTGGGAGCCAAAAAATGTATTTGTTTTGGTTTAGGGCAAATTTGGGAGAAAACATCTAAAGGGGTTTTTCTAGAAACTAAATTCAAGTGGCCCCGCTATCTAATTGGTTCAGGAAAAGATTTCTTTGGAGAAAAGTGGAAAAAACTGTTTATTTAACAGGCAAAGCGTTCACTAGCACAAAAAAAATAATGATATTAAACAATAAAACTTCTTGCCAATCTGAAGAGATGACAAACTCAGTCTTTCGTGGGTTGCAGCTCGTCTTACTCAGTTATCAGTCTCTTTAGTGCTGGAAATGCTGCAGCCCAGGCCTGGCAGGCCACAGCTCTTGGTGCTCTTCTGGGTTTTTAGTCTAGAGCAGGTTTAAACAGTTCTAAGAAAAAGGAAAACCACAGTCTGGAGAACTTCTCTGCCTCAGCTAACTAAAAAACTAACTAAAAGCAAAGGAGAGCTCTCTCTCGCCATCTGTCTGTGCTACAGACAACACAGTCTAGGAGAAGGATGTGGGGGAGCAAGCGCAGTTTCTGGTAACAAAATCTGCTCTTCTCCCTCCCCCCCTTCGCTCTCGGAACCAGTCTTAAAGGTGCAAAACTTATTATCCAGCATTATCAGAACAGACAATTGGGGATGCAAGCATGATATAGCCAACCCAGGACAGGGGTTTATTAGTAATTGCACCCAGTCTGTTAGAGGAAAAGCAGGGGATGATGTTTCATGGCCTTTCATCTCCTTCTTCCCCTTTAAATCTGGTACGTTGCCTTTTGAGATTGTTCTGTTTCCCCTGGATGCTAAAGATACTGCCTTCCTGGTGTTTTATCTGGTAGGTTTCCTCTATACTGTCTGCAGCTTGTCTAGAATGAGGGCTGAAATTTCCAGAGGGGCTGATCAGACATGTGCCCCAGGTGTGGAAAATTCTGAGTGGTGTGGGGAATGGGAGGACATAGGCCAAAGCCTGAAGGAATTCTCTGCCCCGATAGCTTGGAACTTCCCGCCTGAACAAATTCAGAATCCAGCTGAGGTGAGGAAATATCTGAAAGAGAAGTGCAGTGACAACTCTAATGAGTAAAAGCTCATTGCAATATGCTGGGCCCTGGTATATGCTTATCACATGCTGCTAGATGCTGTAGGGCAGCAGATAAAGGCAGAGGGGCAGGAAGATAGATCAGCAGACACCCCAGTCACTCCAGCTGCTGCTAAACCAGACAGTGAGCCTAAGCCAATGGCAGTTGCTCCTGTCCAGAAAAGAAAACACAAAGCCAAAACCATTCACCCATGATGATGGGGAGGAGGCAGAACCCTCACAGCCAGCAGAGGACTCAGAACTAGAAATCATTATTGAGTCTCTGTCCATCAAGGACCTTCATGGCCTAAGAAAGGATTACACCTAATGGTCTGATGAATCTGTATTAAGGTGGTTGGTCCACATCTGGGATGCTGCAGGCAATAATACAATTCGAGATGGTACTGAAACAAGGTATTTGGGGTCCTTGTCACATGATCTGGGTATTGACCAAGGGATGACAAGGGGGCCCGAAGCTTTTAGTTTCTGGACATGGCTCTTAAGAAGTATAAAGGAAAGATACCTGTGCCCAGAAGACCCCCATGTGCAGCAAACCCCGTGGAAGACCATAGAACAAGGGATTCAACACTTGAGAAAACTGGGGGTGGTAGAGATTTTTTTCTCAGCTGACCAAACAATTAAGAGTCCAGACATAGTAAAATGTGCACCAGTGATGTTGCTAAAACTCGTATGACTTGGGCCACAAGAATATGCTTCTGCTTTAGCAATGATGAAGTGGAATGAGGGGGATGAGACCATGCTTACTACCATGAAGAAGCAGCTCCAGGCATATGCATGATACAATACATGCAAGAATCTCAGCTGTGGAAACACATCTGTCAGAACACAGACAGAAAATGGAAGATAGGATGGAGGAGAATCACCAGAAACTCAAGAAGGAGCTTAAAGAGGACCTTCTCCAAATCTTGTCAGTACAGACTAGAGACTCTGTTACCAGATGCAGATGTCCCCCAGCTAGGGAGAGAGGGTACACCCCACAAGCTGAGCTGTGGTTCTTCCTGTGTGACTGTGGGAAAAACATGAGGAGGTGGGATGGAAAACCCACTGCTGCCCTGGCAGCACGAGTGTTTGAATTGAATGAGGGCAAGCCTCAGAGAGGAAGTTCCACCAGGAAGGAAGCAGCTCCAGTTGCCTGTAGCCAAACTGCCAGGCACAATGTAAGAGAAGATGACAGGTCCAATCCCCTTGGAGAAATCTCTAAAATGTATGCCCAGGGAGTGAAGGATAGCCAGGATTAGAGGGGCTCTGCCTCTAGCCAGGTAGAAGCCAGGGAAAACCATGTATTTTGGACTGTGTAGATTCGTTGGCCTGGCTGTCATGGTTTAACAAAGTCTAGTTTTTCAGTTTGGGGGGAGAAGCCCAAGGCTGCAGGGGTGGTTCTCTGTGGAGACCTAGAGGAGTCAATAAATTGGCTAGTTTTGAAGTGCCTATCAGCTAGCTAGTTTTGAAGATTGACACATGGTTAAGCCACTTAAAAGAGTTAAATATGCCTCGGTGAAAACACATTTTATAGACCGGCAAGTCTGGGAAAAACTCTCTTAGCTTCCAGCTTTTGAACAGATCGGCCCAGGCTTGGGCCGGGCTGTGCCATGCCATGCCAGGCTCTACTGTGGTGCTATCCCCTTCCCGGGAAGCCCGCCAGGCCCTGTCCCAGTGTGACTGGGCCCCTTCCTGGCAGAGTCCACCATTTTTTTTTGCCAGTGGCACTGCTGGGCCATGCTGGCTGGAGGGATATACCAGCGCCAGGAGTAATCATGCAGCCAGGACCAGCGCCAAGAGGAGCGGCCAGGGCCAGGAGTGACTGCCACCATCCCAGACTGGGAGTGGCCATGTGGCCAAGACTGCACGGCCATGATTGCCTCAGCATGACTGGCAATGGACTTTGTTTGCTTAGCCACTTTTAGCCAGCTATGCTGTGAACAGAAGGACAAAAACGGCGGCAGCAGCTTTTCTTGTTTTCGGCACTCCGCATGAAGGAAAGGGCTGAGTAAAGTCAGTGACCGGCATGTCTCATATGGTGCCAGTGGAGACCATGTGACCAGCAGTGAAAAGCACGGTGAGTGATCTCTCCATTGTAGAGCCTGGATGAGATTGGCCTTTCGGAGTTGCAGAACTCTATAAAAACTGTTTCAATTGATAAAGCTTGAAAACAAATGAATTTATGAGCACAAATTCTCTCCTGAGTCAGGAAAAAGAAAGGGTGAAGACACATAGAAAAATAACATAGACACTGAGGTCAGTAATGAAGAAGTCAAATTCTAGATAGGAGTGGATTGAGGAGATACCTTAGGCTGAAATCCTCTTGTAAGGCTATGGAGAAGATATAATTGATACATCAGACTATTTTTCCCTGTAACTCATAAAATGCATAGGGGGGATGTAGCATTATAACCACAGCCATGAACAGAGGCACCCGTGCTGAAGTGAGCAGATGTTTGAGGTAATTTTGATCCAATGAGAAATTTGAACAGACAGAAATGAAAGAGATGAGAAACCTTGCCCCAGGAATAGAAGAAGAAAACCTCTGTTCCCAGAGATGGATTAAAAGAACTTTTGTTTTTATGCTAGAACAGCTTATCCTTAAAAATAGCACCCCAATAAGTTGACATAGTCCAGGAATGCAGCTGTAGGAAGGCTGTAAAAGATGGGAGAGACTTCACAATTGCAGATTTCTGGGCAGCTGCTATTCGTAGAACTTAAAAGCCATGAGAGAACTGCTTGTTGTGGAGAAGTCTCCATAGCATGGCGAGAGACTCCTCTCCTTAAGTGGACTGAAGAAAGACTATTCTAGAAGTAGTAAACTGACTAAAAGTCCCAGGTTTTGTCTCTGCAGGTTGACAGTGGGAAAGAAAAGAAGGGGTTCTGAAAGTTTATTCTGATTTTTCTTATAATTTTTCTGTTAATAAAGTTTGTGTCTGTTTTACCCTCCTTCTCCTAATTCATATCTCACAGCAGAAAAATGAGTAAATATAATTCTAGTGAGTGCACTGGTGTTCAGCCAGCACTAGACCCACTACACTGGCACATCAGAACCACAAAAATATGAGGCCTTGGTTGACACTGGTGTGCAGTGCACACTAATCCCATCATGACACATGAGAGCAGAACCTGTTTCTAATGCTAGTGTGACAGGGGGATCGCAGGAGTTGACCCTGATGAAAGCTGAGGTGAGCCTGACTGGAAATAAGTGGAAGAAACACCCTATTGTGACTGGCCCAGAGGGCCCATGCATTTTGGGCATAGACTTCCTCTGAAGTGAATATTTCAAAGACCCAAAGGGACTCAGGTGGGCTTTTGGGATAACTGCTGTGGAGACAGAAGGCATTAAGCAATTGAACACCTTGCCTGGACTGTCCGAGAACCCATCTGCAGTAGGCCTTCTGAAGGGGGAAGAGCAACAAGTACCAATTGCCACCTTGACAGTGCAATGTCAGCAGTACCAGACAAATCAAGATGCTCTGATTCCCATCCACAAGATGATCTGTGAGTTAGACAGCCAAGGGGTGGTCAGCAAGGCCCATTCACCCTTCAACAGTTCCATTTGGCCTGTGTGCAAATCTGAAAGAGAATGGAGATTGACTGTAAACTATCGTGCCTTGAATGAAGTGACTCCACCACTGAGTGCTGCTGTGCCAGACATGCTGGAGCTCCAGTATGAGCTAGAGTCCAAAGCAGCGAAGTGGTACACCGTTACTGACGTTGCCAATGCATTTTTCTCCATTCCTCTGGCAGCAGAATGCAGGCCTCAGTTTGCCTTGACCTGGAGAAGCGTGCAGTACACCTGGAACCGACTGCCCCAGGGGTGGAAGCACAGTCCCACCATCTGCCATGGACTGATCCAGACTGCAGTAGAAAAGGGTGAGGCCCCAGAACATCTGCAATATATTGATGACATCATTGTGTGGGGGAACATAGCTGCGGAAGTGTTTGAGAAAGAAAAGGGAATCATCCAAATCCTCCTGGGAGCTGGTTTTGCCATCAAAAAGAGCAAAGTAAAGGGACCAGCTCGTGAGATTAAGTTCCTAGGAGTAAAGTGGCAAGATGGACAGCATCAGATTCCTACGGATGCCATCAAAAAGATCATAGCTATGTCTCCACCGACCAATAAGGAGACACAAGCTTTCCTAGGTGTCATAGGCTTTTGGAGAATGCATATTCCTGAGTACAGTCAGATTGCAAGCCCTCTTTACCTGGTCACCCGCAAGAAGAACAATTTCCACTGGGGCCCTGAGCAGCAACAAGCCTGCACCCAGATCAAGCAGGAAATCGCTCATGCAGTAGCTCTTGGCTCAGTCAGGACAGGACCAGATGTGAAGAACATGCTCTGCTAATGGGAGCCATGGTGCATCCTGGAAAATTGGCACAAGGTGCCCGGTGAGACATGAGGCCGACCACTGGGATTCTGGAGCCGAAGTTGCAGAGGGGCTGACGCCAGCTACATTCCAATGGAGAAAGAAATCTTGGCAGCCTATGAAAGAGTTCAAGCTGCCTCAGAGGTAATAGGCACTGAAGCACAACTCCTCTTGACTCCCCGACTACCGGTGCTGGGGTGGATGTTCAAAGCAAAAGTTCCCTCTACCCACCATGCCACCAATACCACATGGAGCAAATGAATTGCTCTCATCACACAGCCCACCCATATCAGAAAAGTGAATTGCTCTGGTGTCGCTATAGGACACAAAAGAACACACGCTCACACCGTTCTCAAGGTGAAAGAGAAAAAAAGGGCCGTTTATTTTCTGACTCCAACATTTATAGTTTTCCAAAAGTGACAGTGGATTGGAGGGTGACAGTGGCACCTCTCCAATGACACTGGTCAAACCAACAGTCCATCAACTCTCTCCTCCTCCATAAAGGAATGCAAAACAATGAGTTATTTACAGAAAGTGTGTGAGAAAATTCACTACAAGAATGTCAACATCAGAAGGCTTAGAAAATCTTAAAAAACCAGGGTGACATCGCACCCTTTTTCCATTTAAAAAGAAAAAGAAAAGAAAATGAACAATGTAGAAAGGAAAACATGAACAATGCTCAGTGTCCACTTGTGGACGAATCATCAGAGCGATCACTCCCGTCATCTGCATCTGAGTCATCACTCAATGATCCGCCCGCTTGATCCCTTTCAGGTTGGTCACGGTCTCCATCTTGCTCATCGGCTGGATTCTGCCTCTGCGGTCGCAGGTCAGGGCGAACACATTTCGAAGGTACCCAGCGTACCCCAGTATCTGTGGATACACAAGCATACCCGCGCCCCGAAGCGATAAGGTCGTAGGGACCTTCCCACTGTTTGGTGACTAAATTTCGCACCCAAACCTTCACTCGAGGCTGATGTGCCTCGTCCGCAGCCTGCAACGAGAGATGGTGATTCAAAATGAAAGGATTATTTGAGTTCTGCGGCACAGTGAGATGATTGATTGTGTACAAAGCTTTTGCCAACCAACTGTGCGGGGTTTCACCCTGCATTCCCCGTTTTTGTTTTTGAAGAACCCGCTTCAGAGTATCATGAGCGCATTCTACAATAGCTTGACCAGTCGGAGAATGAGGGATACCAAACTTGTGCAAAACACCCCACAACTGCAGGAACTGCCGCACCTTTTGCGATGCATAAGCAGGACCATTGTTGGTTTTCACCGCAGAAGGTATGCCCAAAACGGCAAAGGCCTGCCTCCAGTGGGCAAGGACATCGCGAGCCTTCTCCCCAGTGTGAGCCGAAGCCCACATCGCAGAGGAGAACGTGTCCACAGTGACATGCACATACTTGAGCCGGCCAAACTCGGCAACCAGGGTGACATCGGTCTGCCAAAGCTCCAAGGCCCTAAGGCCTCTGGGGTTTACCCCTGCTGGCAAAGGCGGAGCAAGTGCATGGCAGTCATCACATGATTCAACAATGTCACGAGCCTCAGTTGGCGTCAGCTGAAACTGCTTCTGCAGGGTATGTGCGTTTTGGTGGAAAAACCCATGTGATGCCTTGGCCTGTGCGAGTGTATCAGGCTGAGGCACTACCCACGCTGGGTTAGCCAGCTTGTCAGCCCTCGCGTTACCTTCCACTATAAAGCCCGGCAAATTGGTGTGACTCCTCACATGCAGAACAGAATGGATGAACCCGGGCCTGAATGGCACACCACAAGGTCTTCAGTAAGTGAAACAAGGCAGGATTACTGACCTCCTTCAAGACCGAGTGACCCAACCGCTGTCCGATATCATCCACATAGGCGGAATCCGTGACCAAGTTGAAAGGCTCCTGGGAGAATCTCTCAAATGCCATGACAGCAGCCCTCAGTTCAACCAATTGGGCTGACCCATCCTCATGGCCTTCCAGAACCTGCCACTCAGATCCGTCCCTCCAGGTAACAATGGCCTTCCCAGTCCTCCCTGAACCATCAGTGAAGACGGTGGGTCCTTGCACGGGCTCCTGGCTATTTTTGGGCCGCAAAGAGATTTTTGTGGATTTTGCCATATGCAGTAGCCTATGGCTGGGCAGATGATAAATGATCTGCCCGGAGAAATTTTCCAGAGCACTCTGCAGGGACACACTGTTTGCAAAGCTCCAGTCAAAATCCTCCCGTTGCACCGGGAGTATGATCTTTGCAGGACCCGCACCCATCAATTGCAAACACCGTTGCCGGCATTTGATTATCAAGCGAGCAATCAATTCCAACAACGCAGTTGCTGTCTTCTGCGGCTGATGGGGCAGGAAGACCCATTCCAAAATGTGCAAGGAATCAGACCAATTGTCACTCCACTGGCCAATGATACCCGTGGGATACGAATCTGGAGTGGTGACGAACACAGTGACATCAACGGAGAGATCAATGCGATAAACTTGGCAAGCTGAAACAGCTGAACCACCTCCAACACCTTATGCGCCTCAGGGGTCAGCGTGCGAGATGATTTTAGATCGGCGTCTCCTTTCAACAAATCATACAGAGGAGACAACTGCCCATCGGTTACTCCCAAATACGGACGCAACCAAGTGATGACACCTACCAATTTCTGAACATCATTCAGTGTCCTCACAGGATGCACAAATTGCACCTCCTGGTGACGGATCGTCCGTTCCAGAATTTTGACCCCCAAATACATCCAAGGTGGTTGCTGTTGGACCTTCTCCGGAGCCACCTGCAGTCCCTGAGCATGCAAAGCATCAAGCAACCGAGGCTGAATCCTCAGCAGCTCATCCTGGGTGGACGTGGCCACCAAAATGTCGTCCATATAATGATACAGACGCGCATCAGGAAACTGCCTGCGAACTCCAGACAAGGCACGGGCCACATACCACTGGCATATGGCAGGAGAATTGCGCATGCCCTGAGGCAATGTCCTCCATTGGTATCTCTGTGCAGGCTCAGCCTCGTTAATTGCTGGCACTGAGAAGGCAAACTTTGGTCTGTCATCGGGATGCAAAGGAATTGTAAAGAAACAATCCTTCAGATCCACAATGAGGACCGGCCAGTCTGCAGGAAGCATGGTAGGTGATGGCATGCCCGCCTGCAATGTTCCCATGCTTTCCATCACGGCATTGACCTTTCGGAGGGCTTGCAACAACCTCCATTTCCCAGATTTCTTTTTGATGCAGAAGACAGGGGTGTTCCAGGGGCTGGTGGAAGGCTCCAGATGACCCTGGTCCAACTGCTCCTGCACCAGATTCCGAAGGGCATTCAACTTCTCTTGAGGGAGGGGCCACTGGTTCTCCCAGACAGGTTTGTCCACCATCCACTGTATAGGAGGCGTCGGACACTCTGCGCCCTCCACTGCAGTGGCCCCCATCAAAAATCCGTCCCAATGCGCACCCCCCAAGCAGACAGAACATCCCTCCCCCAAAGGCTGGCAGGAGTAGAAGTAACATGAGGCCTAACCCAGGCCGTCTGTCCCTCTGGGTTCGTGACCAGCACGGGCCGTTGGCTCACGTAACATTGCACCGTCCCTCCCAGGCCAGCGACAGATGTCCCCACCGGATCCAAGGGCCACTCTGGGGGCCAGGTCACAAGGGAGAGAACCGTGACGTCAGCACCGCTGTCGAGAAGCCCGCGGACGTGGACTTCCGGCGGCGTCGCACCAGGAACAGACAGGGTGCACAGCATCTCGGGACGGTCCTTGGTCAGGACAGCAGTCCAGTGAACTTGAGGCGGCCCAGTGGAGCCAAAACCACCAGCTCCACGCGACTGGTCAGCTGACCTGCAAACAGAGGACTTGAAAGGCACAAGTTGAGCAAGCCGCGTCCCTTTCGGGATCGTGATGGGGGGGTGGGTGTGGAGACTATGGCACAAATCTGCCCTGTGAAATCCGCATCGATGAGCCCCAGGTGCACAATGATGCCCTGAAGGGTGGCACTAGACCTCCCCATCAGGAGAGCACTCATGCCCCCACCCAAGGGACCAAAGGCATCCAGGGGAACCTTGCGTATCTCAGAAGACTCTAACACAACTGTTGCTGCGGTGCAGACATCCACTCCTGCTGATCCACGGGTGCTGGCTGTAAGCCGGCAAAGGAGACCTCCATCGGCACCGGCGTCTGGAGAGAAGCTTGTGTCCGCACGCGTCCCCCCTGCCTGCTCCGCTTGCCGTTTCCCGAGCCTGGCAAAGCTTGGCCATTAGCATGAACAGTCGCCTTGCACACATTGGACATATGATTCGGCCTACCACACCGACCACACAAGAACATGGGGAACTTCACCTTCTGCGCTTTCTTCCCCTGCTTCTTGCTACCCTGCGCAATCCCCCGCTGCGGCCGCTTGCCCTGCGGCGCCGCCCAAACCGGCTGCACAGCGGCAGCCACGGCAGCCAACTTCCGATCCAGGGGGACGATGTCCGCACAGGCCTCCGCCATCTCAGAGACAGTAGGATCACCAGGCAGAGCCACTATGACTTTCCTACAAGCAGCATTGCAATTGCACTTGACAAGGTTTGTAATCGTAACGCTCCTTGCCACAGGATCAGGCACCTGCCTCTCCACGGATGCAATCAGCCTTTCTGCGAATGTCATGAAAGGCTCGTCATCCCCCTGGACAATGGTCGGGAACGGCGGCCTCGGAGCAGCCATTTCCAGGGTCTGAACAATCGCAGCCATGCCCAGCGAGTGGCACTGTTCAAGCACAAGGGGATCAAATCCAACCTGCCCTTGAACATTCTCATAAAGCCCTGTTCCCAGCAGCATGTCAGCGACAACCCCACGCCTGGGGTCCTGCGGCCCCAGCGCAGCATTCTGCACCACCGCTTCGGCCGCCAAACGAGCCCACTTGGTCTCAAAAACATAATATTGCACAGGGTCAAAAAGAGAACGTGCCACACGACGGAGATCGTAAGGCGTCCGCATATCCGAATCAACCCTCCGGAGAGTCTGCATAACCTCAGCGGACCCCAAACCATGCTGAGCAACTGCCTCACGGAGCTCCCTCTCCAGCTTATATGAAAGGGGTTCATGGGTGTTATGAGCAACACCCCTGAGCACAGGGAAAACCTGAGGATCCCCTGGCAAAGCCACCGCACCTGACACACCCCAGTCCTCAGGCCTAACAGGGACAAAAGACGAAGATTGCCTGGGAGCCAGGCCAACACCACTCGGCCCTGGGCCCCCCGCAGCACTGGCAGAGCCAAAGGAGCCCACCTCGCGACCCTGCAGGTGCCGCGAGGAAACAGGCTCATTCATCTCGTCAGTCTTGGTTTCCGCCTCTCACCAAAAGCGCTCGGGGTGCCTGGGACGCACGGTCACCTGACATGCGGGAAGCGTCCACAAATTCGACGAGGAAGTGTCGTGGCCCCAGGCACCCACCGGCCTCCCGCCGGCCGTGTCAATAGGTGCGCTAAAGGTAAACACCCCAGTGCCCTGTCGCGCTAAAGCTCCAGCAGGGGGCGCCCCGGCGGACGCAGGTACCGGTGCGGCCCACAAATCCGGCGCGGGCCGGGACGAGACCGGCGTGGGGCCCCTGGCTCCCGACACAGGGGAGGGACGGGATGCCGAGAGAGGCGCAGTCCGCACAGCTGCGTCACTGCGGGACGGCACCAGGGAGCCCGGAAAGCCCCCTATGAGGGTCCGTCACAAACCACAAGACTGCCCAGCGGGTACCGCCCCCACCGAGCAGAGAGGGGCAGGCTGCCCGCCCACCGGAGCGGGGCCGGACAGAACGCCGACCGACGCCCCGCCCCCGGGTGCTTCCACTGACTGCGCATGCCCAGCAGGCTGCACAGGCCCAGGGACGGGCGAAGTTGTCCCCCCCGCCGATGAGCCCGGCTCGGAGGCGGGCGACCCCGCCCCCGCCGTGGCCAGGGGGAACTTCTTGGAAACACCGCAATTCGGACACCAGGTCGTCACCGAACCAGACTCAAGCCGAGGCGGAGGCTGGCCCTCAAAAACCAGAAAGGCACAAAGAAAAGGCAACCTGTCCCCCACCCCACCGCCCACGCAGGGCGAAGCAGGACGAGGACGGCCCGCCGAATCCACAGAGCCCCCAGAAACCCACAGGGCTTCGCCCCCCAGCACACCATCCGGAGGCGGGGAGGGGGACTCCACATCGGACAAAAACTCAAACTCCCCCTCCTCCACGTCCGAGACAGAAGAGCTTCCCTGGGAACTCCGAGGGGTACAAGAACCAGACCCCTCCCAAAGCTCCACACATCTCTTCCACTGCACCAGCAGCGGTCCCGCCTCTAGAGTGCAATCGTCAAAAAGGGCCTCCATGAGGCGGGTCCCCACTCGAGACCGCTCCTCCCTGGAGAACACCTTCTCAGGACCCGAAAGAAACCCTCGCTCCCGGGCCCACAGAAACAACCTCTCAAAATCATCCCAGGAAACAGAAATCTGTTTCCACTCCAGGACCCCCCTCCAAAGATCCAAAAGGAGGAGATCCTCCTCAAAACCCACAGCACTTGCCATTACCCTAAGAACCGCAGGAAGAGCACCAAAGAGAGGGGGGGGGGAAACCTCACCGCAATCTGCTGCAATACACACGTCGGGGTCACCAGATGTCGCTATAGGACACAAAAGAACACACGCTCACACCGTTCTCAAGGTGAAAGAGAAAAAAAGGGCCGTTTATTTTCTGACTCCAACATTTATAGTTTTCCAAAAGTGACAGTGGATTGGAGGGTGACAGTGGCACCTCTCCAATGCCACTGGTTAAACCAACAGTCCATCAACTCTCTCCTCCTCCATAAAGGAATGCAAAACAATGAGTTATTTACAGAAAGTGTGTGAGAAAATTCACTACAAGAATGTCAACATCAGAAGGCTTAGAAAATCTTAAAAAAACAGGGTGACACTCTGGGATCTTGGAAATAATTACAAATTGGCCTGAAGGTGAAAAGTTTGTTCTCATTGATGAAGAAATGCAAGAACAAGTGACATGGGCTGAAAAAGCTCCACCATACAACCAACTGCCAGCAGAATAATCACGCTATGCTCTTTTCACTGATAGTTCCTGTTGCATCCTAGAGATGAAATGAAAATGGAAAGCAGCCGTATGGAGCCCAATACGACAGGTCACAGAAGCTACTGAAAGAGAAGGTGGATCAAGCCAGCTTGCTGAACTCACAGCTGTTCAGCTGGCCTTGGACATTGCTGATAGAGAGAAGCGGCCAAAGCTCTACTTCTACACTGATTCATCGATGGTAGCCAAATCTCTGTGGGGTTGTTTGAAAAAGTAGAAAAAGGTTAATTGGCAATGCAAGGGAAAACCAATCTGGGCTGCTGAAGAGTAGAAAAATATCACTGCCGAGGTAGGAAAACTCCCTGTGAAGGTCTGCCATGTAGATGCCCATGTCCCCATGAGTTGGGCTAATGAAGAGCACCAAAACAACAAGCAAGTAGATTAGGCTGCAAAAATAGAGGTGTCACAGATAGACTTGGATTGGCAACACAAGGGAGAGTTGTTCCTAGCTCAATGAACCCATGACACCTCAGGCCATCAAGGCAGAAATGTTACCTGTAAGTGGACACAAGACCAAGGGGTAGATCTAACCATGGACAATATCTCCCAAATTATCCATGATTATGAGACGTGTGCTGCAATCAAGCAGGCCAAGTGGGTGAAACCCCTGTAGTATGGTAGGTGGTGGTCCAAATATAAATATGGGGAGGCCTGGCAGATTGATTATAATATCACACTGTCTCAAACCCACCAAGGCAAGTGCTACGTGCTCCCAGTAGTAGAAGCCATCACTGGATGGCTGGAAACCTACCCTGTGCCTCATGCTACTGCTCAGAACACCATCCTGGGGCTTGAAAAACAAGTCCTGTGGAGGCATAGTACTCTTGAGAGAACTGAGTCAAACAATGGGACTCATTTCAAGAATAGCCTTAAAAACACCTGGGCTAGAGAACATGGCATCGAATAGGTATACCATATTCTTTACCATGCACCAGCTGCAGGCAAAGTAGAGCGGTACAATAGATTGTTAAAAACTACCTTGAAGGCACTGGGAGGGGGTTCTTTCAAAAATTAGGAGCTGCATTTAGCAAAAACTACCTGGTTGCTTAACACCCGAGGTTCCACCAACCGAGCAGGTCCTACCCAATCTGAACCCCTGCATATGGTAGATGAAGACAAAGTCCCAGTAGTACATGTCAGAGGACTGTTAAAAAAGACTATTTGAATTAATTCTGCCTCAAAAAACACAAACCCATCCATGAAGCTGTCTTTGCTCAGGGACCAGGTTACACATGGTCGATAATGCAGAGAGATGGAGAAACACATTGTGTACCACAGGGAGATTTGATGTTGAGTAAGAATCACATATAAATACCACTGTTTGCTGAATGTCACTGCCACTATCTGTGTATAGCTATATGGATATATATGTATGTATGTATGTATGAATGTGTGCGTGTAGAGTTGGAATATATCAGTTTGGGCACTAACCTGACGATAGGGAATAAGGGGTGGAATGTCCTGGGGTGATATTATGATACTGTATTCCCTATCATCTGCTTTATGCCCAGACATGGGTTCTGTAACTTTAAGCTTGAAGCAGGGGAAGCCGAGGGAATTCCTTGGCACGAAGTTTGTGTTCAGTTCTCACAGACTGCCCTGGTTCTCTCTGCTGTGTGGACAGGAGAATTGTGTCATTACTTTTAGCTAGCTTCTTGTTTGTTAGCCGAGTGTCCTGCTTTAGTGCAAATTTGGGAGAAAACCTCCAAAGGGGACCCCTCCAGAAAGCAAACCAACATGGCCCCTCCCCCCAACTGGTTTGGGAAGGATTCCTCAGAGAGAAGTAGAAAGAACCTGTTTATTTAACAGGCAAAGCACTCCCCAGCACACAGAATGAACAATACCATATGACAAAACTCATTCACTGCTCTGAAGAGATGACAAATTCAGAGAGTCTCTGCAGTGAGTGGTCATTCTGTTATCATTCCCTCCAGTGCTGGAAAAGGCTGCAGAGTGGGCCCCGGCAGGCTGCAGTGTTCTTGGTGTTTCCCCAGGTCCCGGTCTGGAGCAGGTTTGAATGGTTCCAAGAAGAGGTAAAGAAAAACAGTCCAGGGAAAGCTCGGACTGTCTCAGCTAGCTAAACTAACTAACTAAAAAGCAAAAGGAGCAAATGGAGCAAAAGGAGCATGGTATTCTGCCCCGTCCATGCCCAGACATCAACAGTCCAGCTGAATGTGGAGGAGTGAGTGAGTGAGGCTAATAACAACAACTCTGTGCTTTTTTTCCCCGCCTTCTCTCTGAGAGCCAGTTTTGAAGGCACAGAATAGAATATCCAGCATAAACAGAACACACGACTGGGGATACAAGCATCATAAAGTCACCCTAGGACACTGAGGCAAGAATTTTTCCCAGGACTGTGGCTGCTGTTTCTGGAACTGCTCATCTTTGCTCTGGTCTGAAAAACCAGACCATCACTGTGACCCCAACACAGCTGCCTATCAGGGGGAAGCTTCAGGGATGCTGCATCCCGGCTTTGAACCTTGGGAGAAGCCAAGCAGGACTCTAAAAATCCACCAGCTTTCTCCACAGTGAGAAGGTTTATTATCTAATATGATTCATTCTTTTTTCCTGTGCCTGCATGCACTCTGCTTGTTAAATAAACATGTTTTTTCACTTTCCTCCAAGAAATTCCTTTCAGACCTGTGGGAGAGAGGCTGCTGAAACCTTCCTCTATTTAAAGGAGACACCCTTTCAGGATTTTCCCTAATTTCCATGTATAACTTGACTTCCCAGTTCTAGTCAAGAAGGCAGTATATTGAAAATGTGGAATATCTATTGATCTTTGTAATTATGCAAGATAAAGTCATGGGAGAGTTGGCTTCGATATTCAGGTAGAGAGAGATGGAGCAGTTTTCAAGTTGACGATTCTGTTTTTCAAAGGGATGAGACATAATTATATTGTCCTTTATGTGCTCTGATCTTTTCTTTGGCTGTAAACTGACATTTGCCAGAAGTATACCTGTGTGGCAGCATTTCTATATTTTACATGCATAGTAATGAGTGTATTAAGCACAAATGCTAGGGATGTTGTAAGGTAAACAGCTTTTTTTTTAATAGCTTTGACTTTTCAAGGATTCACAGAAAGCATTGAGAAAACATTCCTTGAACTACTGATTGATCTCTTAGGCATACTGTGCTTCATGTAAATGAAGTGTGGAATAACCTACAGACATCCAGATTTTAAAATGTGTGTGCATAGTAATTGTTACAGACTTTCTTGTGATCTGCCTTTCTATCAATGTGGATTTTCTGTGTTTCTATGGGGAGCTGCTGTTTCTGCAAAGTTTCTGAGTCTGAGAAATTGCATATTTGTACTCTGTCCTTTTACTTTAACCTGTCCCTGAACTAGAAGCTGTGCACTCAGTAGTTCTGACAGCTGGTGGTTTGAGCTTCAGGTTTTAACGTCCTTTACCAATTAATCACTGGCAAGCAGAACAAGTACAACATCTGTGGCAGTACTGTGAAAGGAAACATCTGCTGGTTGTGGTACTGGAAGGCATGAAGGTAATGATCCTCCATGAGAAAGGTGTGAAATAAACATGGGCAGGAGACTTTTCTCCTTTTTAATGCCTTTATTAAAAGTGATCAGCTCTGGGGGGAGAATCGACGGGTCCACGCTCACGCTGCTGCTGCTCCCAGGAGTGACTCAGAGGAGGAGGAAGAGTGCAGCTTTGTCTACTGGTCTGTGGGCAGAGCTGGGGATTCCATCCTCACGAGAGCATCGGGAAAAATCCCTTGTTCGCTTTTTTGGTTTGACTCCCAGGGTCCTGCCTCTAGCTGAGGTCCTTCCTTGGCTAGGGCAAGGGGCAAAAAAAGGTCTCAGTGTCTCTGCAGGCTCTGGGCTTTGTTCCTCACGTCCAGACATCACTTTGATCTCTTAATTCTGTGTTGGCTCGTTGGTTTTGGGGTCTTTTAGTAAGTTTGGTGGGGTGGCTTTCCCGTGGCATGCTGGCTCCGAGGTCATTTGCATGCCCTCCGATGTCCCCGTTCCCCCCCCCCCGATGTCCCCTCCTTTCACTGTCCGAGAAGGGTCATCCACCTGGCAGCAGTAACAGTCCCCCCTCTTTTTCTTTGATAGGGCTTAAACTTAAGCTCACATCAACTTGCAATTTCTGACTCATGAGCATAGAATTTCCTTAATTTTTTTGTATTGATTATAAATTTCTTGAACACTCTGGTAATCATGGTTACTTAACTTTGTTACCTTTCCTGGTTTTTTCAGGTTAACTTTTTTAGAGATCTTTAGGGTTGGTCTGCCCGGCAGATACTACCATTTTAATGAAGCAGGGAAGTAAGCATGGTAAAAAGAGCAAACCAGCAAGTGTACACACAGTGAAGAAAGCTACTTTTTTCCACCAATCTCTTTTGAAAGTCCATAGGTTATCCCACCAACTGGAATCAAGTGTAGGAGTCCGTTCTTGATTACTTACATATGCTAGTTTTTTTATTTCGTTTGAGAGGTTTCCTATGATTTCTCTCTTCATCTCTAATACTCCCTGAAGCCTGATGATTCTGTTTAACATAGATATCAGGGTCCGATAACGCCAGGACCTATCTTGAGCCCAGGTGGCTGGGCCATAAGTCTTGATAATTTTTCTTGGGGTCCAAACCTGGCTCTTATAATTTTGTATTCTCCCAATTTCTATTGCATTTTGCCTCTTCTGTTTGGTTTCTCTTAAATCATTGTATATAGGAACTCCTAAACTTGATCCAGTTTCTTTGGGTAATAAGAAGGAAGCTGGTTTTATCATTCTAGCAGTGCAGCTGCCAGACCAGCTTCTCGGCAATTTAGTGTATGCTATAGTACTATAGATCAAAACCAGGTGTTTAGGGGCCCCCCAAAATGTGTTCTTAGGTTCTGCTGGACATTCCCAATATTTAGAAATGTCTTTCATTCCCCAAAAGGGGTTTATCCCTTCTTCAGTAAACTCATAAAATTCATATGCTTCATGGTAGATACACTTGTTTTTTTCTTTCCTTTCAACAGACCAAAATCTATTTGGATCTCTTGGAATCCACTGGGTAGCGGAGTTCTTTACTGCTAAATACCTTTACAAACCATTCTTTTCACTGGCCTATTGTACCCCTTAATACTAAATGCTGAGTTACTCTGTATCCAATTTAAGATTTCTAATAGCCTTAGATTAATCTTTTCCTGTGGCCAAATTTCGGTCATCTGGGTACAAACTGGACAATCAGTTAAATTTAGTTCGTGGCTAACTTTTATCACCAAATCTATGAATAGGTTCTTACCTCGGGGTATCTCTAAATGGTCTTGTTTTCTTATTGCTTTTACTATCTCTTTCTCTTTGACTAGATTTGCCAGGCTTGCTTAAGTAGCATCACATTCAAAGCACAACCGGGCTTCTCCTACAGGACACTCTCCCAGGAGTTGCTGCCTAAAAGTGGCAGTATTCTGGGCTATCCAATACATTCTCTTATCTTCTTGACAAAGGACCAATTGGGAGAGGTTAACACAATTAGGGTTAGAATTGGTGTGGACTCTCGACAAGGAGCTCACTTCTTCCTCCTCGTAGAGGGGTTGGTAGCACTTACTGCACGGCTCTTTTGGGCTCCCCAGAGCACCACCAGCAATTAAAGCCATCATTACTACCCTTCCCAAGAGTCCGGTATGGGTCATCTTGCACGACCTGCCCACCTGGACTTGCCTCTTGGGGACTTTACTGAGAAGAAGCTTCCAAGCTCTTTAGAGTCCTCTCTACCCGCTTCTCTGGTTAAACCTCTCTTGGTCCATTCCTTACTAATTTTGGTTTCTCCTAGGGGAGTGCTCTGTAGAGGATTAACCTGGAGTCTTTGGAACTAAATTGGAGGAACATAACCAGAATTACTTATTAACAGTCTTTAACTTTTTACAAACTTATTTTAAACACATAACTGTCTTATAACACTTTAAGATATGGTATGGTTCTAATACCAAACTCTTTTCTTATTCAGTTCATCAGTCTTTTAGGCTCTTCCTTTTGAGAGTCAACTTTAAGTCTCTTGGTCCTCTTATAATGGTATACTCAGGTGAATTAACTCGTGATGTGGTTGAATCTTGTCTTGAGTTAGGGGGTGAGAGTGGTGTGGACTCTGGCCCAATGCCAGAGGGAGAAACTGATGTTGAGTCCTGTCCAGTGCCTGGGGGTGAGATTGGTCCTTTTATTCTTGTGATGTGGGTCCAACCCTTTTCTCTGGTCTGCACAGCTGAATTAGTGATGAGGAGTACCTGAAAGGGGCCTTCAAATTTAGGCATTAATGGTCCACTATTCCAGGATTTTATCAAAACCCAATCTCCTGGGTTGATGTTATGTACTTTTGTGTCCAGAGGGGAAGTTTGGGGGAGGTATCCCCTTCTTCTAAGTCCTTCCAGGGTTCTTCCAATGACTTCTAAATATTTTCTGGTAGCTTCTTCTAAATAGTCTCCTGTGCTATAGGGTGTTAACAAAAATGGCAGTCCAAACATCATTTCATAGGGTGAAATCCCTATATCAGACCAGGGTCTTGTTCTGATGCGCAAAAGCGCTAGGGGCAAACACTTTAGCCAATTCATTTTTGTTTCTTTGTTCAATTTAGTCAATACATTTTTGAGAGTTTTGTTCATCCGCTCTACCCTCCCAGAACTCTGGGGGTGCCACGGAGTATGTAATTTCCATTCCATTCCTAAAGTTTTGATTATATTTTGCAATGTTCGGGCCACAAAATGTGGACCCCGGTCTGAGTCTATGGTGTTCACTATTCCATATCTGGGGATAATGTTCTCTAGGATTATTCTTGCCACAACTTGGGCTGTTTCCCTTTTAGTCGGGAAGGCTTCCACCCAATGGGAGGGATGATCTACTATAACCAGTAAATATTTGTATCCCTCCACTGGGGGCATCTCAGTGAAATCTGTCTGTATGCTCTGGAAAGGTCTTAGGGCTAATTCCCTCCCTCTGGGTGCTACCTTTTTCATAACTTTCTGGTTTATTTTTGACAAATTAAACACCCTTTTGTAATTGCTTTTGCCAGGCTATATACGCCTATGCATAGGTTGTTTCTTAAGAAATGATCACATAATCCTTGGACTCCCCAGTGGGTCAATTTAGTTCTGCTAGCACTGTTCGGGCAAGTGCTTTGTTTAAAAACACCCGTCTATCCGAGGTTAACCACTCCCCTCGTTGCCCTTGGTGTAACTTTAATTCTTTTATAACTTCCAATTCTTTTTCAGTAAATATGGGTTCTTCTCTTCTTTCTCCCCCCTCAGGTGTGGTTTTTGCTTTAAAAGTTTCACTGGATCTCCGGGTTCTAAAGCTGCTTCCTTTGCTGTCTGATCAGCCAGTCGGTTTCCTGTAACTTCAAGATTGTCTCCTTTTTGGTGCCCTTTTATATGGACTACTGCTATTTCTGTTGGTTTCTGTAAAGATTCTAATACGGACTTGACCAGGTTCTCATGGGCTAAGCTTTTTAGTTTTGAGCTTAGATATCCACGCTCCTCCCATATTTTCCCAAATGTGTGAACTATCCAAAATGCATATTGGGAATCTGTATAAATAGTTCCCCAGTCTTCCTCCAGTAAGTCTAATCCTCTTTTCAGGGCATATATTTCACAACTTTGGGCTGACCAGTTTGGGGGTAATTTCCCTTTTTCTTTAATTTGTAAAGTTTCTCCATCTATGATGGCATAACCTGAAGCTCTTTTTCCATCTACTACCCTCGAAGAGCCATCTATGAACAAGATTCTTCCAGTTGCTAGAGGCTGATCTTCTAAATCTTCTCTTACTTTTGTTTGAAGGTTAATCAATTCAAGACAATTATGTTCTAAATTTTCTATAGGCTCTCACATAAGGAATTGTGCTGGATTGAGGGCATTTGATGTGATGAATTCTAAATCATCCGTATTCATTAGTATTATTTCATATTTTAATATTCTTGCATTGGTTAGCCACTGCTGAGCTCTCTGTTTCAGCACTGTTTTAAGATCGTGAGAAGTGTGTACTTTAATTTTTCCTTGTAAGGTCAATTTTTGGGTCTCCTCTATCAGGATAGCAGTTGCTGCTACTGCCTGTATACAAACTGGCCAGCCTCTAGCCACTGGATCTAACAATTTGGAGATGTAAGCCACGGGTTTCCTGCATCGTCCCCACTCTTGAGTTAGTACACCGTAGGCTATACCCCCTTCCACACTCACAAAAAGATCAAAGCCCTTCCTGAGGTCTGGTAAGCTTAGGACCGGGGCAGAAGACAACTTGTCTTTTAAACTTTCCAGTTGTTGATCATCTTCTGCTGTCCAAATGATGGGATCTGGAGCTACTAACTTATTGTATACAAATTTTACACTTTGCGTGTATTGATCCAACCATAACTTGCAATATCCGAACAGGCCCAGGAGTTTTCTCACATCTCTTTTTGTTTTTGGAGCTGGGAGAGATAAAATACCTGAAATTCTGTCAGGGCTTAACTTCTTATATCCCTCCCCTATTATGTGCCCCAGGTATGTTACTTCTGATTGTACAAACTGTAGCTTCTCTTGGGAAACCTTTAGTCCTTTTTCCCCCCAAAAATTTAAAAGCTTAATACTAGTTGTTCTGACCTGATCTTCTCTCTTCCCTGACACCATCAGGTCATCAACATATTGCAGAACCTGTACTTCCTCTTCAGGAACAAACTGTTCCAGCAAACCTTCCAGGGCTTGTCCAAAGAGGTTGGGGGACTCAGTGAACCCTTGCGGTAATCGGGTCCATCTTAGCTGTTGTCTCCTTTTTGTACTTGGGTCCTCCCATTCAAAGGCAAACCAATCTCTACATTCTGTTGCCAGAGGACACGCCCAGAAAGCATCCTTCAAATCTATAACAGTGAACCAAGCATGTTCTCTTGGAATTCGGCTTAGAAGACTATACGGGTTGGGCACAACTGGATGTCTAGCAATGGTCCTTTTGTTGACCTCCCTCAGATCGTGCACCAGCCTATATTTCCCTTCACCTTTCTTAACTGCCAGTATAGGGGTATTGTGCGGTGACATACAGGGTTCCAAAATTCCCTCTTGCAACAGTTGTTCGTTAACTATGGCAAGCCCCTTCTTTCCTTCTAGGGAAATCGGATACTGTTTAACCCGTATGGGTGACGTATCATCTTGCATTTTTATTGTTATCAGGGGGATGTCTAATAGGCCCCGCTTTCCTCCTTCAGCCCATACCTCGGGGTTTATCTCTGTGACATCCCCTTGGGATAACTTCATTATTTGTACTACCATCCTCCCTTCTCTTGGGAAAATCCCAACCCCCAAATGGACCTGTAAATCTCTTCCTAACGAACTTATTCTAGTTTACGTAGGTAAATAAAATTAGCTTTACACTGTATTGAGTTTCCAATTATTTTTATATCTTCAATCACTGAGGGTCTAAATGGTTTCCCTTCAGCCCCTAATACCTCACAAAATTTTCTACCGATTACCATGCCTTCTGGTACTTTGTTGAGACAGGACTTATCTGCTCCTGTATCAACCAAAAATTCGAATTCTTCATTTAGAGGTCCCACCTCAAAGTTTACCAAGGGCTCCTCTAGATGTTGCATCGGGTCCCCTAAAGTGTAAAGCCCCTGACACCCCTAATTGTTGCCTCTAAGAGCCCTCTCTAAGGCTTCTTGTTCCCTGGATATTGCCTCATCGAGACTGAGCTTTTTACAAACCTTCCTAACGTACCCAGTTTCTCCACAATAATAGCAGCGCCGTTCACTCAAAGGGACTTGGGGTCTCTCCATCCCTCTTGTACTTGACAGTACAAGAGGCCTATCCGTGCCTCCTCCTGGTGGTGGACCTGACCACTCTTTTGTTACCTTGCTTGCCCCTACACTTTCTCTAGCTACAGCAACCATGATCCTAGCCTTGGCCTTTGCTCTTTCTTCTTCCCTCCTTAAATACACTTTCAATGCTTCTCTCAATAACTCATTAATGTCCTTCTCTTGCCAATCTTCAATCTTTTCCAGTTTTCTCTGTATATCAGGCCAAGATTTGGTAACAAATTGGACCTTTAGTAGCACTTGACCTTCTGGGGTGTCTGGGTCTATTTTAGAGTACAATTGGAAGTTCCGCTTTAGGCGATTAAGCCAAGTAGCAGGAGTTTCATCCTTCTCTTGTGCACCTTCGAATGCCAATTTGGTATTAGTTCCTTTGGGAACTGACTCTTTGATCCCTGGAATTATCAAAGACCTATATTCTGTCATGGCCCTCCTCCCTTCCTCCTGATTAGGCTTCCAATTGGGATCCGTTAGTGGCAATTTTTGTTCACCTGATGGCACTTGGGGTCTCGGACGGTTATCTTTCTCCCAAATTCTTATGCTAGCAGCTCTAATCATCCTGACCTCTTCTGGGGAAAATAATATATTTAAAATGGAATTCACCTCCCCCCAAGTGTAGATATTTGGACCTAAGAATGGATCCACTTGGTTGGTTATGCCCACTGGGTCCTCAACTAAATTCCCTAACTCTTTCTTGAGTCCTCTCACCTCAGAAGCCGTTAGAGGAGCATTCACAAAGCAAACACCTCCCACTACTACTCCCATAGGAACTTCTCTGAGGGGAAAAACTCTTTCTACCCTGGAGGTCTTGGATCAGGTACGGCAGTATGGCACATCCTCCGACCCAAAACTGCTCATTTGAGGGGTATTAGCATTACCATGGACTTTCTGTAGGTCAACAGCTGTATTTGGTGATAAGAGTTTGCCAGGTAAGGAGGCATTTGTGCCCCAACTAGGAGGAGGCAAGGGGACAGCAATAGGAGGGGGAGAGAAGCCTGGGTGCATGTTAATTGGAGCTGGAGAAGAGGTGGAGTAGGCACTTGTAGGGGTGCAGAAGCAACTGGAGGAGCCAAAGGGGGTGGTGAGGGAGTGGACACCAGGGGAGATACCAGGTCTACCATAGAGGAAGGAAAAGAGGTAGAAGGACTTAGAGGGGGTGGTAATGGGGTGGCAGCTGGGGGAGGAGCCGGATCCGCCATTTGAGTTGCCCGATGAAGAGGATTATAAGGTGGAGGGGCATCAGGAGGCAAATAGTCCAGAGGGGTCCCACCTTTTACTACTGTCTCTTACTCTGGCATCCCCTCCTTCATTCCCCTCTTTCTTCCTCTGCACCTTACAAATTCGCACACCTTCATCTCCAATAGCACTCTTTAACCAACAAGCTGCATTTAATAGTTGCTCAGGATCGGTATCTCCTTGAGCTGTCAGATAGTGACTCAGTTGTTGACACATCCACTTATCCTTTGTCCCACACCATGGCCATCCTCCTTGCACATCTAACTCTGGCCAGACTTCTACACAGTAGTGAATCATCTTAACCTTATCTAATCCCTCCATGGCCCCTATAGAATCCCATCTCTCTAGCAGTTTACCCTAAGGGACTGTGGGGGGGTATATTCTTCAATCTCTCGCCTCTCTTCTTACTATTACATCCTCCCATTTTTCAGGTCTCAACAGAAAAAAATCACAAAGGTGCCTTTACTCAAAAAAATGTACTGACAGCTAATCTCAAGAAAAAATCCTATTTGAGGAGTTCCAGCCTCCTCCACCGCACTTCAGATTTGCCTGACCCCTCAGGACTTTACAAAAAACCACTGCCTGATCTCTCGTTTGCCTAACTTCCCAAATGTTAGGACTTACCTATCAGGACTTAATCACACGAGACCCCGGCTTCCCTCGCTGGAATTCGTGCCTGACTCCCTTGGTCAGGAAAAACCACTGCCTGATTTCGAGTTTGCCTAACTTTCCAAATGTTAGGCCTTGCCGTTTCAGGACTTAAAAACAAACCCTGGCCTCCTTCGCCAGGATTTGTGCCTGACCCCTTTGTCAGGACTTAATTTGCCTACAGGGCTTGTGAGCTTGCCCGAATCCTTCTCGGGACTTGCAATCTGCCTGACTTCCCTCTGTCAGGACTTCTGGGGGTGCGTGCCACTCATACACTATTTCCTCTGCACGCCCAGAGGGGGGCCCTCTTTACCCCTTAGGAGGCGACTCACTCACGCTGATTCCACTTGCTTCCCCCCGTTCCCGGCTGGCCCCCCTCGCGGGAGTCCGAAACCACGGTACTAGGGGTCCAAACTCACTCCAAGGGTCCGAGCAGCCAGTCCTCGTCCCACTCAGACACACTCGCTCGCCTCCTACTCCTGCCACCGGATACTTCTCACCAGTCCAGCGCTCCTCTGTGTCACTGGTCCCAAGGCAATCTTCTCTGGTCCTGATGGCCAGCTGTCCTGGAGGTCCAAGATGGCTGGTCCTAGTGTCCTCTTCAGGCATGGCTATCTCGGATGAGTGCCCCAGCTGAAATAAACACGGGCAGGAGACTTTTCTCCTTTTTAATGCCTTTATTAAAAGTGATCAGCTCTGGGGGGAGAACCGACGGGTCCGCGCTCAGGCTGCCGCTGCTCCCAGGAGTGACTCAGAGGAGGAGGAAGAGTGCAGCTTTGTCTACTGGTCTGTGGGCAGAGCTGGGGATTCCATCCTCACGAGAGCATCGGGAAAAATCCCTTGTTCGCTTTTTTGGTTTGACTCCCAGGGTCCTGCCTCTAGCTGAGGTCCTTCCTTGGCTAGGGCAAGGGGCAAAAAAAGGTCTCAGTGTCTCTGCAGGCTCTGGGCTTTGTTCCTCACGTCCAGACATCACTTTGAGCTCTTAATTCTGTGTTGGCTCATTGGTTTTGGGGTCTTTTGGTAAGTTTGGTGGGGTGGCTTTCCCGTGGCATGCTGGCTCCGAGGTCATTTGCATGCCCTCCGATGTCCCCGTTTCCCCCCCCCCATGTTCCCTCCTTTCACTGTCCGAGAAGGGTCATCCACCTGGCAGCAGTCAGGGTGGTACTGACAAAAGAAATAGTTAACAAAAACGACTGGTGATTACAATAACAAACAGTTAGAACTCCACCCTGGCATCAACTGGTCCAACCTGTTTACTCTGCAACCTTTTAAAAAAAATGGCAGCTTTTTCTACTTATAACAGGTGCAGTATATTCTTGTCAAGAATGCTGAGCACAGATGTTTCAGTTTCTCCTGCCTGCTTGGAAAACAAGCACATCTTTCAATATATCATGCCAGGAAATAAAACAAATCATGTTGCAGTGTGTTTTTATTTTGCAGGTTGTTGTTTGATTTGTTGTTTGGTAGTTTTTTTGGGCTTTTACTCCCCCTGCTTTTAGAGTGACACAGACCTGCCTTTGTTATTCAACTGAGCCAGGTGTCTTATCTGTTGTTACTTAGCAACTTTCCTGCCAAGTTTCAAACCCCTTCCTCCCACATCCAGTTGTTAGCCCCTCCTGTCCCAAGCAGTTTTTCTCCCTTGTATTCTCTGACTTGTGTTCCACCCCCAGTTTTCTTGATTAGCTGTACATTGTATCCTCCCTTGAGACCGCCCCCAGTTTATAAGCTGTTGTTTGCCCCCAGTCCTTTGCCTGAGACCCCGGACTCAGAGAGTTTACCATCAAATAAAGCAACCCAGTGCCACCCAGGCCCATGCTGTGCCTTTTTGTTCTGTGATGCGCCCCCACTGGTAGCTGGGATTCAGCGGAGCCCTGAAAGAGGGGGACTGTCACCCCCCACCCCCCCCCCCACTGTCACCATCTAGCCTGGACGTGCAACAAAATCAGATTAAGGAAAAAAAGATTAGGATACTAATGCTCATTGTTGGCAGGTTAGGCAACTGTTAACCCAAAATATTTTTGGCCTCTGAAATATTGGAATAAATCACACGAGACTCCATTTTCTTCATGCAGGAAAAGCCCATTCTTTATTCACATAACTCATTTTTATACAGTTTTACAGACCTCATGTGTGACTCCAATTGGTTACTAGCTTTCTTGCCAATTACTCTATTGGTTAGTAAAAGGTATTTTACTTGGCCATCAAATCTCTCTATTCTTAAATTGTTTACATATTTTCTTCAATGATTCTCATGGGATAGATTTAATGTTTATGCAGGTGCTAGTTGTTTTTCACCCTGGAATAGATGGTTATGTTAACAAACTATTCATACCAGGATTGGTTTCATACGGGAACTTGCAAAGTGCTAGCTGCACTTAGAAGTGACAAGCTAGCTACTGATCTAACAGAGCAGGCCTGATTTTTTGAGACCTTTCTTTAATAATTTTTCTACTTGACTGCAAAACTGGAATGCTGAATAGAGATGTCAAATTTTACTATGTCTTGGTCTTAATTTACACCAAGAAGAGATATATAGGTGTCATGGTTTGACACTGGCCAAAGGCCAGGCACCCATGAAAGTCACTCACTCACCCTCCCCTGCCAAAGCTGGGCAGAGGAAAGAAAAAAATTAATGAAGGGTTCATGAGTTGAGATAAGGACCAAGAGAAAGCACTTCAAGGGCAAAACAGGTTCAACTTAAAGGTACAAAGTGAATTTGTTACTAACAAAATCAGAGGAGGATAATGAGAAGTAAAGTAAGCCCTTAAAACACCTTTTCTTCCCCCAACCCCTCCCTCCTTACCGACAGCACAGGGGGACAGGGGCATGGGGGTTTTGGTCAGTTCATCACCTGAGGTTTTCTTCTGCTGCTCAGGGAGAGAAGTTCTTCCCCTGTGAGACCATGGGGTCCCTCCCACAGGAGACAGTTCTCTGTGAACTTCTCCAACGTGGCTTCAATCTCATGAGCAGCAGTCCTCCCAAAACTGCTGCAATGTGGGTCACTCTTCCAACGGGTGCAGTCCTCAAAGGACAGGCTACTCCAGCATGGGAGCAGGGGCCCCCATTCTCCACTGGGTCTTCTGGACCACAGCCTCCTCCAGGCATCCATCTGCTCAGGCATGAGCACCTCCCCAATGGACTGTGGGGGATCTCTGCATCCCCCGTGGACCTCCATGGGCTTGGTGTTTCCATGTTGTTTCCCTCACATGTTCTCACCTCATCCTCTTCTCTGACTAGAAAAAACTCTGCTCCTACTTTGTTTTGATTTTCTTCTTAAATATGTTATCACAGAAGCATTACCAACATGTCTAATTTGCCCAGCTTTGGCCAGTGGCATGTCCATCGTCAAAACCATCAGGGATTGGCTCTGCTGGACATGGTGGAAGCTTTCAGCAGCTTTTCACAGAAGCCACGTCTGTGGCCCCTTCGCTAGCAAAAACCAAACCGTGTAAAAACAGCACAATAGGATTCTTTACTAAAGTACATATAATTCTATTTGACCCTCTTCCTAGTTATATGAACTTGTAGATCCATGAACCAAGCCATAAATAAATAATCTGTATCCATATCTGTGGAGTATAAATTTAAACATTAGAATAAACACCAGTGTTCTAGGGTGACTTTATGATGCTGGTATCCCCATCCTTCTGTTTAGCCCAGAAATAAGTTCTGCACCTTTAAAACTAGATCCGAGAGCGAAGAGGGGGAGAAGGAAAAGCGGTGGAATTTTTTCTGCAGCTGTATTCAAAACATAGAGATAAGAGCTTCAGCTCTCTTGGTGCATGTTGTTTGCAGCACAGACAGTGAGTGGGAGAGAACTCTCCTGTCGCAGACATCTTTCATGAAAAATCCTTTCCTTAGGATTTTTCCTCCTGAGAAGCTGAGAGGCCTCAGGAACAAAATGTAAACATTGATTATCTGCTGCTGTGGAATGCAACAGGTGGATCTGTGATTGGTCCATGTTGGATGTTTGCAATTAATGGCCAATCACAGCCCAGCTGGCTTGGACACAGAGCCCAAGCCACAAACCTTTGTTATCATTCTTTGCGATTCTATTATTAAGCTAGCCTTCTGATGAGAACCTTTTCTTCTATTCTTTTAGTATAGTTTTAATGTAATATATATAATAAAATAATAAATCAAGCCTTCTGAAACATGGAGTCAGATCCTCGTCTCTTCCCTCATCCAAGAACCCCTCTGAACACCGTCACACTCTCCTTTGCTTTTCGTCTTTTTTTTTTTTAGGTAGCTGAGGAAGAGAAGTTCCCCAGACTGTGGCTTTTCTTTTTCTCGGAACTGTTCAGCCCTGCTCTGGACTGAAACCCAGAAGAACACTGGGAGCTCATGCCTCTGGCCCACCTGGGGCCCAGGATGCTGCATTTTCCAGCTGAGGAGGGACTGATAGAGACTGAGTGAACTGAGCCACATCCCACAAAAGGAGTCTCTCTGAATTTGCCATCTCTTCAGAGCAACAAGAGGTTCCATAGTTTAATATTATTCATTTTTTCATGTTTGTGAGTACTTTTCTTGTTAAATAAACAGTTTTTTCCACTTTTCTTGAAGGAGATTTTTGTCTCCCAAACTGGTGGGGGGAGGGGCTGCTGAATTCTGCCCTTTAGGGAAACATCCCTTTGGAAGTTCCCTTCCAAATTTGTCCCAAACCAGGACAACTAGTCATAGTGGAAAATATTTTTTTTTTTAAACACTGCAGTTTCTGAAGAATGATAAATAAGACCATAAACTCTAAGTTTAGATTTACTCTAATTAGTCCTCAGGTTAATATCATTGTATTGTGTATTGCCTTATTAGTGTTGCAAGTAGCTAGATAAAGTAAAAGGGTTAACACTCTATTTTAAGTACAGTTTCATAGCACAGATTGCTTAACATCTTCTAGTCTTAATTTCTCCAATTACTAAATAAATTTAGTCATTGGAAAATGTGATCTGGAAAGGACTATTGTGAAATACAAATTAAAAATTTTCTGGGAATTCCTGGCCTCTTAATAAGGTAGAGTGTATCCAAGTCTTTTAGGTTTTCATTTGTTTGTCTTCTATCTATGCTTGTATCTTTAAGTTTAAAAATAACATTTATTTTTATCATTAGAATTTTAAAAATAAATGTGAAGTGATATTTTGTCCTCATTTTGCTGCAGCAGTAGCCAGCACTGCTCTTTGAAGCAGTGGTTCAAGCAGCTAAAACCAGTACTGAATTATTTAGTTTAATTTTCTACTTGAAATTAGAAGCCAACAAAACTGTTAAGAATATCTTTTTAGGTAATGCAACTACATATTTTCTTTACTTTCCTCCTTTTTTACTCAGCAGTTTGAGTTTTCTCCATATAAAACACTGTTCATTGCAAAGAGAGAGATGTCATGTTATACTTGATTGCCTCCAACTTGGAAAAAGTAAAAATGCATGCTGATTTTTGTTTCAGAATGCTAGGTTTGGATCAAGCCCCAATTAACACTGTTTAGGATAAACCATATGTGCTTGGTGAAGAAAAAAAGAGACATAATCAGGCATAACATCTTAGAAACTTTTATTGTTCAACATTTATTTTGTTTGTGCTTTCCCTTAAAAGTTTGAATTTATATATGTGATCTCTGAATTTATGCAAGTTTCAGGCATTTCAAAACATATTTGAAGAGCACAATGTGAGAAAGTGAGAAGTGGCCAATGATCAACCCTCTACATATATGAAGACCTCATTCTGAATTCGCTAAAGTCATTGTTACAGGAAACTTATTTTCTCTGGAAGAGTTTACATGAGATTTGTAATGACCAAGAAAGTTAACCTGTAGACCTCCAATTTATGTACAAATCACTGGAATATATTATTTAATATATTTTGTAGTAAAAAGGATCTCAGACTGATTTGCAGAAACAAACAAAACTCCACAACTTTTGTGAAAGTTGTAAAGCCGGTATGTTTATTACAGCGCTGGACGCATGTGGGAATCATTCCCCTAAAATGACATGCACATGCGTACCTCTGGGAACTCCAGATCCCCTTTTATTTACCTCTCAAATACATATGAATCCAATTTCACAATAGGTTCATACATATTCATTCCACTGATTTCGTGTGGCACTTGCCTCTTATTCTTCTTTATCTGAAGGAACTCCTGGGTCAGGTTGCCCTGCTCTGTCTGCCCCTCCCCCCCCCCGCTCCCCCCTTATCTCTTGTCCTTCGACTGAAGCAGTCCCTCCAAGCACAGGCCCTTTGCGAGAATAGGCAGTCAGACTAAGCAGCAAGTACAGACAACGCAAAGATGTACATTTCACCTAAATCAAAATGGATTTCTACTCTGGAAAATTTCCACTCTGCCTCAAGACAACTAAAATTTATTTTCTCAGTTCATGAAAAAGTTCATAAGAAGGCCATTTTCCTTCCTGAATTACTTGGGTGGAGGCTCATAGGGGATATGGCCTATGAGAAGGGGTGTGATGGAGATTGTTTAGGACTGGCAGAAATTGAACCCATGGATATTTGACTATCCCTATACCAGTGATGCTTCCAAATCTGGCAATGAAATGCATTATGTATTACCATGCTATTAACTAACCAGATGTATGCTGTGTGCTAGTTGAAAGAGAAAATGGCTTCTTCACATATAACAAGAATGATATTTAGGATAGGGTCTTCTTTCAGAATTAGTTCAGTATGTAGAAATATATGGATTTTTTTGCTTTTATGCTTTTCTTTTTGTGAACCATGTGATTATTAAAAGTAATGCAATGAATATGAAGATTGAAAGGAATTGGTCTCAAAGGTATTTTATCCATCTCCTAATGAGTATAAAACCTTAGGAAGTTACAGATTATCTAGTATGTGAGATACAGAACTGCAGATCTCGTGAGATAGGGTCAGTTGTGATACTTCCAGAAAGCCAATTGTCAGAATTAAAAAAAAACCCAAACAACAAACCACAAAAACCTCACTGTTGGCTCTGCTGGATTCATATTAATAACACAGTTCATTTTATACTTTACCTAGCACATTCTCTTTGCATCTGACAGAGATAGATACATAATTGCAGAGATTAAGAACATGCACTCTGCTATGCCAGCAAAGTAAAGCCAGTTTATTACACAGTTTACCAGTATTTATAGGTCACTACGTTCGTACAAAATTTTCCAGTGGGACCCTTTTGTCCCAGTCCCCTTTAGAAACACAATCTTCTGATTATTCTTCTTACCCTAGTAATGTCCTTGCTATCTCTCACCAACAAAGTCCTTGTCACATCTTCCCTTGTCAGAGCGGTCAGTGTCAGAGGGTGTGACCAGACATGATGTCTTCACTTCTGTTCTTGCCTTGAGTTTATCTCTCCCTTGGCTTTCACTGTATGTGGTGGTTTGACAGGAAATATGTTTTCTGGGATGCTGTGGTCAGGTCAATTGGTGCTCAGATTTTAATATTGGCACCTAATGTGGCCATTGGGACATTGGACACGCCTCTGAGAACATGGGGTTAAAAGCAGGGCTCTCCCCTGGGAGGCTCTCTTGGGTTTCCAGCGGGAAAGAGTTCGGGTCTCTCCCCTGGCCCAGCTGCTGGCTGGGCGGGGGGAGGGGAAAAGCCATGTGGCCGGGAGAGGTAGGCCTGAGCCCGGGGGTGGAAGGGTGGAAGAGAGAGAGAGAGACACCGGGAGCCATCGGGCAGTCCCCCCCCGGGAGACAGAGAGAGAGAGAGAGAGCCGGTGCCTGGGACTGTTACCTTGAAACTTGATAAACATGTTCCTGTGCCAGCAGCACAGCTGAGAAGGAGAAGAAGGGGGGGGGGCGGGTGCAGCCGGATGCTTGCAGGAGCTTTTAACCCCTTTTCGGACAATGAAGACTTTACAGAACATTACCCTTTCCTAGAAGAGAGATAGAGTGGAAGATGAAGAAGGAAATGGGCAAGTGTGAGAGGTCTGGGCAAGTGAGAGATGTTGGAAGAATAGAGAAGAATCTTAGTGGGAAGAGATGATGGAGTGGCTTTTGCTGGACTCTTTTTGTATAGCCATGGACAGAACCATTTTCCTTGTGATACAGAGACTGCATCTAGGGGGAGGCAATGCCTCAGAACCAAGAGGGTTCAGTGTTGGTACCCCTTGGCCCCAGGGGGTGAAATATGGGGGGGACAGATGTCCCAAAGTTGAGACTGTGCCTTTTTGGAGTGGGACGAAGCATCCTTAAAAGTCGACCCTAGAAGCAGCTCTGGTCCATGTTCAGTGGTGAGAGTGCTGGACATGAAAGGAAGAGGTCACCATTGGCACAAGAAGGACTCCTTCTCCTCTTGATAAACTGAGGATTGAGTATTCTGAAGGGTGGTGCCGGACTGAGAGTCGATGATTTGGGGGATGTATTGTATTGGGAATTTGGTGGGGAGGAGGAGGAGATGTATTTGTGAAGTTTTCATTTTCCTTGTGTGTTTCCTTTTTTTTTCTCCCTTTTCCTTGTAGTTTAGTTAATAATTTTTTTTTCCTAAGTGGGAGCCTGCTTTGCTTATTCCTGGTCACATCTCACAGCAGAAACCAGGGAGAGGGTATTCTCATGGGGGCACTGGCATTGTGCCAGTGTTAAACCATGACACTGTACCAGGGCCAAAAGGTCTGCGATGCTACCCAGTTCAACTTCTGTAGCTGTCTGATCTCTGACACATAATGCTCCCTTAGAGAATGAATGAAGTTTTGTCATTCCTTGTACAGGGATGGATAGCTTTTTTCTCATCACCACTTTTATTTTAAGGCTTTTATTTTTATTCCTCAGTGCACTTTCTTCTGCAAGCATGAATGACAGCTTACATAAACAGTAGTGTTTGTGGGATTTTTTAAAAATAATATTAAACTCAGAATCTGCTGCCCTGGCAGCAACACAAACCAAAACCAATTTTTGTCTCAACTTACTGAACTAACTCCTTTTGAACTTTGAGAAGCCAAATGAGAGTTTGGCTGTTAAAAGGCACATCACATAATTTTCTAACTACCCAGTCCCCATAATGTTCTGGCTATATTAGCTCAAGTAGTCAGAGAACTAGTATACAAAGTAAGTTCAGATTGCCTGCTGCTTAATGTGTTTTTAGCTTTATTTTCAACTTCCCTGGAATAATTTTTTCTGAAGCATTCATTTTTTGTTTCTGCATCTTCATGTTCCAGTCATTTTTCTTTGCTGTTTCACCTTTCTCCTGTGAGAACCTTTCCCCCCACCTAATTTTTCTGCATTTTTGTGTCCTTTTCTTTTCTACATCCTGTACTTGGTTGCTTTCTATATTCTAGTGGATAGTCAATATCCTATTTATTTACTTACTTCACATAATCACAGAATCACAGAACATCCTGAGCTGGAAGGGACCCACAAGGATCATCAAGGCCAACTCCCAGCCCTGCACAGGACTATCCCCAAGAGTCACACCATGTGCCTGAAAGTGTTGTCCAAACACATCTTGAACTATCAGGCTTGGTGTGGTGACCACTGCCCTGGGGAGCCCATTCCAGTGCCCAGCCACCCTCTGGGAGAAGAACCTTTCCTAATATCCAACCTAAATCTCCCCAACACAATTTCAGGCCATTCTCTCAAGTCCTGTCACTGGACACCAGAGAGAAGAGATCAGTGTCTGCCCCTACTCTTCCCCTCATGAGGAAGTTGTAGACTTGACTTCTGTAAGTAATGACTAGTGGTTATTCCTGTGCAGGTTATACATTGAACCAAAATATGCTAATATAAAAAGAAATTAGTTGAGGGTCTTTTGTTTTGTTTTCCAGACCAAAATGTAAACCTGAAACTTCATTTCAGTCTCCACAGAATGCTTCATTAAACCCACACATAAGAAAGGCAAAATGAATTTTAAAAGCCAGATCTATAAAATTCCTGGGTTTTTAAGCAACAGTGCTTGGGACACTTTAAAGGAAATCAAAATGCTCTCTTACATGTTGGATGCACATCCTAGTCACTGGACATTTAGTACAAGTGCAGCAACTCTTCTGTCTTTGTAAATTTGGCCTTGAAGATAGGTTTCCACTGGAAAGCATTCATTAAATTTGACCTGAAATTTGCAGAATTTGAATTAGAGTTTACCTACATTTTTAGCAAATTAACAAGTTGCCAAAAAATGTTGTTTCAGTTATACTGATTCCACCTGGAAAAAAGAGAGTATTGGCATGCGAAATCCCCTGTCACTTTTATTTCCATGTTATAGTTGAATAGATAAGGGTTTTTTTGTGTGTATGTGAATGAAAAATTTAATGTGTGAATAAAGATGTATTTATTTGGATTAATTCTCATTACTTTAATAGGACTTGCAGGACTCCATGGTGGATTCATTGACTCTTATAGACTACTCAGGTCCTAGATCTGATTCTGTAGCCATACTTGTTTTAGTCATTGCTGTTGGCTAGTAGAGTAACTAATATGCCTGCTGATGTAACTAAGAATATAAGCAGATCTATTATCTCCCCATACTTTGCATAGTGCTGTACACCTTGTCGCCCTGTTTTTTTAAGATTTTCTAAGCCTTCTGATGTTGACATTCTTGTAGCAAACTTTCTCACACACTTTCTGTAAATAACTCATTATTTTGCATTCCTTTATGGAGGAGGAGAAAGTTGATGGACTGTTGGTCTGTCCAGTGTCATTGGAGATGTGGCACTGTCACCCTCCAATCCACTGTCACTCTTGGAAAACTATAAATGTTGGAGTCAGAAAATAAACATCCCTTTTTTCTTCACCTTGAGAAGAGCAGTGTGAGCATGTGTTCTTTCATGTCCTATAGCGACATCTGGTGACCGCTGAAGTGACTGCAGCCTAGGCTGAGACACACAGTCCGGATTGCCGGTGAGGTTGTGTTGTCCCCCCCCCGCTTTGGTACTTTGCCTGCTGTTCTTGTGGTGATGGCAACCTCTGGGGGTTTCGAGGAGGATTCCCTCGTTTTGGACCTCTGGAGGGAGGTCCTGGAGTGGAAACAGGTTTCCGTTTCCTGGAGTGATTTTGAGAGGTTGTTCCTGTGGGCCAGAGAGCAGGGGTTCATTTCGGACCCTGCTAAGGCGTTCTCCAGGGAGGCATGGTCTTTTGTGGGGGTCCGCCTTATGGAGGCCCTCTTTGATGATTGCACCGTAGACGTGGGATCGCTGCTGGTGCAGTGGAAAAAGTGTGAGGAGATTTGGCGGGGGTCTGGTTCTTGTAGCCCTCGGATTTCCCAGGGGAGCCCTTCTGTCTCGGACGTGGACAAGGAGGAGTTTGAGTTTCTGTGCGATGTGGAGCCCTTCCTCCCGCCCCGGGACAGTGTGCTGGGGGATGGGTCCGACTGGGGGGATGGCGATTGTTCCCCCGGGGTGGATTGGGCTCCTGGCCAGCTGGTCTCGAGTCCGGGGGGCGGAGCTCCGTGGGCTTCTGGGGGCTCTGTGGAGTCGGCAGGCCGTCCTCGCCCCGCCCTGCACGAGCGGCGGGGCGGGAGGCGTGCTGCCCTCTCTGTGCCTTCCCGGCGCTTGAGGGTCAGCCTCCACCTCGGATTGAGTCTGATTCGATGATGACTCTTTGTCCGAACTGCGGTGTTTCCACGAAGTTCCCCCTGAGCGTGGCGGGGGCAGGTTCGCCCGCCTCCGAGTCGGACTCCTTGGCAGGGGGGGCGACTTCGCCCGTCTCTGGGCCTGCGCAGCCTACTGGACATGTGCAGTCGGTGGAAGCAGCCGGGGGCGGGGCGTCGGTCGGTGTTCTATCCGGCCCCACTCCAGTGGGCGGGCAGTCCGCCCCACTCCACTCGGCGGGGGCGGTGCCCGCTGTGGAGTCTTGCGTCTCAGGTTGGATGCTCATAGGGGGTGTGCCGGGCTCCCTTGTGCCGCCCCTCATTGAAGCGGCTCCGCGGGCCGAGCCTCTCTTGGCGCCCCGCCCCTCCCCCGTGTCGGGGGACGGGGGTCCCGCGCCGGGCTCGTCCCGGTCTGCACCGGATTTGCGGGCTGTGCCGGCACCTGCGCCCGCCGAGGTGCCCCCTGCCGGGGCTGCGGCGCGACAGGGCGCTGAGGTATTTACCTTTAGCGCGACTGCTGACATGGCCAGCGGGAGGCCGGTGGGTTCCCGGGGCTGTGGTGCCTCCTCGTTGAATTTGTGGACGCTTCCCTCGTGCCAGGTGACCGTGCTTCCGAGGGACCCCGTGCGTTTCTGGCGAGAAGCCAAAACTAAGACCGACGAGATTTGTGAGCCTGCCTCCTCGCGGCATCCGCAGGGTCGCTCCTCTGGCTCTGACGGTGCTGCAGGGGGCACAGGGGCGAGTGGTGTTGAGCTGGCTCCCAGTCAATCATCTGCTCTTGTCCCTGTGGGGCCCAAGGACCGGGACACAGCAGGTGCTGTGGCTTTGCCAGGGGGTTCCCAGGCTTTCCCTGTGCTCAGGGGTGTTACTCATAACACCCATCAACCCCTTTCGTATAAGCTGGAGAGGGAAGTCCATGAAGCAGTTGCTCAGCATGGTTTGGGGTCTGCTGAGGTTATGCAGACTCTCCGGAGGGTTGCTTTGGATGTGCTGATGCCTCACAACCTTCATCATGTGGCACATTCTCTTTTTGACCCTGTGCAATATTATGTTTTTGAGACCAAGTGGGCTCGTTTGGCGGCCGAAGCAGTGGTGCAGAATGCTGCGCTGGGGCTGCAGGACCCCAGGCGTGGGGTTGTCGCTGACATGCTGTTGGGCACAGGGCTTTATGACAATGTTCAGGGGCAGATTGGATACAATCCCCTTGTGCTTGACCAGTGCCACACGCTGGGCATGGCAGCGATTGTTCAGACCCTGGAAATGGCTGCTCCGAAGCAGCCGTTTGCGACCATTGTCCAGGGGGTTGATGAGCCTTTCATGGCATTTGCGGCAAGGCTGACTGCGTCTGTGGAGAGGCAGGTGCCTGATCCTGTGGCAAGGAGGATTGTGATTGCAAACCTTGTGAGGTGTAATTGCAATGATGCTTGTAGGAGGGTCATAGTGGCTCTGCCTGGTTTTCCTACTGTCTCTGAGATGGCGGAGGCCTGTGCGGACATCGTCCCCTTGGGTCAGAAGTTGACTGCCGTGGCTGCCGCTGTGCAGCCAGTCTGGGCGGCACCACAGGGCAGGCGGCCACAGCAGGGGAATGTGCAGGCTGGCAAGAAGCGGGGGAAGAAAGCACAGAAGGTCAGATTTCCCATGTTCTTGTGTGGTCGGTGTGGTAGGCCGAATCATATGTCCAATGTCTGCAAGGCGACTGTTCATGTTAATGGCCAGGCTTTACCGGGCTCGGGAACTGTGAAGTGGAGTGCGCAAGAGGGACGCACCCAGACACAAGCTTCTCTCCAGACCCCAGAGCTGATGGAGGTCTCCTTTGCCGGCTTACAGGCAGCACCCGCGGATCAGCAGGTGTGGATGTCTGCACCGCAGCAACAGTTGTCTTAGAATCTTGTAAAATACACAAGGTTCCCCTGGATGCCTTTGGTCCCTTGGGTGGGGGCATGAGTGCTCTCCTGATGGGGAGGTCTAGTGCCACCCTTCAGGGCATCATTGTGCACCTGGGGCTCATTGATGCAGATTTCACAGGGCAGGTTTGTGCCATGGTCTCCACACCCACCCCCCACTCCCCCCCCCCACCGTCACGATCCCGAAAGGGATGCGACTTGCTCAACTTGTGCCTTTTAAGTCCTCTGTTCTCAGGACAGCTGACTGGTCGCGTGGAGCTGGTGGCTTTGGATCCACTGGGCCGCCTCAAGTTCACTGGACTGCTGTCCTGACCAAGGACCATCCCAAGATGCTGTGTACCCTGTCCGTTCCTGGTGCGACGCCATCGGAGATCCGCCTCCGCGGGCTTCTCGACAGTGGTGCTGCTGTCACAGTTCTCTCCCTTGCCGCCTGGCCCCCGGAGTGGCCCCTGGATCCAGTGGAGACGTCTGTCGCAGGCCTGGGAGGGATGGCACAATGCTACGTGAGCCAGCGGCCTGTGCTGGTCGCAAAACCAGAGGGACAGACGGCCTGGGTTAGGCCTCATGTTACTTCTACTCCTGCCAACCTCTAGGGGAGGGATGTTCTGTCTATCTGGGGGGTGCGCATCGGGATGGGTTTTTGATGGGGGCCACTGCGATGAAGGGCACAGGGTGTCCTACGCCTCCTATACGGTGGCTGGTGGACAAACCTGTCTGGGAGAACCAGATCGCATTGATCTCTCCGTTGATGTCACTGTGTTCGTCACCACTCCAGATTCGCATCCCACAGGCATCATTGGCCAATGGAGTGACAAATGGTCCAATTCCTTGCACGTGTTGGAATGGGTTTTCCTGCCCCATCAGCCGCAGATAGATGACAACTGCATTGTTTGAGCTAATTGCTTGCTTGATAATCAAATGCCGGCAACGGTGTTTGCAATCGATGGGTGCGGATCCTGCAAAGATCATACTCCCGGTGCAACGGGAGGATTTTGACTGGAGCTTTGAAAACAGTGTGTCCCTACAGAGTGCTCTGGAAAATTTTTCAGGGCAGATCATTTATCATCTGCCCAGTCATAGGCTACTGCATATGGCAAAATTCACACAAATCTCTTTGAGGCCCAAAAATAGGAACCTGTGCAAGGACCCACCGTCTTCACTGATGGTTCAGGGAAAACAGGAAAGGCCATTGTTACTTGGAGGGACAAATCTGCGTGGCAGGTTCTGGAAGGTCATGAGGATGGGTTGGCCCAATTGGTTGAATTGATGGCTGCTGTCATGGCATTTGAGAAATTTCCCCAGGAACCTTTCAATTTGGTCACGGATTATGCCTATGTGGATGATATCACACAGCGGTTGGGTCATTCGGTTTTGAAGGAGGTCTGTAATCCTGCCTTGTTTCATTTACTGAAGACCTTGTGGTGTGCCATTCAGGCCCAGGTTCATCCATTCTATATTCTGCTTGTGACGAGTAACACCAATTTGCCGGGCTTTATAGTGGAAGGTAACGCGAGGGCTGACAAGCTGGCTAACCCAGCGTGGGTAGCGCCTCAGCCTGATACACTCACGCAGGCCAAGGCATTGCATGGGTTTTTCCACCAAAACGCACATATCCTGCAGAAGCAGTTTCAGCTGATGCCAGCTGAGGTTCATGACATTGTTGAGTCATGTGATGACTGCCATGCACTTGCTCCGCCTTTGCCGGCAGGGGTAAACCCCAGAGGCCTTAGGGCCTTGGAGCTTTGGCAGACCAATGTCACCCAGATTGCCGAGTTTGGCCGGCTCAAGTATGTGCATGTCACAGTGGACACATTCTCCTCTGCGATGTGGGCTTCGGCTCACACTGGGGAGAAGGCCCATGATGTCCTCGCCCACTGGAGGCAGGCCTTTGCTGTTCTGGGCATACCTTCTGCTGTGAAAACCGACAATGGTCCTGCTTATGCATCGCAAAAGGTGCGGCAGTTCCTGCAGCTGTGGGGTGTCTCGCAGAAGTTTGGTATCCCTCATTCTCCGACTGGTCAAGCTATTGTAGAACGCGCTCATGATACTCTGAAGCGGGTTCTTCAAAATCAAAAACTGGGAATGCAGGGTGAAACCCCACACAGTTGGTTGGCAAAAGCTTTGTGCACAATCAATCATCTCACTGTGCCACAGAACTCAAATAATCCTGTCATTTTGAATCACCGTCTCTTGTTGCAGGCTGCAGACGAGGCACATCAGCCTTGAGAGAAGGTTCGGGTGCAGAATTTAGTCACCAAACAGTGGGAAGGTCCCTATGACCTAATTGCTTTGAGGCGTGGGTATGCTTGTGTATCCACAGATACTGGGGTAAGCTAGGTACCTTCGAAATGTGTTCGCCCCGACCTGCGACCGGAGAGACAAAATCCGGCCGACGGGCAAGATGGAGACCGTGACCAACCTGAAAGGCATCAAGTGGGTGAATCATTGAGTGATCACTCCCATGATTCCTCCACAAATGGACACTGAACATTGTTCATGTTTTCTTTTTCACATTATTAATTTTCTTTTCTCTTTTTCTTTTTTTTACATGGAAAAGGGTGAGATGTCACCCTGTTTTTTCAAGATTTTCTAAGCCTTCTGATGTTGACATTCTTGTAGCAAACTTTCTCACACACTTTCTGTAAATAACTCATTGTTTTGCATTCCTTTATGGAGGAGGAGAAAGTTGATGGACTGTTGGTCTGTCCAGTGTCATTGGAGAGGTGGCACTGTCACCCTCCAATCCACTGTCACTCTTGGAAAACTATAAATGTTGGAGTCAGAAAATAAACGTCCCTTTTTTCTTCACCTTGTAATAAAGCCTCCGATCAGCCTTATCATAAGGCAGAGCAATGTAGCCCAGGGGCCCAGTCCTCAAGGAGACGGGGTGCCCGAATGCTAAGCTAGCTCAGGCCAACGCCACGGGGCTACCATCTAGCAAGTATGGTGATTTTCAGCTCTATAGTGATTAGCAAGCTCTCAGGATTTCAGCTTTGCTTGCTAGGTAGTGGTGCCCCGGGCTTGAGGCTGCAGCAGATGGAGAGAGAGGAGAAGGAGAAGGCGCAGGCTGTTCCACGGAGATGGCTTTATTTGGGGAGATCTGTGAAGGGTCTCTGCTCTTCTTCTAACTAATGGGGTACAGCATGCTTCTTTTATAGGGTTGGATAGGATCCAAACTTGACCAATGGTAAGAGGTTAGGGGTATCCATAATTGACCAATAGTAAGGGTTAACATGACATTGCCTTGTAGGGTTACAGAGATAGGTTAAGGGCAGAGGACAGGAATTTCCTTTGCTGTTTCAGCATTCCTATTATTCAGATTCTCCATGGCGCTTTTCCTAAATCTATGGGATTTACTACAACTCCACTTTCTGTTTTTACAAAAAAGGCATTCGCTATAGTTCTTTTGAAACAGTGAACAAGGCACGAGAACATAGCTAACACAATAACAACTACAAGGAGAATCAACAACATTCCCTTAACCAAGGATGCAGCCCATCCTGTTAATTCCCATTGCCCGAAAAGTTGATTGACCCAGTCTGGGATTCTTTCTACTTTCAAGTTCTTCACGAGATCTTTCAGTTTCTGGATGTTCGCATGGATGGATTCCGAGCGTGAAGAGAGGTTGAAGCAGCACATCCCTTCGAAGTCTTCACAGCCGTGTCCATGGGCAAGCAGCAGGAAGTCAATTGCTGCTTGGTTTTGGAGCGAAGCCTGTCTTGCGGTTTCTTCTTCCTTTAAGAGATCACTCAAGGCTGCAGAAGTAGCGTTAGCTTGTTTACTGAGCCAGCACCCAAGGTGATTGATTTCACCGAGGGCTTTAGCTGCAGCTACCCAGGGTAAGAACAGGGAGACAGCAATCTTTTTTGGTTTGTTCCAATCGTATAATTTAGGATCACAATTTTCATCAAATTCAGTGTAGGACCTTTTTTTGTCGTTTTGATTCGCTTTCTTTTTTCCAGTTATGTAACAGAGTGATATTTGGAGTGAGGGTAGAAAGTTTTCCAAGGGTACAGGGACCTCCCTGGAGTCAGGAGGGGATCCCAGCCCATACTCTGTCACCACAGATGAGAAACATTCCCTTGGGTAATACTTTTGGATGGAGAGAGGACATAGAAATCACACGAGCCGTGTAATTGCACCAATCGTGAGAGTTATAGGCTTTGTTAATTGGTGATATCTCTTTTCGATATGTGTTTTTGTTCTGCTCAATTTCTGGCCAATTGTTTTTTGGACATCTAAAGTAAAATTTGACACAGTATGTGGCCTAGGAGGACCCCAACAGATCCAATTCTGGGGGTTCCTCTTTGGCATCTGGCAAAATTTTTGTCCACTTGTCCCAAGTATCAGCCACATTGGGTCTCTTACCTGTGGTGCGGAGGGTCTCTGAGTTATAGACAGGCCAGTCATCTGCTACAAAGGGAATTCCTACTAGACTTGTGGAAAGTGGGTTATCAATGCTTCCCATGGACAAGCACATGTTGTCTTGTTTTAGTGTTTTTGCTACTGTTACCCAAACATTATGGCTAGGCTGTGGGCTAATCCAGCCGAAGGCACGTGGTACGGTGAAGAACATCCAGGCAGCAGTGAGGACAGCAGCAACGGAGATATTTTTCATCTTTGGGCAGGAATAGGGCTTCTGATAGGGAATATAAGCAGAATTTGTTATCTTTATGATGAGAGGGTTTTCTCCCTTGTTCTTTTCTCTGTTCCCCTCCTCCCCCCCTTTTTCTTTTAATTTCTAAGCTACACTAAGGGAGGAGGAGTGGGTAGAAGGTTAAGGGGTTTTGAAAAGTTAGGGAGAGGGAATAACAGGGTTTTTTTTTTAAATACAAAAAAACAGTGTAACAACATATAGTTCAGAGAACACTTTTGTGTTAAGGCTATCTATGGCCTGATGCAGCAGACTGTTGTTTAGCTTTCAGTTTTGTCTGCTGTCTTGTAATGGGGCATTCTGTTCTTGTGTTTGTGGGTATCCGGCGACGTCTTCGTCTCCAGGCCGAGCTGGTTTGGTTTTGAGGTGGTCTTGTGTTTGCCTCAGGAGAGTTCTTGTCCCCGTTTGCAGGAGTAGTGTTCGCAGTGCCTAAGGATGGCTTTATGTTTTTTCCTGGGTACCACCTTGGACCGGATAGTAGTAGCACGCACGCATATCCTCTACCCCAGGTAATCAACTGGTAAGGCCCAGAAATTTAGTGTGTTTCAGGGTCCTTCACGAGCACAGGTGGTTTCTCAGTGAGCTTTGCTTGGGTGGTATTTGCAAAGTGGCGAAGTATTGGTGGGTCAGGCTCTGATGCTGTATGTGGAGGAATGGCTACGTGACAGGGGCCACGTTCTGGACCAAGAATTGGGAGGATGCAGCTAATCTGGGTCCCTGCACCTGCAAAACACTGTGTCCTTGAGCATAGCTGTGGTACAATAACAAGTAGTGAGAGAGACATGAGAAAAGAAAGATGTAACCCCTAAGGTATGAGGAAGAGCTGATATTGTAGTATAGCAAATAGATTGCTTAGCTTGCAGAATATGTATGAGCCTATTACTTGTTGTGCATAAAAGTCTGATGCTCTCTTCAATAAATGAAGCTTGCTAAACACTCATATTGGGCGTCCAAGTTCCCCTCACCGTGACAGCTGTACAGTTCAGGAAGTTGATGACTTAGAGAGCCTTGCAAAGTCTTTCCACTGGAGATGTGATTCTCGTGTCTCTGTTCTGTTGATCAAGGACTCTGTTGAGGGTTTGATGTGTCCTTTCCACGATGGATTGTCCTGTGGGGTTTACAGGTATGCCGGTCTTGTGTGCTATTCCCCATTCGTTGAAGAACTTCTTTAGCTTGCGGGAGGTATAGGCTGGTCCATTATCTGTTTTAATCTCCTTTGGTACACCCAGGGCGGCAAAAGCGAGGAGAAAGTGTTTTATTGTGTGCATGGTATTTTCTCCTGCATGTGATGATGCAAATACTGCTCCTGAAAACGTGTCGACCGATACATGCATGTATTTTGATCTTCCAAAAGGTGCAAAGTGAGTTACATCTATCTGCCACAGCTGGCAGCTATTCAGACCTCGGGGATTGACTCCCGTCCCCATAGATGGTATCTGATTGTTCTGACAGTTTGGACATGTAGCAACAATAGCCTTTGCCTGATCCTTTGAGAGCTTGAACATTCTCATAAGGGCAGGTATATTTTGATGAAAAAACGCGTGTGACAACTTTGCCTGGGCAAAGATGTTAGGAACATTAGCAGTTTCTGCTGCCATTGCTAATGCATCCGCTTTCCTGTTGCCTTCTGCAACAAAACCTGGGAGGTCCGTGTGTGACCTCACATGCATTATATGGTAAGGTTGCTTTCTGTGGGAGATCAGGTGTATTAATTTAGAGAGCAGTTGGTACAACTTTGGATTAGAAACCTCTTTAAGAAGAGCATGTTCTGCTCTCACAGCTATCCCAGCAACATAAGCTGAATCTGTGTCCAGATTGAAAGGCTCATTTTTAAATTTTTCAAAGGGTCTGACAACAGCTGCTAATTCTGCAATCTGTGGAGATCCCTCCACTATTTGTATGTCAGAGTGCCGATCTTGTGTTTGGGGGTCTCTCCATGTAATCACTGACTTGTGGGAAGACCCTGAGCCATCTGTAAAGAGGGTTAGAGCCTTGAGAGGTTTTCTACTTTGGATTCGTTTTGGAATCAAATGGAAGGTTACATTATGGTTAAAAAGTTTGTGTTGTGGGATCTCCGCTGAAGTTCGGCCCGTATTGCTATCTAGGGCAAACTGGAGGCTCGCATTGGTCTGGATCAAATCCTCAAAGTCTGTAAGGGTTATTGGCAAGTATATGCATTCGAACTCACAACCTGAAAGAGAGCGAACGCGAGTCCTTGCCTTTTTTATTAAATGTGCTATGACCTCCTGGTAGGTGGTAAGTGTCTTTGTAGGCTGGCTACTTGTAAAGACCCATTCCAGTATCAACAAAGGGTCTCGAAGCTGGGAGTCCCATTGGAAAATCAGTCCATGGAATCGAGGTGCTTTTCCCAGGATGATGAACTGGAAAGGCAGGCTGGGCTCGAAGCGATGGGCTTTGCGTGAAGACAGGGCTTCCTGGACTTTGGTGATGGCACCTCTGGCTTCTTCTGTGAGAGTGCAGGGAGAGTCCAGGTCCTTAGGTCCACGAAGAAGATTGAACAAGGGAGCAAGGTCCTCTGTTGTAATTCCTAGCAGTGGACGTACCCAGCTGATGGATCCGCACAGGCTGTGTAAGTCCCTGAGGGTTTTTGGGTCGTCATTTATGGTGAGCTGCTGAGGTACGATGGTCCTTTCCCGGATCTGGACTCCAAGGTAAGTCCATGGGTTGGTGTACTGTATTTTATCCTCACGAATCTCCATTCCTGCCTTTTCTATGGTTTCAATAGTCTTTTTAACTGTTTTGTCCAAGTAAGCTTTGTCTGAAGCACACACCAGGATGTCATCCATATAGTGATGGATGATAGTGTCTGGAAATGATTTCCAAATGGGAGACAGGATGTGAGCCACGTACCACTGGCAAATAGTGGGACTGTTTTTCAGGCCTTGAGGAAGGTAACGCCAATGATATCTTTTGAGCGGGGCCTCCTTGTTAAGAGAGGGAACGGAAAAAGCAAACCGTGGAGCATCCTCAGGGTGCAGAGGAATGCTGAAGAAACAGTCCTTAATGTCTATGATAGCAAGTTTCCAGTCTCTAGGCAGCATCGATGGGGAGGGCAGGCCAGGCTGGAGAGGGCCCATGTCCTCAATGACCTCGTTGATTCTGCGAAGGTCGTGGAGGAGCCTCCACCTGTTTGTCCCAGGTTTTGGTAGGACAAAGACTGGAGAGTTCCAATAGCTGTCGGATTCTACTATGTGGCCTTTTTTGAGCTGTTCTTCCACGAGGGTGTTTAGGGCGCGCAGCTTGGCTTTATTAAGGGGCCACTGTTCTATCCAGATTGGCTTGTGACTTTTCCAGGTGAGACGAGGTGTTTCTGGCAGCGCGCTTAGCTCAGTGGCCCCGATTAGAAATCCTGAGTGGGGATATGTAGGGAAGCTCCCCACTGGGATAGAACGTCTCTGCCCCAAAGGGTGATGGGGGCCCTTACCACAAATGGATGGATGGTTGCCAGCTTGCCTTCAGGCCCTTCAACAAGAACGTTGTTCTTGCTTCTCATGGATACTGTAGCTCCACCAATCCCAGAAATCATGCCTGCAACAGGTTGTAGATCCCAGTGTGCTGGCCAATCTGAGTGGGCGATTATGGTCACATCAGCACCGGTGTCCAGCATCCCTGGCAGGTGGGTCTTCTCACCTTTGCAGGAGAGGCCGCACTCGATGGTAGGCTTGGATGGTCCCACGACTTGTGTCCACATAGCTGTAGGGTTGAGAGGAATCTGTTCCCTGAAGCTGTGGCTGTTTTTAAGGGGGGCCCGGCTGAAGGGATTTAGAGAGTCCAGCCACCTTCAGTTACACCGGCACTCCCCTGGCACGAAGCCAGTGGCATGTGCCGACCGTGGGTGGGGCGAGAGGAAACAGTCACCGATATTGAAGCAACCACGCCGCAGGAGTGAAGAAAAGAGACAGCCCTCCTCTGCTGGGTGAATTAACTTGGTTTAATCCAGGGTAGGGGAAGTACAGGGTGGCCACCCAAAGGTGGCGAGCGGAGGAGGAGCCCCGGGCCCCTCCGGGGACCGGGTTTTACAGGGAAGGCGTGGGTACACAAGAAACCAATCATAGAACGAAAATTTGCATACATTGAAGACTGATGGGTGGTGTGGATCAATGGGGATAGGTCAGGGGAGGAGCCCAGGCCTACCAGCCAATCACTCGACACCCTAGCTGGAAGATTCTGGAACTTGGGGCGGGGTGTCGGTGACTGGCAGAAGGCCTGGGGAGGGGATACAAGGACAAATAAGGGATAATGAGGGAAAATGAGGAGGGGAAAACCGTGATTGACATAACTGGGGGTTTGAGCCAGACCAACTTGCCAAGCTAGGAGAGGGGAGAACGGAACAAACCAAACACAAACCACAACATCTCCCCCTTTTTTGTTTTAAAAAGAAAAGGAAGGGAGAAAACAAACAGTCTCTTATAATCAGGCGGCAGTTGTCTCTTGTGCTGTTTTAAAGTCCAGGCTTCCACCGCTCATGCTTTCAGAGTCTGAAGTCGAGGCAGGGTCCTCCTCGACATCTGAAAGCTCCAGATGGTTTATGTTGGCCGCTGAGGCATTCAGCAGAAGTCTCTTAACCAATCCCCACAATAGGGAGCAGGCGATGACAATTACGAATATAACTAAAACAAAATATAAGACGGACCGAACTATGGACCCGGCCCATCCTGACAGTCCCCAGCCCTTGAACAGGTTCCCCAGCCAGTCCGATGTCTCACTCTTAACCTCGTGGACGAGCTCTTTCATCTTGCGTATGGAGACCCTCGCATCTTCTGCCTTGGATGACAGATTTAAACAGCACAGGCCCTCGAATTCCTCACAGCTGTGGTGGTGGAGTAGCAGGAGGAAGTCGATGGCCGCCCGATTTTGCAAGGTCGCCTTCCTAGTTGTTTCCTCGTCTGCGAGGAGGTCAGTCAAGGCAGCCGAGGTAAAATTTGCTTGCTTTGCCACCCAACACTCCAGGCGGCCCAATTCACCCAGAGACTTCGCGATCGACACCCACGGCAAAAAGAGAGTGAGCGCGACCGATTTTGGTTTGGCCCAATGTTCAATTTTGGAGTCGCAGTCCGGGTCGAAATCACGAAGATCTCTTTTGGATATTGCCAATTTAGACTGTGATCTCTTATATTTCCCATCCCTAATTTGAGTGACGTTGGGGTTAAGCAGCGTCAGCTTGCCAAACGTACAGACGCCTCCGGCCAGACGAGGGGGGATGCCAGCCCACGCCCGGTCTCCGCAAATGAAAAATGTTCCTCGGGGCAGCGCCAGTGGTTTGGTGCCTGAGGTAGATGCAAATGGCAACCGGATGGTGAAATTGCACCACTGTGCTGCTTGGTACTCCGGGCTAGGCGGCCCGATGTTGGAGTACCTCGAGGAACCGAAAAGGGGGGAATACTGAAACCAGATACAAGCCGATGCTCTAGCGGAGCCGACTAGATGGAGCTCTGGGGGGTCGGACTGCAGGGGGGTCAATTTCCTGAGCCCGTCCCTCCAGGCATTCTGGGCGTCTACCATGAGGGGCGGATTGTAAGTAACATTAAAGGGGTAAGGAAACTCAAAAGGAGGGAGAGGGATCCCCACTAGGCAGGACGACATCGGGTCTTCAGCAGAGCCAAGGTCCAGGCAGATGTGCTCCTGCCCCATGGCTTGAGCGAGGGTCCTCCACACGTTCGCCTTTGGCTGGGGAACTATCCAGGGGTTCGCAGGTGGTGGTAGAGTCTCGATAAGGAGGACTGTCAGGAGGGTAATGATGGTCATCGGGTCCATGTAGGCGGGAGATCAACTAAAAAGAAACAGAAATATAAATTAAGAAGGTCTGGCTCGAGAGGGGGGGGTCAGGACCGTGGTCAATGGTGGCTCGCCCACCAGTTCCTCCGTTTCCGCCGCCAACACGCCTCTGCTACCTGTGGGACCGGTTCTGGTCTTGCACCCCGCTTAGGGTGGAAGGGCTTGACCCACTTTGATGGAATCCATCTCGGACCTGAGGGAGTGGACACGCAAGCGTATCCCCTACCCCAGGTCACGAGATCAAATGGCCCTTCCGTTTTCCAGGTCTCCGGATCCTTAATGAGGACCGGGGGCCTGGCCCTAGGTCGCAGCTCCTCGTGCTTCCCGAAGTGTCGCACTATGGGCGGGTTGAGATTTTCAAAGGAGCAATTTAGAAAGTTGATAGTATACAACGCCCGTGCGAGACGGATGTGAGGGGACTCCACCTTCACTGCCGAATGCTGTTGCTCCAAAACCCTTTTAAGTCTCTGGTGGGTCCTCTCCACCACGGCTTGGCCTGTCAGGGAATAGGGGATGCCGGTCTTGTGCTCTATTCCCCATTGCTGTAGGAAGCTCCGCAGTTCCTTGGATTTGTAAGCTGGGCCGTTATCTGTTTTGATTACCTTAGGGATGCCCAGGACCGCGAATGCCTGAAGCATATGCTTCCTGCAATCTGCAGCCCTCTTACCTGTGTGGGCAGAGGCAAAGACAGCACTAGAGAAAGTATCCACCGAGACATGTACAAACTTAAAGCGGCCGAATGATGGATAATGGGTTACGTCCATCTGCCACACCTCGCAGCTGGACAAACCACGGGGGTTAGCTCCAAGAGGGACGGAAGGGAGCTGGTGGGACTGGCAGTGAGGACATGTAGCCACAATGGCCTTGGCCTGTTCGCGCGTCAGATGGAACTGCCGAACTAGGCCAGGCGCATTCTGATGGAACAACTGGTGGCTGATTTTGGCTTGACTGAAGAGATCAGGGAGCGGGGCCGCTTGAACAGGGGCGGCAAGGGCATCGGCACGCCGGTTGCCCTCCGCTATGAACCCCGGCAAATCGGTGTGTGATCTCACGTGCATGACATAAAAGGGTTGCTCTCGGTGGGAGACCAATTGAACCAATTTGGAGAGAAAGTCGTACAATTTTGGGTTTGACACCTCCTGCAACACAGCATTTTCAGCTCTGGACACTACACCCGCTACATAGGCTGAATCCGTAACTAAATTGAAAGGTCCAGGGAACCTCTCAAAGGCTCTGACGACTGCGTCCAACTCGGCAATTTGAGGTGAACCTTCAACCTCGGTGATATCGGACTCCCACTCCCGAGTTTGGGGATTCCTCCAAGTCATGACTGACTTGTGGGATCTTCCGGACGCGTCAGTAAAAATGGTCATTGCCTTTAGAGGAGTTCTGCTCTGGATCGATTTTATAGATAATACGAACTCCTGATTGAATAATTTATGGGCCGGCCGATCAACACTAATTTGGCCGGAGTAGCTATCTAGAGCAAACTGCAAAGCTGTATTCGTTTGCAGGAGGCTGTCAATTACCTTTTGTTTTAGGTGGCCCGAATTTAATTTAAGAGGAATGTGTATGCACGCAAGATCAATGCCTGCCAGCTCTCTGATCCTCAGCCTAGCTTTCCGGATCAACTCTGCCACCAGTTCAGCGGGCTGTGTCATTCTCTTGGACCGATGGTGGCTGAGGAACACCCACTCTATGATTAAGAGGGGGTCACTCGAGCCTCGGTCCCTGCCTTTAACGGTGTTGTCCCACTGAAAAATCACCCCGTGGAGGTGTGGTAGTTTGCCGCAAATAATGAATTTAAATGGCAGGCCCGGATGACAACGGTGGGCCTGCCTAGCCGAAATGAGTCTCTGAATTTTCTCTAGTGCAACCCTTGCCTCTGGGGTAAGGGTCCTGGGAGAACTTAGCTCCTCTCCCCCTTTCAATAAATTGAAAAGGGGGGCCAGGTCTTCTGTTGGTATGCCCAGCCAAGGTCTTACCCAATTCAAAGATCCACACAGCTGGTGGACATCCGCCAAGGTTTTAATAGTAGTTACAATAGCCAATTTCTGAGGAACAATGGTCCTCTTAGTAATCTCCAGGCCCAGATACTTCCAAGGCGGCACCCTTTGAATTTTTTCCTGCTGGAGCTCGAACCCTGCAGCAACCAGCGCATCGACTGTCAGGTCAAGGGCGTGGCCAAGTATGTCGGCGGTCGGGGCACACACCAGGATGTCATCCATGTAATGGTAAATGATGGCATCGTTTACCACTGCACGTATTGGGGACAGCAAGGAAGCGACGTACCATTGGCAGATCACTGGGCTGCACTTCATGCCTTGCGGGAGAACCCGCCAATGGTAGCGCTTGCTTGGGGACTCACGGTTGATGGAAGGAACCGTGAACGCAAAACGCGGGGCATCGTCTGGGTGGAGGGGAATTTGAAAAAAGCAATCCCTTATATCAATCACAGCCAATTCCCAATTTTGTGGGAGCATCGTTGGGGAGGGCATCCCTGGTTGGAGAGGCCCCATATCTTCTATAATGTTGTTGATCTGGCGGAGGTCGTGGAGAAGCCGCCACTTGTCCTTATTGGGCTTTTTGATGACAAACACGGGAGAATTCCACGGCGACGTGGTCTCCACGATATTGCCCTTAAGTAGTTGCTCCTCAACGAGCTCCTTGAGCGCCGCCAATTTCTGTTTATTAAGCGGCCACTGCACTACCTGGACTGGCTTATCTGATTTCCAATTGAGCTTCCAGGTAGGGCGCTCATCAGTGACCGCCGCCCGAAAAACCTGGGGAGCCGCTGGAAGGTCAATTCGGGCTCCCCACTGGGCTAAGAGGTCTCTCCCCCACAGGGGCTCCGTATAATCCAAAACGAATGGGCGTATAGAAGCCAATTGCCCATCCGGCCCCGTGATTTGCACGATGCTCTTAGATTGTCTGGCCAATTGTAAACCCCCAACACCACGGACGTGTCCAGGCGCGGTTTGTAACTCCCAATGCGACGGCCACTCCCGAGAAGGAATGACCGTGACATCCGCCCCAGTGTCCAACAGGCCTTTTAGTTGTTTGCCTTCCCCCCCTTTTGTAATATAACAGTCGAGGCGAGGTCTTTCGTGCCCCAAAACCTGGGCCCAAGCGATGGTTGGCGTGGAGTTTCCTGGTGTTTGATGTAAATCCCAGGTTATTTCAGGCACTGGGATTGCCTGAGCTACAATCTGCCCCTTAGGCAAAAAGATGGGGGGCTGGACACAGTGCAGGCCGACGGCGAACACCCCCGGGTCCGATGGTAAGAGGCCCGGGATAATGTTCACCGTCGGTGGTGTGTGCTTAGTATCACCGACCACAACATACTTGCAGCAAATCCGTCCCCAGTTACCTGGGCACTCCGGGTCGACAGCAACGAGTTGAAAGTCGGAGGTCCTCAGGTGGAGAGCCTCCAAGAGCCGCAACCTATAGGGTGCAAAAGCAGAAGCGGTCGTTAGCACAGGTCTTGTTTGAATTGGTGAAACAGAAGTCAAGTCCGGTAAGTATTGGTCACATTTAGTTGGCGGCGGTCCCTGATCTCCCTTCCCCCTACGCGATGATGATAAATGGCCCGCCTGATTTTTGTCAGAGCGCAGGGGGGCACTGCGCTCCGATTTCAGTTTTTTGGGGGGTTGACCCCCAACTGTCCCTGCTCCCTTTTGAATTTGTAAAATTCTGCCCGTAGGGGGCAGTCCGGCATCCAATGTCCAGTCCTTCCACACAGGTGGCAAGGCGCGGAGGACTTCGATGAAACAGCTGCTGCAACCCCCTGCTCGGTGGAGGGTTCTTCTGCCGCGGCAACTCGGGGAGGTTGAATCCTCCTCTTTTCGCTGTCCCTGGTGGTCAGTAGCGGGACCTTGCGCGCGCACACTTCCAACATATCAGCCATCTGCAGTGCCGGGTGGAGGGGCAGGCTGAGGATGGCATCCCTGCATGCCTGGTTGGCATTTGAGGACGCCACCTCCCGCAAGATGGTGCTTCTAGCTCCTTCGTCCGACACCTGATGTTCAATGGCCTTCCTCAACTTCTCCACGAAGTCAAGGAAGGTCTCGTCTGGACCCTGAAAGATTCTAGAAAAGGCAGTTGGGGGCGCGCCCCCCGGCAGCAACAAAAAGGCTTTTTCTGCGGCAGCTGCCGACGCTTTAAGAGCCTCCCAGGGAAGGGTACTCGCCTGGGAGTACCCATCTTCCCAGTCCCCGGTCCCCAGGAGCTGGTCGATGGCCAAAGGGCGACCCATGAAATCAACTCCCGATTGGGGTTGACTCCACAGGCTCGGGAGGGCTTCAGTCACCCCCCTCCTCCAGGCGGCTTCCCACATTACCCGCTCGGATGGATTCAGCAGGCAAGTGAAAAGCCGCCGGACATCGAAGGGGGTGATCTCTGCTTCGGAGAGTGTTGCTTCCAACACTCCCCGGAAGTATTCACTCTCCCGGCCGTACTCCTTTTGGGCTTTGACCAGTTCCTTAATTTGTGAATGACTCAATGGGACCCATTGGCGACGCACTCCCCCACCCGCTTCTGGCTGGTAAACAACCGGAGCCGCTGATGGTACCGTGGCCGGCTCCGGTTCCCGGCCCTTGGCCCCCCCCCCCCCGGGCCCCGAACCGTGGGAACCGGAGGGAGGGGCGTGGGAACCGGAAGAAGGGGAGGAGGGGGCGTGGCAGGAGACTGGGTGGCCCGATGACGAGGGGCCGTCCCCGGAGGCGGGAGCAGGAGGCGGGGCACAGTGGCAAGCGGTGGGCGGGGAAAGGGGCGGGATTGTGGGAGGAACGATGGGAGGAGCTATCATGGGAAAGGGAGGCGGGGAAACGAGATGGGAGGGGTCAGATAGAGGGTGGAGCTGGGGGGAGGTCGGGAGGGAAGGGGCGGGGAAAGGGGAGTGGCCGAGAGGCAGGAAGGGGTTGGAACTTGGAAGAAAAGGATTCTGGGATGAGGATGGGGGTTTTCCCGCCATCTCGACCATGCGGTCGCCTCCATTTTGGGCCACGCCGCGGCCATCTTGTGAAACCAGAGGCGACCCGGGGCAAACTGGGGATTCAACGAACTGGGGTACATAACTCTGGGGTTTGGGGACAGGAGCAGGGGAGGCAGGACAAGTCGAGGAGCCCCCGAGAGTTTGGCCAGAACTCTCGGGGCGGGGGGACCGGGTATTCTGGAGAGGGCCAGGGGATGATGGAACGCCCTGCGCCTGGCTGGTCTGGGGGGGTGCCCCCTTCAGAATCCCGGTTTTAAGTTTGGGCGTACGGGAAGGGGTATTCGGGACAGAGGGTGAGGAAACCGAACTGGGGTGCGAAACCGAACTGGGGCAACGTTTAACTCGAACTGTGGCCTGTTCTGAGCTCCCTTCTTCTTTTAATATTTTTCTAATTTGGGCAACAAGCCTGGCCAATTGTATGAGGGAAGCGTCGCCTGGCCTGAACAACTCCGAGAGTCGAGTTTTGACCCTCCGCCAAAAGACCGGATCTTTGATCAGGTCAGGCGAAACCTCCGGGAACTCAGAAGAGACCCATTTTATTAATTTTTCAACAACAGGTTTTTCATAAACAATTCCCCCCCCAACAAGGATTCCCTCAACTTGGATAATAAGTCTCTTTTGGGCAGTGGACAGCTTAGCACCCATAGCTAGTAGAGACTTCCCACGAAGTCAAATGTCCACTACTACGAACTTCGAGCCCAATCTGCCACGCAAAAGGAAAAACGAAAACTAAAAGGTGACCACCCACCGGCCCCTGCCTGTAAAATCAAGGGAGGGCGGCAGAACACCCTGGGGACTGGGGAGGACAACAGGGAGAGCGGCGAAACACTCACGTGTCCGGTGGGCGATCAAAGGAAAGCGCGGCGAAGCGGGTCCTGCGGCCGGACGGCTCGGGGTGCTCGAGGTCCCGTCCGGTCCCCGGGGAGCGCTGCCTCAGAGGGCCTGCTCACCTCGGGGTGCTGCTGCGTCCAAAGGACGGAGTCCAAAATCCGTAGGGTCCTTGCGAAGATTGTAAGTCCAGGCTCTACTGGTCCCGAATCCGGCCGACCAGGAGCAGGCAATCGATGCAGAGGGGCCCCACGTGGGCGCCAGCAACTGAAGCTGTGGCTGTTTTTAAGGGGGGCCCGGCTGAAGGGATTTAGAGAGTCCAGCCACCTTCAGTTACACCGGCACTCCCCTGGCACGAAGCCAGTGGCATGTGCCGACCGTGGGTGGGGCGAGAGGAAACAGTCACCGATATTGAAGCAACCACGCCGCAGGAGTGAAGAAAAGAGACGGCCCTCCTCTGCTGGGTGAATTAACTTGGTTTAATCCGGGGTAGGGGAAGTACAGGGTGGCCACCCAAAGGTGGCGAGCGGAGGAGGAGCCCCGGGCCCCTCCGGGGACCGGGTTTTACAGGGAAGGCGTGGGTACACAAGAAACCAATCATAGAACGAAAATTTGCATACATTGAAGACTGATGGGTGGTGTGGATCAATGGGGATAGGTCAGGGGAGGAGCCCAGGCCTACCAGCCAATCACTCGACACCCTAGCTGGAAGATTCTGGAACTTGGGGCGGGGTGTCGGTGACTGGCAGAAGGCCTGGGGAGGGGATACAAGGACAAATAAGGGATAATGAGGGAAAATGAGGAGGGGAAAACCGTGATTGACATAACTGGGGGTTTGAGCCAGACCAACTTGCCAAGCTAGGAGAGGGGAGAACGGAACAAACCAAACACAAACCACAACAGTTCCCTGTGATCCTTTGGGAGTAAAAAGGCTTGTGCTATTGGAGTTCCCTTTGAAAGAAAAAATGGTGAGTCTATGTAGTATACTTGGACGAGAATCTCTTGTCCCGGCTGCACTGTCAGCACTTCTGGAACAATGAAGATTTCCTTTGGGCTATTAAGAGAGTCACCTATAATTAAAATGTGCGAAGGACCATCTTTTGGCCCATATTTGCCTGTGGGAACACGGTGAACATTCTCATTATTAAAGTCAATGGACAAAGCAGTTACCAGTTGACGGTGGGTTCCCATCTGGGTTGCCCCGTGGGTTGGATCCTCTTCTTGTGGTCCGGAACGTCCTGGGTTGGTGCGGTGTTGGGTCTGGGTGGCCTTTGATTTGTTGGCTGCGCCTGGGGCTCAACTGGGCGGCGCAAGGAGTTTAACGAACGCTGCTGGTAGCACTGCTGATTCTGGGGTCTTTGATAAGTGTTACGGTGGTATCAGGGTGGTGACCTTTCTGGGCAGTCCTTTATGTAATGTCCAAGATCCCCACAGTGATAGCATTTAGCTTGGTCTTTAGAAGCTATTACTGCATATGCACCAGAAACTCCTTCAGCAATACACTTAGCAACTGCTTGGGCCACTGTATTTTCAGTGGGCATGTGACGTGTACAGCATTTGCTCTATGGTAGGGTCTGTATGCACGGGTAGAGACCTCAAAATGGCTTTGCATTTTTCATTTGAGTTACTCAAGGCAAGTTTACATAAGAGTTCCTTCCTTGCCTCTGTGCTCTCTATCTGTTTCTCCAGAGCATCTCTAAGTCTGTCCACAAATTTGATAAAACTTTCATCTATCCCTTGTTTAATAGTAGAAAAATGCATTGTTGGCATTGACTCATCATGCATGAGAAGTAAAGAGGTTTTTGCTGCGAGAGCGATGTCCTGCAGTGCCTCTTTATTCAAGGTTTCCAATTGGTCTGCTGGTTTCTGTAAGTCACCTTCGCCAGCTAGTTGTCCTACTGTGAAATTCATCTTATTAGCATCCGCAGAATATGAATCTGATAATGTTTTTAATTGTCTTTTCCAATGCCTGTCCCATAACATATATTCTGCTGGGGACAGGAGGCAGTGTGAAATATTTTTTATATCGTGGGGAAGTAAGACATGTGCTGAGAACATGGCTTCTAAGAAATTTCTAAAAATATGTGAGCTTCGCCCATGTTCTTTGGCTATGTTTCTTAATTGCACTAGTTCCTTATTCAAGTTAGCCTTCCATGTCTTTATCGTAGAGTCACCACCGTTTCATCCTTGCTTATATTCTACCGGAAAAGCATCAATTTTCCGTGCGAGCTGGTAGTCCCCAGCCTTGGTCACTTCTATCTTAATAAGAGCCCATGGATCCGTGTGGATCGTATCAGAATCAGATTCATTGCAAGAGCTGTGGTCCTCTGAGGAGGACTGGCGGGGGCGGGTTTCTATTCGTGACCTATGCTTTTTACGGCGTTTAGAAGTGTTTTTCAAGGGTTTCAATGGCTGGGGGGGGAGACATGGCATGACCTGGCCAGCGGGTGGCGCCATTGGACCTGGGATCGCAGCACAGCATGCACAGGACTGGGTGTGGGGGTAGCACCGTGGGGTGTCTCTGGTATTCCGTTCGGGTGGCAGGGAGGGTGGAGGAGGGTTTGGGGGGGACGCGTGGTGGGGGCAGGGGGTCTGGGTGGGCTGGGGGTGCGGGCATGGGGGGAGTGGGGGTGAGCAGGCAGTGGGACCGGTCTGGGGTGCCGCGGTTACGGGGTGGTGTGGTAGCACTGCGCATGTGTGAGGTCTCCCTGCTGTGGCAGGCAGGGAGCAGGGGGAGGGGGCGGGGATGAATACGGGCTCGGGAGCAGCGGGGGTGTGGCTCGGGGAGCCGTCGGGAGGGGCCGGGCCAGTCGGAGCCGGGGCGGGGGGAAGCGGGGGTGGGGGGTGCGGCGACGGGAGGAGTCAAAGTCACCGCGGGGCTGGGAGGAGCGGGGAGTATGTCGGCGGACGGAGCGGGGGCCATTGCGGCGGGAGAGGTGGTGGGGGGGGCTGCAGCAGAGGGGGGCAGAGCCGATGCAGGGGTGGACGGGGCGGCAGGAGGGGCGGGATGGCCCGCAGCGGGAAGGGACGAAGCTGGCGCAGGGGGAGGGGGGGGGCCGCAGCGGGGAAGGGGGTGGCAGAGGCAGGAAACGGGGCCCCCGGGGCCGGATGCGAGGAGGAGGCTGAGCCGGGAGGAGGCGGGGGGTGTGGGGTCTTAGATAAGTCCAGAAGCAGGGAGTTGGGCAGCGCAGACCCCGCAGAGGTGGAGGATGTGGGGGGGAACTGTGGTGGGCAGCGCAGGCTCTGCAGTGGGGGTAGTGGGAGGGAGAGGGACTTTAGGAGCTGGGGGATATGTGGAATGCAGGCTACATTCCTGAGTGTCGTTATCAATGTGATTAGCATTTGAAAAGGAAGTGTCTGTTACTGACTGCGAGAGTTTTTCTCTGTTAAATTTTTCAATGGTTTTAGTTATTATATGGAATAACGGCAAATAGTTAGTCACGGAAAAATCCCGTTTTGTTTGTGAGATATATATGGTGTTGCCAATCCTATCCCAAAACGAATTTTCAATTACTGATTCCTTATTAGTATCAGGAAATTGTGAAATAATCCAAGTTACAAATTTTTTAAGGTTAGTTTTTGAGAGCTTGCCTTTAGAAAAGGAGAGGTTGTTAGCAGATAAGATTTCTAAAATAATTAAATATATTTCTCTCTCGGTTTTACTTAGTTTTAATGTACTAAAAATGGTACCCATGTTAATGGTTAGCCCTTCCAGCAGAAAAAAAGAGAAAAAAAAAGAAAAAAAAACCGAAAAAAAGTTTTAGAGCCCCGAAGTTATGCGCGCAATGTTAGCTAATTTATACTTACAGTTCTTGGGGTCTAGCATCTGTGGAAGGGGTCTGCTGACATCAGTTCTCCTCGGAACTTTCTCTCATTCAGATGTAAATTTTGAGTGTCGAATTGACCATCCTGGGGACAGGTTTTTCTAAAATGAAAAGTCCCTTCACAGGAGGAGCGGCTTCCTGAACAGGCAATCACAGAAAACCCCGGGGGGGCTTCGTTGCTCCGCCGACAGATATTGCCTCTGGGGGGGTCCATAGTCATTGGGCCGCCACTTTAATAAAGCCTCCGATCAGCCTTATCATAAGGCAGAGCAATGTAGCCCAGGGCCCAGTCCCCAAGGAGATGGGGTGCCCGAATGCTAAGCTAGCTCAGGCCAACGCCACGGGGCTACCATCTAGCAAGCATGGTGATTTTCAGCTCTATAGTGATTAGCAAGCTCTCAGGATTTCAGCTTTGCTTGCTAGGTAGTGGTGCCCCGGGCTTGAGGCTGCAGCAGACGGAGAGAGAGGAGAAGGAGAAGGCGCAGGCTGTTCCACGGAGATGGCTTTATTTGGGGAGATCTGTGAAGGGTCTCTGTTCTTCTTCTAACTAATGGGGTACAGCATGCTTCTTTTATAGGGTTGGATAGGATCCAAACTTGACCAATGGTAAGAGGTTAGGGGTATCCATAATTGACCAATAGTAAGGGTTAACATGACATTGCCTTATAGGGTTACAGAGATAAGTTAAGGGCAGAGGACAGGAATTTCCTTTGCTGTTTCAGCATTCCTATTATTCAGATTCTCCATGGCACTTTTCCTAAATCTATGGGGTTTACTACAACCTTGAGAACAGCGGTGTGCACTTGTGTTCTTTCGTGTCCTATAGCGACACACCTAATAGAAGTTCACTGGTTAAATGCTTCTGAAATGAAAATTCCTAAGTGACTTTAAATACAACATTTTGACTTCACTGTGAAAAAAGTAGACTTTTAGGGCTGTGTTGTTAATATTCTGTGTGATGACCTGGCTTTTCAGTGGTATGGTTTTGAATTCTCCTGTTGGGAATTTTGTGGACCCACAGTAGGGCAAAGGTTCAATTTATGATATTTTATAAAGCAGTAGAATTATGAAGAGCACTGATTCCAACAATAACTTGGTATTCTGTACAAGTTTTCAAGATACTCATCACTACATTTAGACATAGCCTGATGAGACTCACTTGTAAATATCAGTCTAACCTTGAGCCTTCCTCTCCAGTTAAAACAGTCCCTATGCAGAACCCTAGATGAAATGCTATACATTTGCATTGATATTATATTTTTGTCTATGAATTAATCAAGTCTTGTTGATTTTGTTGGCATCTTACACTAAATCCTATCAATTGTTTTGAAGAAATGGAATTTTGCCCACACCTTTTTGGAAATGTGCAGTAGCTCAAAACTACCATGTTTTATTTCTGAATATACCATTGCCTATTTGCAACATGGAAGTTCTAGGAGTGCCTCAAGGTTTAAACTGAGGAAGAAAATGCAATGTAAAAAATTAGTCACTCTTAATTACTAACAGTCTGTGGAGAGCTAGGGATCTGCGTGCGGAAGATCTCGGGCTGTACGGGTAGATAAGAAGGCCCCCCTCACCCTGCAGTCTGACCTTTGCTCTGTATCCGGCCACACCTGGCCGGACATGAGCAGCGGGAAGTGACACAGACTGCCCAAACCATAAATACCCCTGAGACCCCTCAATAAACGCCATTTGCTGTCCACCACATTGGTGTATGTAGCATTGGACCGAGTGACCCTGGGCCTTGGGTCACCGTGCCGGACCCCTCCGAACCAGGTCGCCACGCCGTAACGGCAACATCTGGTGCCGAAATCCGGGACAATCGCAGCGCCCGGAGTTCGGGATTTCGCCTGGACAGGGGACTGGCGGCTGCACAGCAGGCCTAGTGCAGCGGGGGGGACGCCCCCGGACCAGCGTGGACCATGGAAGCCATAGCGAAGGTCGTAACTCAGATGCATGCTCAATGGGGGATTGATTGTAAGCTAAAAGATTTATGTCTTGCTATACCGAGACTTATTAAGCTGGGGGCGATAGACAGCCCGGTGGACATTCTCCATCCGGAGATATGGGATACTTGTACAAAGGTTTTAGCTGAGGAGACTATTTCCTCAGGCTCAGGGAAAGCTCTAAAGTCATGGGGCAGAGTCGTGCAGGCTCTGCAGAAAGCTAGAGAAGAGCAGGAGACCTGGAAAGCCGCGCAGGCTTGATTATTAGCCACGCCGCAGTTGGGGGTGAGCGCGGCAACGCAGACCGTGGAGGGCTTCGATCAGATCGGCACTGCGGAACCGCGAGCGCCGGATTCCCCCGAGCAGACCACTTCACCATCAGAGGGGGTGGAACACGCGCGGGCGTTTTGGCGGGGGTTAACGGAGGAAGCGCGTGAGGCGGCGAAATCGCCGGACCCCGAAGGGGTGGATAAAAGCGCACCCCCTCCGTATGCGTTTGAAAATGGCGCTGAACCGCGTGTTCAGGGCGGAAAGGAGAACACGGCGGGCGGAAATGCAGTCAGCCTGCTTAACAGCGCATGCGCGGGCGAGCAGGGGGACGGGGCGGCCCCCGCGGAGGAGCGTAAGGCCAATCAGAGTGCTCAGTTCACTTTAGGTCCTTATAGGGCAAGGACCTCCCCCAGCAGGAGGCGGGGGGACCCCAGGGGGAGGGAACGGCCCGACCCCCGCAAGAAGGGGCAGGGTCGGAGCCCGAGAAAAAGGCAGAGCAGCCCGGAAACGTCAGGGCAGTCGACTTCCGGCTCGGACTCGGACTCGAGCTCCGAGCTCGAGAGGGGATCGGGGAGTTCCGACTCGGATTCGGGTTTTAACAGAAGGAAAGCAGCGGCATACAAGGTCACTAGCCACAGCGCTCCTGCATGGGTGAAGGGGATATCGGAGAAAGATCGAACTCCGCTTACAGACTGGCGGAAAATAAAAATAGCGTGTGCTGAATGGACTCCGTCGGCGAAACTGGTGTTCCCGGTTCGGGTGGGGGGAGCCGGCGGGAATCAAAGGACCTATTCCCTGGTAAACCCGAAAGACGTGCAGGCAATTATTAAAGCAATTGCAGATAGGGGAATTAATTCTGCCATGGTTTCCACACTCATTGACAGCGTTTTTGGAGGGGATGACATGTTACCTTTTGATATTAAGCAGACTTGCAGAATGATTTTTGATGGGGCAGGGATGATCGTTTTTAAGCAGGAATGGGAGGATAACTGTATTAAGCAGCTAGCCCTGGTAACAGGGGCAGATCATCCACTGCACGGCTCCAGCATACAGAGGCTAATGGGCACAGACCCTACAATGATCACCCCTCAGGCACAGGCTGAGGGCTTGCGGGCACATGACAACAACCCGTGCTGCCCGAGAAGCCATCCGTGTTGCTTCCAAAGTAATAGCCAAACCGTCGCCTTGGTCCACAATAAAGCAGAGTGAGAGTGAAAGCTTCACTCAGTTTGTGGATCGTTTACAGGCTGCCTTGGACTCCTCAACATTACCCTCAGAGTCAAAGGGTCCTGTGCTGGCAGAGTGCCTATGCCAGCAATGCAACTCAGCCACCAAGGACATTTTAAGATCACTGCCGCAAGGGTCTAATCTAGCTGCCATGATCAGACACGTTGCAAAGGAAGAACACCTAGCTCCCATTCAAGCAGCAGTTCACACTGCAATAACGAGTGTCATGGCATGCTTTAAGTGTGGCCAAGCTGGGCACGTGGCAACAAACTGCCCCCATTCAGGGCGCCCACCAGCAGCTGCTCCACCACGCCAGGGGAGACCTAGGGGACCATGCTGGGCATGTGGAAAGAAAGGGCATTTAGCTAAGGAATGCAGATCCAGGCATCAGGGAAACGGGAGAGGGAGGGGGCAGCCGGGCCGTATCCAGCCTCCTCCCACCTGGAACATGCAGCGGCCCAGCTACAGCAACCCCCAATGGGGCACAGGGCTCTCATGCCCACCACCACCACCCCCTCAGGGAATGACCAACTTTGTCGCCCAGCCAATGGCTCAATCAAACCCATCTGCACCTCAGGAATACCAAGAACAGCTCCCTGGGGCCGAGGCCCCTGGGTGGCTTTGGCCATGAAAGCATGGGAACGGGACCCATGGGTGGCCTTCGCCGCGAAGGTGGGGAAACACCCACTGATCGTGTGGGCAGTGTGTCGTCTCCACAACAGCTCCGACGACTCGGCCATCTGCCTTCCCTTTTGGGTGGACACAGGGTCAGATGTCACCGTCATCCCAGACATACATTGGCCTCGACCATGGAAGCTAGAAGTAGCCTCCATGGTGGGCGGAGTTGGAGGGCTGTCCCGAGCCCACAAGAGCACCCAACCAGTGGCAATAACCCTCTGCACCGAGAGAGGACCGGGAAGAACTATCACCCTCACTGCATATGTGATGTCGGACTGCCCACCCTTGCTAGGGAGGGATGCCCTAGCCCTGCTAGATGTTAGGGTGACAAATTTATTCTAAGGGCCACTGTCGCGTACCCGCCATTGCCCATCAAGCTGACTTGGAAATCAGCCGAGCCAGTGTGGGTCGAACAGTGGCCCTTGTCAACGCCTCGAATGACTGCCCTCATTGAGTTAGTTAGCCGTGAATTACACAAGAATCATATAGAACCCTCCACAAGTCCATGGAACACTCCGATCTTCGTAATACCTAAGCAATCTGGTGAAGGCTTTCGACTCCTGCACGACTTGCGAGAAGTGAACAAGAGAATCCAGCCTATGGGCCCTGTGCAAACTTCGCTGCCCATGAACTCTGTGATACCAAAAGGACAACCCTGTGCAGTGCTCGACATCAAAGACTGCTTCTTTTCTATTCCCCTGCACGAAGACGACAAGGAGCGTTTCGCCTTCTCCATCGTCTTCCCAAACAGCCAGCGGCCCAACCTACGCTTCCAATGGAGGATGCTTCCGCAAGAAATGCTCAACTCCCCGACTATCTGCCAGATCACCGTGGACCGAGAGCTAGCACCAGTCCGGCAGAGCAATCCGACTGTAACCATTGTGCAGTACATGGACGACATCCTGATCGCCGCACCATCCACGAGACAAGTGGACCAGCTGGTGTCTACCATCTCCGAGACCTTAAGGACAAATGGCTTTGAGGTAGCGAGTGCAAAGATAAAAAAGGGACCGTGCGTGACCTTCCTAAGAGTGGGAATCACAAGCTCCTACATAACTCCTCCCCAGATGAAAATCCGCCGAGACATCAAGACGCTCCACGACATGCAACAGCTGGTAGGGTCCTTACAGTGGCTCCGCAACATCGTCCTGATTCCTCCCGAGGTCATGGACCCTCTGAATGACCTCTTGAAAGGGAAGAACCCATGGGAGCAAAAAACCCTGACACCGGAAGCGGTAAGCTCACTCAACTTCATCGAACGTCAGATGTCAGAGAGCATGCTCACCAGATGGGACTCAAGTGCTCCAGTCGATCTGTATGTCCACTTTACAAAAAAGGGGGGAGTGGGAGCCTTAGCCCAAGGACCCCCCGACAAGGCCCAACCAATACTATGGGTGGTCTTGGGGAAACCGTCGCGTGCCTTTTCCCCGGGAGTAGAGTGCCTCTGCAGCCTCATCATGAAAGGCAGGAAACTTGCCCTAAGACATCTGGGCATCGAACCTTCCAGGATAAGCTTGCCTCTCCGCAAACAGCTCTCTGCGCAGTCAACAACAATATCGGAATATCTAGCCATGGCCCTTACAGGCTTTGGAGGAGAGATTCGCTACGCGGAAAAACCCCCTTGGACTCGGCTGCTCACGGTCATCGATATCGACCTCCCACCAAAAGTACTTGACCGACCGCGGGCGGGACCAACCATCTTCACGGACGCATCATCACAGACCTCCACCGCGGTGGCAGTATGGCAGTCAGGAGAACAGTGGCAATGTGTCAAGGCAACCGACCCCACGCTTTCAGTCCAACAGCTTGAAGCAGCAGCTGTAGTGCTAGCGTGCGGACTGTTCCCAGAAGAACACCTTAACATTGTGACTGATTCCATATTTGTGGCCAAGCTCTGCCTAGCCATGTCCGGACCAGGTGTGTCAGTGTCCACAGTGGCAACGATGCTGGAGGAAGCACTCTATTCACGGAAAGGCACCATATCAGTCATCCATGTCAACAGCCACGACCCGATCAAAGGGTTCTACCAAATAGGCAACGACAAGGCTGATGCCGCCGCAAAGGGCGTATGGACACTGAAAGAAGCTCGTCAGTTGCACGAATCCCTTCACATCGGAGCTAAAGCGCTTGCGAAAAGGTGCGGGATTTCTACTGTGGACGCAAAGCACGTCGTCGCTACGTGCCCCCACTGCCAGAAGTCGCCACTGTGGTCGAGTGGCGTCAACCCCAGAGGCCTCAAAGCCTCAGAAATATGGCAAACAGACTTTACACAATGCCAGCTGTTGAAACCCCGAGCGTGGCTCGCGGTTACCGTAGATACATACAGCGGCATGATTGTGGCCACACAGCATCTCAAGACCGATTCCAAAGCGACCATCCAACATTGGCTAACAGCCGTGGCATGGCTTGGAGTTCCAAAACAGATCAAAACAGATAACGGCCCAAACTTCATCTCAAAGGTAGTCCAAGCATTCGCCTCGAAATGGAACATCGCCTTGGTGCATGGCATCCCATACAACAGCACCGGGCAAGCCATCGTCGAAAGAGCAAACCAGACTCTGAAAACTAAGCTGGAAGTGCTAGCAAAGGCAGAAGGCTTCACCAATGCCATTCCTCTGGGTGACCAGGCACACATGCTGGCAACTGCGCTGCTAGCGTTAAATCAATTCCCTAGGGGGGATGAAACAAACAGTCCTGCTCAGAGACACTGGGCCACTCGGGTGCTAGAGGAAGGCCCACGGGTGGTGATCAAAAATGAACTAGGGGAGTGGGAACAGGGTTGGAGATTGGTGCTCACGGGGCGGGGATATGCGGCCGTTAAAAAGGACGGGGACATTAAATGGTGTCCACTCAAATCTATCAAACCAGACCTTCATAGGGAAACTCATGAGAATTGTGAGACTTTGTTTGCAGGACTGGATCATTGGACGTCCCCGAAACTCATATGCCCCACTACTGGGAAAGAGAGAGAGGCCAACGAGCAACCCGACATCTCCTGAGAAGCTCGTGCTATCAAAATTAAAGCAACAACGGTGTTTCTGTGTGATTTTGCTGTTGGGGCTTGTCGCCAGAGGGCAAGCCAGTCCAGACTACTACCCTCATCAGCCCTTCAGGTGGGGCATGCAGCATCTTACTGGTGACAAGATGCTCAGAGACATCACCACGCCGAACGCCCCGTCCTTCGTGCTTCGCGTCACCGACCTGTTTCCGGGACAACCAAAGGTAGACCCCTATTCTTCACACGCCACACACATGTACCTATCCTACTGGTGCCCAGCCTCAAACCCAGGAAAAAGTTATTGCAATTGCCCAGGGTGGGGATACTGTGGGCACTGGGGCTGTGAAACAATAGTTACAGACGCCAGGCCGTCAGGACCTGGGTGGGACCCACAAGAGCCCGACAGATTCCTACAGTTCACCTGGGCACCCGCAGGCTGCAAAACACCCGTCTTCCTTCAGGGAAGTTTCTATCGAAACCACCATAAAGTATCGAATCCCGAAAATGCACTCACTATAACATGACAGTTTTGCTGCCGAATCACCCTAGCTGGGCCATGGGCAAAGCATGGACAGTAGTCCTTCAAGGGTCAGAAAAGTGGGTGAATGTGCGAATTGCCAGACTCCCAGCTTCAGTATCCCAATCAGTTGGACCCAATCCGGTTCTAGTAGTAAGTAGACCCAGGGAAGAGATCGCAGCTAACGGTCGTTCTAGCCGCGAAACACAAAGGTCGAAACTAGCCTCCCCATCCGATCTCTTAACCAAACCAACCCTCTCCAGTCCATTCTTAAGTGTGTTAAATGCTACCTTCTTATCGTTAAACCAATCCAACCCGAACTTCACAGAATCATGCTGGTTATGCTATGATGCACAACCCCCTTTTTACGAAGGTGTTGCCTTCGATCTCCCATTCATCTTCTCAAAGTCAAACAATCCACGCCAATGCAGATGGGACACCCCCCGGAGAGGTATCACCCTAAGTCAGGTTACGGGCCAGGGCAAATGCTTTGGCAATGCAACCTTGGCAAAGCAGATGGGCAACGTCTGCAAGGAATTCGTCAAACTTAAGGGAGGGAAGTTCCAGTGGGTGATCCCAGCTGCATCGGGAATGTGGGTCTGTCACAGATCCAGGGTAAGCCCATGTGTACTCCTTGACAAATTCGACCATTCTACTGACTTTTGTGTCCAAGTTCTAATTGTCCCCAGAGTCCTGTATCACCAGGAAGAAGAGGTGTACCGCTTGTTCGAGGAACCCAACCGGCTCTACAAACGGGAGGTGATAACAGGCGTCACCATCGCAATGCTCCTCGGTCTAGGAGCTACCGGCGCTGCCACAGGCATCTCGGCCCTTGCAACACAACATCAGAGACTGGCACAACTGCAGATGACAGTTGATGAGGACTTGCAAAGGATCGAGAAATCCATCTCTTCCCTGGAAAAATCCCTTTCCTCACTCTCAGAGGTTGTCCTCCAAAACATGAGAGGACTGGACCTCTTGCTCATGCAGCAAGGAGGCCTGTGTGCTGCCTTGAAAGAGGAATGCTGCTTTTATGCAGACCACACCGGAGTCGTCAGAGACTCCATGGCCGAACTGAGAAATCGGCTAAACCTAAGGAAAGCAGATAGAGAAGCTCAACAGGGCTGGTTCGAGTCGTGGTTCAACCGGTCTCCATGGCTCACCACCCTGATTTCTACCCTAATAGGCCCAGTCACTATAATCTTACTAACCCTAATCTTTGGGCCTTGCATATTAAACAAACTGGTGCTATTTGTTAAAAGGCATTTGGAAACGGCTAACATTTTGTTTCTCGAGCGCCGACAATTACTTTAAAGCGTGCCACTTACTAACACACTTACGATTTTATGCTAATTCTACCAACCCATGAAATTTTGTAACCTTTACATTTTATAAGATTTTTACTAATCATGAGGGGGGGGGAAATGTGGAGAGCTAGGGATCTGCGTGCGGAAGATCTCGGGCTGTACGGGTAGATAAGAAGGCGCCCCTCACCCTGCAGTCTGACCTTTGCTCTGTACCCGTCCACACCCGGCCGGACATGAGCAGAGGGAAGTGACACAGACTGCCCAAACCATAAATACCCCCGAGACCCCTCAATAAACGCCATTTGCTGTCCACCACATTGGTGTATGTAGCATTGGACCGAGTGACCCTGGGCCTTGGGTCACCGTGCCGGACCCCTCCGAACCAGGTCGCCACGCCGTAACGGCAACACAGTCAAATTCAACTTCTCTTATAACTGGTAGCAGAACTGCCATTAACTTAAGGCAGATCAAGATTTGGCCCTGAATAGAGCAGAATAGTTCAGTTGGAAGGGACCTACAATTATCATCTAGTCCAACTGCCTGACTTCTTTAGGGCTGACCAAGAGTTAAAGCATGTTATTAAGGGTATTGTCCAAACGCCTCTTAAGCACTGTCAGACATAGGGCATTAACCACCTGTCTGGGAAGCCTGTTCTGGTGTTTGACCACCATCTCAGTAAAGAAATGCTTCCTCATTTCAAGTCTGAACTTCCCCTGACACACAATGAGGTCATCCCTCAGTAATCACCTTTCCTCCAAACTAGTCAAACACAGTGTCCCCATTTGCTTCTCATAGGACATTCTTTCCAGTGCTTTCACCAGCCTTATTGCCCTACTCTGGACATATTCGTGTACCTTCACGTCCTTTTTAAATTGTGGAGCCCAGAACTGCACACAGTACTCAAGGGAAGGCTGCACCAATGCTAAATACAATGGGAAAATCACCTTTTTACCTGCTGGTTATACTGTGTTTGATGCACTATTACAGCTTGGAGTTCGCTGTGATCCCCTTGCTCGGCTTGGCTGGAGGGAGTTGGCAAAATACGGCATGGTAACGATGGTCTAGCCCAGAAAATAAAAGCTTTAATAATGAAAATAACAAACATGGAAACCGCAGAGTACAGAGACTAGAACCAAAGACCCATGGGTGGGGCAAACGCAGCCAGGTATAGGGGCAAAGGTCCAACCACAAATGTGAACTTGGAACATGACCTTATTTGAACTAGGCATTGAGCCAAATGAGAACAAGAACTAGAAACCTGACCAAATATAGGATGGTTCTATTAGCATACTACTAATTCCCATGACCCCGCTCTTCCCACCATGGCCTGGTCAGGTGCCCCCTCCCCTCAGTACCCTGCCTCCCATGGTCTGTGGCCAAAGTCTTCTACAAATGCAACTGAGGCAGAAATCTCAGCTGGACATGATCCCATCATGCACTCCAAATCTTTTCCCAAATTTTATTTCTGTCCAGTGATGCTGTCCCAGGTGTAGACTCTGGCATTTGACTTGTTAAATTTCATGCCATTGATGATTGCCCAATGTTCGAGTCAATCTAGATCCCCCTGCAAGGTGCCTTGTCCCTCAAGAGTCACCAGCGCCTCCCAATTTAGTATCATCAGCACATTTGCTGATGGTGCATTCAACTCCTGCATCCAGTTAATTGATAAATGTATTAAACAGAACTGGCCCTAAAATTGAGCCCTAACACCCCTTGTGTCTGGTTGCCAATCAGATGTAGCCCCGTTCATTACAACCCTTTGAGCCTTGATGTTTATCCAGTTCTTCACCGAGCACACCGTGAACCTGCACATACCACAGTCAGACAACCTGTCCAGAAGAGTCTGTGAGGGACAGTATCAAAAGCCTTCCTAAAATCCAGAAAAGCATCTACCGCATTCCCTTCTTTCACTAGGTGGGTGATAGCCAGCAGGGACTTCATCAGACTCCCAAGATCTTTGGTAGATGATTAAGAGCGATCCTGCTGTAACATCCACTAGCTCTTTCAGTACTCTCAGATAAATCCTATATGGCCCCATGGACTTATAAACATTCAACTGATACAGGTGGCCCCTTAAAATTTCAGTGTGCACAAATGGAAAGTCACTGTTCCCACACTTGTAGCCCTCCACCTTAGATGACTGAGCAGCCCAAGATCTATCAATATTATTAAAGACTGAAGCAAAAATAGCATTGAATGACTGTTTTTCTTCATCCCTATTAGTCAGGTGACCATCTTCAACAAGTATCAGTCCAATGTTTTATTTAGATCTCCTCTTGCTATTAACATTCTTTCAAAAAGCCCTTCCTGTTGTCTGAAACAACATTGGCCAGTTTCAACTCTAGTTGAGCTTTGGCCTTTCATGTCTTCTTCCTGCATATACAAACCACAGCTCTGTGATCTTCCTGCAAAGCCTGGCTTCACTTCCAGAGATCATACAATTCTTTTTCTTCTTGATTTACACAAGGAGTTCCCTGTTCAGCCAAACTGGTCTTTTACCCCACTTACTTGACTTATGACATGCTGGAATTGCCTGCTCTTGTGCTTCTAAAAGCACACTTGCTCATCACAGCAGTATGATATTCCCAGTTGATGCCTGGGAAGTTGAAATCTCACATAAGGACAAGGGCTAACGATCCAGACATTTCTCCTAATTGCCTATAAAATAACTCATCAGTGCTATCATCCTGGCTGGGCAACTGATATTTGACACCCACCGTGACATTTGCTTTGTTTTCCATCCCCCTAATCCTCACCCAGAGGCTCTCAAATACATCATCCCTAACTGTAAGGGCTGTACAGTCAAACCCCTCCCTTACATTTAGTGCAACACCTCCACCTCACCTGCTCTGCCTATCCCTCCTGAACAGCTTGTATCCCTCCATCCTAGCACTCCAAACATGGGACTCATTCCAACAAGTCTCACTAATACTAATGACATCATAGTTCTGGGAACTAACCAGTTTACAGTTCATCCTGTTTGTTTCTCATACTACATGCATTGGTGTACAAGCATTTCACATATTCTGAGCCCAGGATCAGTGTTAATGTTCCAAATACCATGGCTACCCTCAAGCAATTCCACGTGCATCCTTGTCTTACCTCCTGTTGGTATCCTTTCCCTCCATCAATTCTAGTTTAAAGCCCTCTCTTGATCAGCCCCTCCAGCTTACACCCAAAGATGTATTTTCCCATCAGGACAGGTGGATCCCACCAGGCCCTGGAATACCTTGTGCCTCTAAGACTCTTCCTTGGTTTAAAACCCCAAAGTTTTGGGAGATGCACCAGTCTTTGAGCCAGGTATTGTTGCCTTGGATATGCCCATTTCTTCCAAAGTCTCCCCCCATTACTAGGAGAATTGAGGAAAACACAACTGTTGCTCCTGAATTTTTTAGCATTCTTCCCAGGGATTTGAAATCTTTTGATCAACCTCAGACGTCTTGATGCCATATCATTAGTACCCAAGTGAAAGAACAAGAATGGATAGTAGCCTGAAGGTTTTACTAAGCTCTTCAGTCTTGGGGTGACATCCCTAATTTGGGCCTCAGGGAAGTAGCAAACTTCCCTCAACCGAGTCCTGTCTGTGAATTCATGCTTTTGTTCTGCACAGGAGTCACCTATGACCATACCCACCATTGCGTCTTCTCAGAACCAGTCTTAATGCAGGTTTTGTTGTTGTTGCTCTCTTGGCAAGACTTTTGCATAGTTTCATCCTCTATCTCATTATGTGATTCATCTACCACACCCAGGGTAAGGGTGTCTTAGAGGGTAAGGAGGGTTAAATCTTAGGTTCTTCAGTGTGATGTGAAAGATGAGCTTTCAGCCTTTTATAAACATTGTGAACATACTGAAGCAAGGTTAAAACCAAGAACAAATAATAAAGAATACAATTCTTGGCCACAAAATAAAGCCAATGTTGTCAGGTTTATGAATTCACGTACGGTTTTTATTTAATATTTTATGTATGCATTGAATGTCTTATGTTTGATTGTCAAGTATTCATTTGTATTTGGACCTATGTATTATTTTTTTCTTTGATATTTTATTAAGTGTGGTTTCTCATATTTTACTTTTTTTCTTTTAGGTTTTATTTCATAGGATTCCACTGAATGGGTAAATGAAATAAAGAAAATATGAGAAGGGCTGTTGAGCTTATTTATGGAAGTTGAATATGGAAGTTGAATGGTCTGCACACTAGAAAGTGAATAGTGTTCTTACCCAGTGAAGTGCCACCTCCCTTGAACATCTAATTTAGATATTGGTCGTGTTTGGAGAACTCTAGAAGTACATTCAAATCAGTAGCTGTTTTTGCAACAGCATGGCAAAGACAATCCCTGATGAAGGTATAAAACTCAAGAAAGTCCAGAAATAAGCTATCACACTCTTTTCTATTGCCTTGTTCTTATTGTCTCTTAAAAATGACATTAAGAAGAAATTATATTACATTGTTTACTCCAGCAATTTTTTCTTCAGTTTGAACTTAACTGGAAAAATGTTGGTGTGGAGGAATGGCTATGTGACAGGGGCCACGTTCTGGACCAAGAATCGGGAGGATGCAGCTAATCTGGGTCCCTGCACCTGCAAAACACTGTGTCCTTGAGCATAGCTGTGGTACAATAACAAGTAGTGAGAGAGACATGAGAAAAGAAAGATGTAACCCCTAAGGTATGAGGAAGAGCTGATATTGTAGTATAGCCAATAGATTGCTTAGCTTGCAGAATATGTATGAGCTTATTACTTGTTGTGCATAAAAGTCTGATGCTCTCTTCAATAAATGAAGCTTGCTAAACACTCATATTGGGCGTCCAAGTTTCCCTCACCGCAACAAATGGCGCCCGAACACGGACCCTACAGAGGGCTTGAACCTGCGAGCCACGGTCCGGTGCAGTATTCCGTGTCGGTCCCGACGCAGCACGGGAGGCGAAAGAGCGGGCTCCGCGTCCCCGAGCGACCTTAGAGAAAGGTCTTGGCCGGCGAAAGAGCAGGCTCTGTGCCCCAAGCGACCTTAGAGAAGAGTTTCAGCCGACTAAGCACCGCCGACGTCTTGCAAGGGCTGCAACAGCGCTGATGACTAAATTAGAAGGTAATGGAGAGACAAGCAGCATATGACCTTTTTAAATGCTTTTTACAAAAGCGAGAATTACAAGGTATCGACCTAGGAAAAGAACTCCCAAGATTTCTTGCATATAGAGTTGCAAAAAGGTGCTTTACAGATCCCAAACAAGTCTTTGAGGAGTTAGAGTGGCATAAGTTTAGAGATAAATCCTGAGAAGCTGTGTTAGATAAGTGTAAAACTGCAAAAAAGTTGTCTAAAACTGGGCGGATAGTTGCTAATGTACTAAAGCAGTACCAGACAGAGCAGAAGGCTGGAGAGGACGGCGGAGAAAGAAGAAAAGAAATGCTTGACCGACCCCGAGGCAGTGCGAATTGCTAATGAAAGGCGTAAGGCATGGCGAGAGATTGCAAGAGAAGCGATAGTTGCAGGCAACCGAGCGGCTGCTGATGACTTGCTTGAAGTGTCTTGTCCAGTAGTTTACGCACCAAATCCTGCCGGACGCTTGCAAGCAACTATCACTACCTTAGATTGGAAATAGCTAGCACAGCTCCGTGCCACTGTAAGTGAGTGTGGTATCCACAGAGAACCAACTCGTCAGATGCTCAATTATTTGTGGGGAGGAAACATACTGTTGCCATCGGATATTAAAAGCCTCATGAGGCTAGTGCTTACCCAGCATCAACAGTTGTTGTTTAACGCTCACTGGCAGGCTGCCTGCCAAGAGTCTGTGGCTACCCCGAGACAGCCAAGAGATCCGCTATATGGAGTTATTTTAAAGGAACTTATGGAGATAAGAGCATACCTAAGGACAGAGGTGCAAGCACTAATCGAGCCCAAGAAGCTGAAGAAGGCTGTGAGATTAGCCCGGGTGGAGCTCGATAAAGTGAGGTCCCCGGGGGGTATTCCCTCATACATGAGAATTAAACAGAGACTAAAAGAGCCATTTGGGTTGTTTATTGACAGAGTGGCGAGTGCTTTTCAGACAGCAGGGGTCCCTGAATATATGCACAGAGCACTACTAAAGCAATGTGCCCTACAAAATTGCAATCCCACCACTAGGGGTATACTTGTCACACTCCCTGGTACCTGGACTGTTGAGAAGGCTTTAGAAAGAGTGGCTCAGGTACCGGTGGGGCCGCAGGCTATGTTAGTAGAAGCCGTGAGAGATTTGAGAAGTAGTTTCAGGGAGCAGGCGCAGGCGATGCAGTCAGGTGTTGACTGCCCTTGCCCCCTTGCAAGCGTCGGTAAATCGGCTTCAAAGAAAAGGACCATCACAATTCCATTGCTTCCGCTGTGGAACTGCTGGCCATATGCAACGGGATTGTACAATGAGAGCTGTGTGGTGCCGGCGCTGCAAGTCCGAAACACACAATGAGTCAGCCTGCTGGCACGTCTTGGGAAACGGGAAGCCCAGCGGGAGGGGTCGCCCCGCTCCGACACAAGTGGCGGCCCAGAGCCCAAGCGCCTTCCCTAGCACAAGCGCCTCCTCCCTCCGCCCCGCAACCAGCGGAAGCCTCGGTTTGGACCTGGCAACCTCAATAGACTGCACCTTAATAGACTGCAAACCGCAGCGTATCCCAATGGAGATTAAGGTCTCTGTTACAACCGGCAGACAAACCTTAGGAGCTTTGTTGATTAGACACTCATCTGCCAGCATGTCAGGACTTACTATTCTTGTTAGACTAATTGATGCTGATTATACAGGTGAAATACAAACAATGGCACAAACACTATTCCCACCATTGTTTATTCCGGCCGGATCGCGAATTGCTCAATTAATCCCCTTGCCTCAATTAACCGGAGGGACTGTACCACTTGGCAAGCAGCAACGTGGTGAAGGTAGTTTTAGTTCCCCATCAACAATGGCATTGTTAACAGTAGACTTAAAGCATTGTCCTAAAAAACATATTGACGTCCAGGATCAGGGTCAAACCATCACCCTGGTTGCGCTCCTAGACACCGGTGCAGACGTCAGCATCATAGGGATGCAGAAATGGCCACCCCAGTGGCCCACCCATGCAGCGAATGCCGCGGTCGCAAGAGTAAGAGAAATCACACTTTCACGGAAATCCCCTCTGCTGAAAATTATTATAGAAGGAAAGACTGTCACCTGTACAGTTTCTGTAATACCGCTCCCTGAGGGTGTCCATGCCTTGCTGAGCCACAATGTGTTGGCACATTTGAGAATGGTCCTTACCACAGATCTCCCTTTATAGAGACAGCCATTGCATGGACTTTCCCGATCCCACTCCGATGGAAAACAGAGGACCCGGTGTGGGTTGAGCAATGGCCTTTAAAAAGAGAAAGTCTCATTCAGGCACACAAGCTAGTACAGGAGCAGTTTGACCAAGGACATCTCTGGTTATCTGTTAGTCCTTGGAATACTCCTATTTTTGTGATCAAAAAGAAATCTGGCAAATATCGGCTCCTGCATGATCTACGTGCCGTCAATGATCAGATGCATAGTATATGAGCCCTGCAGCCCAGATAGCTCAGTCGGTAGCTTTCTGGCTCCACGGGTGGCAGCAGCAGGCACCCATGCCACCCTAAATAAGTTGAGATGCTGGCTTGTGAAGCAAACCAATGCCACTTCTATGGCGCTTTCTAGCCTTTTGCTTGATGTTGATTCTATTCACCATGCAACGCTTCAAAATAGAGCTGAAATTGATTTTCTTTTGCTTGCTCAAGGCCATGGTTGTGAAGAATTTGAAGGCATGTGTTGCATGGACCTTTCTGACCATTCGCAGTCCATCCACTCCCAGCTCTCTGAGTTGCGGAGGTTAACCAGAAACCTACAGGTAGAATCGGGCTTTGGTATTGATGGATGGCTCAAATCTTTAGGCCTGGGATCATGGCTACACTCTATTGTTAAGGCTGGCATTATAGTAGCCATTATAGCTTTGTTGGTAGTATTAGTTTTGCCTTGCTTTTGCATATGCTTACAAAATATGGTGCAAAGGATGATATCTGCTGCATTTAATCAAACATTGCTTGTGCAAAAAGAAAACAGGGGAATTGTGGAAGAATGTCTATGTGACAGGGGCCATGTTCTGGACCAAGAATGGGGAGGATGCAGCTAATCTGGGTCCCTGCACCTGCAAAACACTGTGTCCTTGAGCATAGCTGTGGTACAATAACAAGTAGTGAGAGAGACATGAGAAAAGAAAGATGTAACCCCTAAGGTATGAGGAAGAGCTGATATTGTAGTATAGCCAATAGATTGCTTAGCTTGCAGAATATGTATGAGCTTATTACTTGTTGTGCATAAAAGTCTGATGCTCTCTTCAATAAATGAAGCTTGCTAAACACTCATATTGAGCGTCCAAGTTTCCCTCACCACGACAATCCTTGGCCTTGAATGTTATTGTGTTCCATATCCATCTGTGCCCCAAAATTGTTACTGTCTCTTTAAGACCCTGCAGCCAGAAATGGGATCACATGCTTGGCGGGTGCAGGTCTTTTCAAAGCTGGACCACCAAAGCAGAACTTGCTTTAGCTTTGTTGCATTTGTTCAAGGCAGAGGCTGTTTCAGGCAGGTTTTCTGGACTCAGTACCAACTCGAGAAGCTGCATTTTTCAGTCAGAAACTGTTATGGAGTGAATTTTGCAACACCTGTTGGCAGCGCAAAGACTGAGACAGTTCAGGCTCCATTCTTCCCACCCCCATTGGAGGAGGGACTGAAGGCAGCAACACCAACACCAGTGGAATCCAGTGGGTAGCAGGAGGAAGCAGCTAGTGGCAGCACTGACCTCACACAGCAGCAATTTTCATCTGCCACTAGAACTACTTCCTAAGTGCCTACCTTCCTGAGACGGTATGTCTGCCATTTTCCTTTTGTCTTCCAGACTGCACAGTCACCCGTGGAGGGCACCATCTTGGGAAAGGGAGAGTACTCCTCCATTTTGGGGTTCTCTTTGTTCCCGGGGAGTTTGTGATATTTAGCAATTTTGCATCTAGTGATTATTTAGGTTTCAGAGTGGTTTTTTTTTGTCTATTGCTGTTTCTCTTTTAAGTAAACTGTTATCTTTTCACTTATATCTATAGGTATTTGTTTCTCCTTATTGGTGAAAAGGGATTGGTTAAAACTCTAAGGGGAGGCAACTCATTCCAGAGTGTTCAACTCTTAAATTGTCTTAAAACATGACACCTGCATAGCAGAAGAAAAACAAAGGGTTTTTCTGTGAAGGAAATACAATAAAAGCCCAAGATATTGCCCTAGATATGAAACAGAATATCTGTAATTTTGAAATTTGGCCAGATATTAACATAAAATTGTAACTCATATACATATGTAAAGCATGTGTATGCTTTAATACTCCTTATGAATGCATAGGAATAGATTATCAATTCCAGTCAACTGAATCACATTCTAAGTTTTGCATCTGCAAATTTGCCCAGGTTAGAGGCTGTGATTTTAACTATTCAGCCACAGTAGCTTCATTCTAGCCTATCCCTATGGGTGTGGAAGATCAGACAGCTACAGAAGTTGAACTGGGTAGCACCACAGACCTCCCGGTCCTGCTACAGTGGAAGCTGTGGAAGAGAGAAACTCAAGGCAAGAACAAGAAGTGAAGACACCACATCTGACCGCTTTGGTACAAGAGGATGTTAACAAGGACACTGCTGGCACAAGGGGATGTTAGCGAGGACTTGATAACCAAAAAGATTATGTTGCTAAGGGAACAAGGGCTAGGGGGTCTGAGTGGAAAATTTTGCGCAGAAGTTAGTCAATTATAAATACTGGTGACTAGTGTAATAAACTGGCTTTGCTTGCATAGCATGGTACATCTCAATTGCCGCAAATGGTGCCCCGTGTGAGCAACAATTCACCTAACTGGTGTCCTGCGGTGAACCCCACTGGACTTAAGTGCTGCTGAAAGGAAGCAGGAGCCCAGCCAGCATCAATCCCTTTGGATTTTGAAGGTGAACTGTGGGGAACATGTGCAGTAATATATCCTCAGAAGAAAAACACATTTTCAAACTTATGCTGGGCAGGGAGGGGAGGCCACGGGGCTGAGGCCGGGCCGGGCCACAGCTGTGATTGCTGACATTTTGCTGCTACCAAGCCCTACCCCCACTGCCAGCCTAGGCTGAGCCGGGGTCCACCGGGCACCGGGACCATCCCTGGGCTAGGCTGCCTCGGCCAAGATTCTACCACTGTTGAGATTCACCTGAAACCCCTGAGCAGGGGGAGGAGAAGCAGAGTGGCTATTTGGGAGAACGCTGAGCAGGTGTGTTGCCTGTGCTTGAGGGTCATGAGGTCTGGGACGGGGCTTTCTCTATCACTGAGTGTCTATTTGTGGGAATGCTGAGCAGGTGTGTTGCTTGTGTTTGAGGGCCACACAGGACTGGAGTGGGGCTTCCCCCATCGCAGAGTGGCTATTTGGGAGAATGCTGAGCAAGTGTGTTGCTTGTGCTTGAGGGTCACAAGGTCTGGGGCAGGGCTTACCCCATCACTGAGTAGTGGGATGATTAAAAGAGGCCTCTAGGGAGTGCGGTGAACAGGGGTGTGGCATGTCTCTGAGGGCGTGGCACAGCAGTTCGTGAGGCAGTTCGCAAGGGCAGAGCAAGCAGGCAGGGTTGTAGGGTTTCTTGCTAGTAAGGTTTACTGTGTGTTGTGCGTGGTGTTTCTGTTGGTTGGTAGGTTTTAGCATTTCTGGTAGTAATGGTTTGTACGCCATCAAAAACTGTAGTTAAGTACAAGTGTATGTAATCAGATGGAATCCTCCAAAAAGGATGCATCTGTCCAGACCCACTCCTGTGCAGACTGCTTGAGCTTAGCAGTGGTCTCAGGGGGTGTTGTGAAGGAAACCTGCCCATGGTGTGAACAGGTGAATGATCTCCTTTCACTGGTGGCTGAGCTTAGAGAGGAAGTTGAAAGACTAAGGAGTATCAGGGAAAGTAAAAGGGAAATAGATTGGTGAAGTTCAGCCCTTCCATCCTTGACGGAGGCCCACCAAGAGTCAGAGGACTCCTATGCCTCTCACTGTCAGACAATGGAAGATGGTAGATGAAGGGGAGTGGAAGTGGGTACCTACTCAAGGAAGTAATAATAAAAATTTCTCCTGACCCTCATCCCTAAGCCAGGCACCACTTCAGAATAAGTATGAACCCATGGATCTGGAGAGTCAGCCAGATGATTTAGAAGAAAATTATCTGCACAGTGAGCCTCCCAATTATGATTCATCTGTGAGAAGGATTACTATTTCTAACATCAAAAAGGAAAGAAGGATAATCGTGGTGGGTGATTCCCCTATGAGGGGAACAGAGAGCCCCATATGTTCACAGAACCCACCCCACAGAGAGGTCTGCTGTCTCCCTGGGGCCCAGGTATGGGATATTACTGAGAGACTTTCTGGGCTGATTCAGCCCTCTGATTATTACCCACTGCTGATACTCCAGGCTGGCAGTGATGAGATTGAAAAGAGGAGTGTCAGAGCAATTAAAAGGGACTTTAGGGCACTGGGACAAATAGTTGATAGGATAGGGGTATAGGTAATCTTTTCCTCAGTCCTTTGCTGGCTGAGAAAAATGGTGAAAGGAATAGGAGAGCTCACATTATTAATAAGTAGCTCAAGGGTTGGTGCCATCGGCAGAATTTTGGATTCTTTGATCATGGGGCAACTTTTATGGTACCTGGCCAGCTAAAACCAGATGGGCTCCATTTCTCTGTTAAGGGCAGAAGGTTTTTAGCTCATGAACTGGCAGACCTCGTTGAGAGGGCTTTAAACTGGGTTTGAAGGGGGAAGGGGATGCAGTTGGGTTGTCTGGAAGCAGGCCCAAGGGTGGTAAGCCTGAGATAGGAGTGAAATCAGCAGCCCAGCTGAGGTGCATGTATACTAATGCGCGCAGCATGGGCAACAAACAAGAAGAGCTGGAGGCCATGGTGCAGCAGCAGAGCTATGATGTAATTGCCATCATGGAAAAGTGGTGGGATGACTCACATGGCTGGAGTGCTGCACTGGATGGCTACAAGCTCTTCAGGAGAAAGGAAAGGGAGAAGAGGTGGAGGGGTAGCCCTTTATATTAGGGAGGCTTTGGACGCCATAGGTATTGAAACTAATGACTATAAAGTTGAATGCCTATGGGTAAGAATTAAGGGGAAGGCCAACAAGGCTGATATCCTACTGGGAGTTTGTCATCATCCACCCAAACAGGAAGAAGAGGTGGACAATTCATTCTATAAGCAGCTAGAGAATGTTTCTGGATCATCAGCCCCTGTTCCTGTAGGCGACTTCAACCTGCTGGACATTTGTTGGGGACTCAATACAGCTGAAAAGAGGCAGTCCAGGAAATTTTTAGAGTTTGTAGAGGACAACTTTTTGTCGAAGCTGGTGGGTGAGTCCACCAGGGGAGGGACTCTTTTAGATCTGTTATTTGCAAATAGAGATGGGTTGGTGGGCAATGTGGTGGTTGGAGGCTGCTTGGGGCATAGTGATCATGAAATTGTAAAATTCTCAATATTTGGTGAAGTCAAGAGGAATATTAATAAGACTTTTACATTGGACTTTCAGAGGGCAGACTTTGGCATATTCAGGAGACTTATTCAGAGAGTTCCTTGGGAAGTAGTCCTTAAAAAAGGAGTTCAGGAAGGGTGGGCATGCTTCAAAATGGAGATCTTGAGGACACAGGAACAGACTGTCCCTGTGTACCGAAAGACAAGTTGATGAGGCAAACATCTGGTCTGGATGGGCAAGAAGGTTTTGGAGGAACTCAGGAATAAAAAAAGGATGTATTATCTTTGGAAGGAGTGTCAGGTTTCTCAGGTAGTATTTAAGAGGGCTGCTAGAGTATGTAGAAAAAAAAAATAGAGAGGCTAAAGCCCAGTTTGAACTTAAAAGGGCGACTTTTGTAAAGGATAACAAAAAATGGTTTTATAAATATATTAATGGTAAAAGGAAGAGTAAGACTAACCTTTGTCCTTAATTAGATGCAGAAGGGACCTTTGTTACTGACAATGAGGAGAAGGCAGGTGTGCTTAACGCCTTCTTTGTCTCAGTTTTTAGTGAGAAGACTTGCCCTCGGGATAACTGTCCTCTTGGGTTGCTTGATGATATCAGGGAGCAAAATGGTCCCCCCATTATCCAAGAGGAGGCAGTCAGAGAACTGCTGAGATGCTTGGATATTCATAAATCCATGGGATCAGATGGGATTCATCCCAGGGTGATGAGGGAGCTGGCAGATGAGCCTGCAAAGCCGCTCTCCATCATTTACTAACAGTCTTGGCTCACTGGCGAGGTTCCAGATGATTGGAAGCTGGCCAATGTGATACACATTCACAAAATGGGTGGAAAGGAGGATCCCAGAAATTATAGGCCTGTTAGCTTGGCCTCTGTACCAGGTAAGGTTACAGAACAGTTTACATTGAGTGTCATCCCGCAGAACTTACAGGATGGGCAGGGTATTAGACCCAGCCAGCATGGGTTTAGGAGGGGTAGGTCGTGTTTGACCAACCTGATCTCCTTTTATGATCAAGTGACCCGCCTGGTGGATGCAGGAAAGGTTGTTGATGTTGTATACCTGGACTTCAGCAAGGCCTTTGACACTGTCTCCCACAGCATACTCCTGGAAAAGCTGGCAGCCCACGGATTGGACAGGAGCACTCTTTGCTGGCTTAAGAACTGTATGTATAGCTGGGTTTGGAATAAAATCCCAATATTACCAGGTGGAACATGCCTGGGCTCGTCTGACCCTTGCTGCTGGGCCAAAGGCGGCAGCTGTGGTATTTCACCTCAGAGACACCTTTGGTTGGCTGGAAGTTGCAGTTAGGCATTTGGAACAAGTCCAGGCATGGTAGAAACTCAATTTACCTCTGATGGAAAGGCTCCAGGCTAGGTGAAGCGGAAAATGAGACGGATTCTGCAGAGGGTTTAATCCAGAGTTTATTCCAGAGTCACAAGTGTCTGAATCTTGTAACAGCTCCACAGAATGCCGACCACATGGTCCCGTCTCTTTTTAAGCCCGGGGAAAGGGGGAGGGGAAGGGGTAGGTGAGCCACCAACCAGGTGGGAGCGGGGGAAGGCTCAGGGGACAATGACACTTGGATGAGCCAATGACCCCAGGGCTGAGGGGCATCTTTTGAACTTTTGCCAATCACACGACGCCCCTGCTGGAATGATAAGATTGACTGACAGCACTTAGCAAGGAGGCAAGGGGGAGGGGAAGGGAGAAGGTATTGCCACACCTGGGAAACTACTGGGTTAGCTGAAACAGGAAATGGCATCACACTGCAACAGCTGGGCCCAGAGACTGGTGGTGAACGGGGCTGCATCCAGCTGGGGGCAAGTCACCAGTGGTGTCCCTCAGGGGTCTGTGCTGGGAACAGTTCTGTATAATATTTGTATTGATGACATGGATGAGGGTATTGAGTCCTTCATTAGTAAGTTTGCAGATGTCACTAAGGTGGGATTGTTTGTCAATCTGTTGGAGGGTTGGAGGGCTCTGCAGAGAGACTTGGAACAGTTGAATGGATGGGCTGAGTCTAACAGGATGAAGTTTAATAAATCCAAGTGCCGAGTCCTGCATTTTGGCCAAAATAAACCTCTGCAATGTTATAGGCTGGGAATGGTGTGGTTGGACCGTGCTCAGGCGGAAAAGGACCTGGGGGTGCTGGTTGACAGCCGGCTGAACATGAGCCAGCAGTGTGCTCTGGTGGCAAAGAAGGCCAACAGCATCCTGCCTGTATCAGGAATGGTATGGCCAGCAGGACCAGGGAAGTCCAGAGCGTGTCCAGAGGAGGGCAACTATGTTGGTGAGGGGCTTGGAACACAAGCCCTATGAGGAATGACTGAGGGAGCTGGGGTTGTTTAGCCTGGAGAAAAGGAGACTCAGGGGTGACCTTATCACTCTCTACAACTACCTGAAAGGTGGTTGTAGTCAGGTGGGGGTTGGTCTCTTTCACCAGGCAGCAAGTGACAGAACCCAAGGACACAGTCTCAAGCTGCATCAAGGGATATATAGGTTGGATATTAGGAAGAAGTTTTTTGCAGAAAGGGTGATAAAGTTCTGGAATGGTCTGCCCGGGGAGGTGGTGGAGTCACCATTCCTGGATGTGTTTAAAAAAAGGCTGGATGTGGCAATCAGTGCCATGGTTTAGTTGAGGTGCTAAGGCATGGTTTGGACTTAATGATCTTAAAGGTCTCTTCCAACCTAGTGATTCTGTGAATTCTGTGAATCAGCCCCCCAGCATGCTGGCTGCTGAGATTCTAGCCATTCCCAGCCCAGCTACAGCTCTGGCCCAAGCTACCGAGCCCAGCCAGGGTCACGTGACCATCTGCAAGCCCCAGGTGAGATTTAACTTTTTCAATGCTTCAATACTCCCTCAAGTGAGAGAACAAGACAAAGTGCAAGTACATAGAAAAGCAACATAAAGACACCCAAGTCAATGAAGAAGAAGTCAAATCCCAGATGGGAAGGATGAAGAGATGCCTTAATCTTAGGGCTAAAATCTTCTTATAAAGCTGTAGAGAAGAATTTAATTGATCCATCAGACCTTCTTTCCCTATAACGCATTAAAAAATTATGGGGGATAGATTGTTCAAACCTATATTAAAGCAGACAAATGTTGAAATAGCTGTAAATATAATAAGAAGTTTGAACAGAGGGAGAAAGAAGAGTAATGAAAATACCCCCAGGGAGAGAAGAAGACCTCTATTCCCAAAGATGAGAATTATCTCAGAAATAAATAAAGAAAATCTTTGTTTTTAAACAGCTCATCCTTAAAATAGTACCCCATGACTTGACATAGCCCATAAACACAGATGTGATTAAAAAAGCTATAGGAAATAAGGACTTCACAATTACAGATTTCCTGGGCAGCTGCTATTCATAGAAATTAAAAGCCACAAAAAACCTATTTTCTTGTAGAGAAGTCTCCATTAATTTACTAGAGGGACTCCCTAAGTGAACTGAAGAAAGACTATTTTGAAAGTGCTAAACTAACTGAATTGTTTCTGTGCGTTGTGAGTGAAAAAGAAAAGGTTGTGAGGGGAGGAGAAGTGTTCTAAAAGTTTTATTCTAATTCTTATTACTGTATGCCAAGGTTTTAAAATTGCCCGATTAATATTTTTTACAACACCAATGTCTACTAACACAGTGCAAAATCAAAGGGGGGAGGAGGGCTTTGGATCCACAGGAACACCTCAAATTTTATGGACTCAGCAGTTAACTGTTCAATGCCCCACTTGTAAATGCAAGCTGTCATGGCAAGGACAGCATGTCACACAGGCATTATTGATACGAGAGCTGATGTCATGGTCATCTCACAAGCTAAATAGCCCCTTAGATGACCATTTACTGCAGTTCCCCAAGCACTCACTGGCATTGGGGGGAAGCAGTACTAGCTTTCAAAGCAAAAATTTTATCCAAATTGTAGGTCCTGAGGGACATACTGCCACCATTAAGCCTTTTGTTTTGCAAATTCCCATGGTATTATGGAGCTGTAACATGCTTTCACAGATGAGAGTCAGAATTGGATCTAATTTTTCGTAGGGGTCACTGATTTGTGCACTACCCTAAAACTGACCTGGAAAACTAACAAACCAGTATGGGTAGATCAGTGCCCCCTGCAAAGTGAAAAATTGCACACCTTAAAAAACTTAATTAAAGAAAATTTGCAAGCAGGACGTATTGTCCCCTCCACAAGCCAGTGGAACTCTCCTTTATTTGTCATTCAGAAAAGAAGTGGTAAGTGGCAGTTGCCTCATGATCTCAGAAAAATAAATGTAATCATGGAAAATATGGGAGCCCTGCAGCCAGGAGTCCCATTGCCAATCATGATTCCTTGAAATTGGCACATGAAAATTACTGATTTGAAATATTGCTTTTTCACAATTCCTCTGCATCCAGAGGACGCACCAACATTTGCTTTTTCAGTGCCCAGTTGAAATATGCAAGAACCTTTGCAAAGATTCCAAGGGGTAGTTTTACCCCAGGGGATGAGAAACAATCCCACAATTTGTCGGTGGTTTGCCGCATGGGCCCTTAGTCCAGTACGACAGGCAAAGCCTCATATGTTACTATATCCTTATATGGATGATATTCTCATTGCAACTGAAAAACAAGATGACATGAAGGAAACCTTAGCCCTCACCACAGAAGCTGTAAAATGTGCAGGATTGCAAATAGCTTGGGACAAAATTCAACAAATGCTTCCATGGCAGTATTTAGTTTGGTGTATTAGATCCCAAACTGTACAGCTACAGCAATTAAAAATTCAGAACAAAATTTCTACGTTACATGAGGCACTAAAGTTGCTAGGGACCATTAATTGGGTAAGACCCTTACTGAGAATCACAAATTCAGATTTAGCTCCCTGTCCTAGGGTGACGTTATGATGCTTGTATCCCCATTCATGTGTTCTGTTAATGTTGGATATTATGTTCTGTACCTTTAAGACTGGCTCTGAAGAGGGAAAGTTTTGTTTTGGTTTTCTTATCAGCCTGGCGGGACTCAGAGACTGCAGCTTTTGCTTTTTCTGCTTTTGCTTTTCGCTTTGCTCTCTCTCGCTCTTGCTTGCTTCGCTTCTGCTTGCTTTTGCTCATTAGCTAGTTTAGTTAAACTGTCCAAATTTCTTCCTGGATTGTTTCTCCTTTCCTTTTTCTGACCATTTCGAACCTGCTCTGGACTGGGACCTGGGAACACCAAGAGTTTGCACCTTGTGGCCTGCAGCAGCTGCCCCAGCACCGGAGGGACTGAGAACAGAGCGACCACCCCCAAGAGAGACTTTCTGAATTTGTCATCTTTTTTCAGAGCGGTGTCATCCGGTATTGTTCATTTTGTGTGCTGAGGGGTGCTGTGCCTATTAAATAAACAGGTTCTTTCCACTTCTCTCCGAGGAATCCTTCCCGAACTGGTTGGGGGGAGGGGCTGTGTGGGTTTGCTTACTGGAGGGGCCCTCCTTTGGAAATTCTCTTCCAAATTTGCCCTAAACCAGGACACTCCCCTTTTTGCATTGTTAAAAGGAGAGTCAGATTTGTCTTCCCCAAGACATTTGAATCACAAAACACAACTGACCTTGCAAAAGGTGGCAGATGCCATTGCCTATAGGCAAGCCTCAGATGGGCGCCTGATCTCCCATTCTTACTAATCCTTTTAAATCCTTCACAACAACCACATGCTTTGTTGTACCAATGGGATCCTGTATGGGCAACCCTTTACTTATTGTTGAATGGATTTTTTTACCTCACCAAATGACAAAAACAATTGTTACTCAACATTAAATGTTTGCATAACTTATTATTAAGGCACAACAAAAGTTACAAATGTTAGCAGGTTGTGATTTTGAACAAATGTGTATACCCATAATTACTGTTTACCTGCAATGGCTTTTACAGACATCAGGACCTTTTCAGACTACACTTGCTGATTTTTCAGGTCAGATTATTCTTCATTCACCACCTCATAAATTGTTAACTACTAACTTTAATATTGTTTTAAAACCCAAGCACAGTGAAATGCCTCTACAAGCTCTTACAGTATTTACTAATAGCTCTGGACAATCCCACAAATCTGTTTTACTTTAGAGGGATAATGGCACTGGTACATGGGCCTCTGATGTAAGTACAATTCCTGGGTCCCCACAAATTGTGGGATTAACTACAGGTATTCATGCTTTTCAAAAATGACCTACACCTTTTAATTTAATAACAGATTCTGCTTATGTTGCACATATTATTAAAAGAGCTGAAGCTGCTGTTTTAAGAGACATTTCTAATGCCGATCTTTTCCAGTGGTTACAACAATTAATTTTCCTTTTAAATGCCAGACAACACCCTTATTTTGTTATGCATATTCACTCTCACACATTACCTGGCTTTATAGCAGAAAGAAACTGACAGGCTGATTTACTTACTTTACCTATTCAGGTACTCCCTGATCGTTTTGCACAAACCAAACTTAACCATTCCTTTTTTCACCAGAATGTTGCAGCTCTTTGTGGCACATTTGCTTTAAAGTGTCAAGAAGTGAAAGACATTATTGCTGCTTGCCCTAATTGTCAATGCCATAATTTTGTGACAGGCTCACCAGAAATTAACCCTTGTGGCCTACAAAGCCTCCAAGTATGACAAACTGATGTCACCCACTACCCTGACTTTGGTTGCCTCAAATATGTTCACTCCTCCATTGACACCTTTTCAGGTGCATTATTTGCATCATGCCACACAGGAGAAACTGCCAAAAATGTTTGCTGCCATTTTTTGGCTGCTTTTGCAACTTTCGGAATTCCTCAACAGATTAGAACTGATAATGGTCCTGCTTACACTTCTCAATGAATTTTCTCCTTTTTCACTTTATGGGCGATCTCTCATATTACTGGCATCTCTCACTCCCCCACAGGACAAGCAATTATTGAACGTGCTCATTCAATGCTTAAGCGTCTGTTTACCTCAACAGAAAGGGGGGATGTACTCCAATGGAACGGCTACACAAAGCACTGTATGTTTTCAATTTTTTTAATTTCTATGCTGAAAGCAAAGTACCCCCTATAATAAAACACTTTTCTACTTCTAAGGAAACATTATTAGACATAGGGCAAAATGCACAAGACCTTGTAAAAGACCCAGAAAGTGGAAGAATTATAGGCCCCTTTCACCTCATTACATGGGGAAGGGGTTATGCTTGTTTCCACAGATACCAGTCCTTGTTGGGTTCCAGCCAAAAACATCAAGCCCTTCATCGAACAACCAGCTGATCAAAATACAGGAAAGGATTAATGCCCTTGAAGAGGTGGTTTGGGTTTCCTAGAGGCATCAAAGTAATAAAAGATAAATCTTCCATCCTCGGGGAACCAGTCAATCATATGTCCAGAGGTGGCCAGTACTGTGCTTCCTTTCCTTTTGACAACACTTTTCTTGCTTTAGACTAACACCCAGACCCCAGCCAGTTTGTATCCTCTTTTGAATGTGAGCTTTCTGCAAGTCTGTTAATTTCCTTTCCCTGCTTGGCCTGTCACACGGGATCATCAAGAGTGGACTCTGTGTGAGTGTCAGAGGTGTGGGTTCCTTTGGTATTGTGCATCTCATAAAAGAAGAGCTGACTGTTGGCATTGTGACCCTTTAAGGAGCAGTCAAAATAATATACAAATTAAACAGCTGGTTTGTGGGCATTGATATGGTTTGCCCGAACATCAGGAATTATCAAGTGAGCAATGGCTTACTATTGTTAATAAGTTTTGTAGTACTGGTTTTAATTCCTCCCACAGCAGCAATGGGGAGCCCTCTATCGCCATTGCCTCAAGGTAATATTCTGCTTGTGCTTGCAAAGACTCTTTTAGTATTAGTGCTTCTTCCTGTTACTTTTACTTGACCTGTTAATAAGCCAAAAATAAATGTATGGATAACTTTATCCAATTTAACAGGACAAGATACTTTATGTTTGGCTACAGCCTCTCCTGAAAACCCATTTTCTACTTGTCTCATTGTTTTACCTTTAGATACATGGCCACATCCCCCTTCAACTCATGTTCTTCATTTTGAGAACCATGCTGATGCTTGGGACCAATGGGTCCCATATCTCCCTCATGCAGTCCTTGAGCCCTGGGAACTAAAACTTTTGGGATCTGTAAAAATTGACCTTTGTGTTAAATTTAATTATTCTGGGACCAACGAATCTAAAGCATGGGATGTCTCTCCAAGCCAACCCATATTCAAAAATGAAAGTTCCTGGTGTAATTACACTTCCACTAATATCTCTCACTCTACTAATGCTCCATTATTGTTACCAACAGGAATGTTTTTTATTTGTGGAAACAGAGCTTGGGCTGCTATTCCATCACATACTGAGGGAGGCCCCTGCAGTTTAGGGCAATTCTCGCTGTTGACACCCAACACATCCATGGTTTTATAACATAGATTTCCATCGAGAGGGTGTTGGAACCCAAGAAATTCCTCTGGCTGCCCTGGAGGACTCGAGACCCTGACGGGGGCTCGGAGACCTTGGCACAGAGTCAAAAACACCTGTGCCTTAACTTTTAGCCCTTGGAAAAAAACAATTACCAACCTCATATGAGGATTCACAAGCCACAAAAGTTTAAGTAGAATGATAGTTAGTTTGTTACAAGATAGAAAAGTAGAATTTTGATTTTTTAGAATGGGGGTTCAGAAGCCAAGATGGAGGGATTTGGGTGTGCCTTGTCCTTCTTCTTTCTTCTTCTTTGCCTCCATCTTCTGGGTGATGTTGGCCCTTTTGGATTGGTTTAGAGTAGAAACACACTGTCTAACATAGGTGATAGGTATTGGAAAATTATTGTAAATAATGTACACGTAGTTTCTAGTATAAAAAGATAACACCTCCTCTGAGGCGGTCAGTGTGCCACGGACTGACCTGCTGAATGGACCTCAGCAGGTCAGGAGAAGAATGTTATAGATAACAGAAAATAAACAACCTTGAAAACCGGAACAGAAGAATCTTGACTCCTTCTTCGGCTGCCAGGCTGGGAGAAGAGACTCTCAAACACATCTCCGGGTCATCCTGATCACAGAGGCTCCGAGAAGAGGGAAGCACAGTATTCATGAGTTTGCCCCTGGTTGTGACAATAACCTCGACTTTTAGTCACTAGAACAGCTTTGGGCTGTCTCCTTTTTTGCTCCAGGAGTAGTGGTGGGAAAGGCACTGGGATTGTTAAACAAACTAGGCTGCTGGTTAGCTCAACAACCTAATGCTATTTCGCTTGTTTTAAGAGGACTGTTAACCAATGTTGATTTGATTAGACATGCTATGTAGCAGGCACAGGGCCTGCAATGCCTCCGTGGCGTTCAGCAGCCTAAGACAGAAATGCCTAATCATGATGACTGGACCTAAGAAGCCCCTCTTCTGCCTTCAGACTCTTGCTTATCTCTCTGTAAGACTATAGGTCACTTTCCCCTCGACCCCTCTACTATTAGACAATTTCTAACACTCCTGTACCCTATATAAAGAGCTACTTTTGCCCAGTTTGGCAGAAGAGCTGTCCCTGAGAACCTTTGCAGAAGACTTCAATAAAGATATCTCTGTGGAACCTCATACAGCCTTCTCCTCTCTCTGCGTCTGCCAAAGGCACTTAGCAAGCTAAAGAGCTGAAATCACAAATGAGCTGATAATCACTAAAGAGCTGATCTCACTTGAGAGCTGAGCTTGCTAAGGTTGCCTGTGGCTGGGAGCTGCCTGGGAGCCCAGGCAGGCTGTGCTGAACAGGACTGCACTATCCGGACCTGTGACAGCCAGCTGGAGATACCCCGAAACCCAGCCAGGGTATGCATTAATGCTACATTGCAGAATTGAGCCACTATTGATTTTTTGCTTTTAGCACATGGACATGGATGTGAAGATTTTGATGGGATGTGTTGTACAAACCTTTATGATAACTCACAATCTATTCACACAAGTATTAAAGCTTTACAAGATAATGTAGCCAAATTAGAAATAGTAAATGGAGATGATTGGTTTAACAGCCTTTTTGGAGACTGGGGGATTACTCGATGGGTCAAGAATTTATTAAGATGGGAAGGTTTGTATTGGTGATGCTATTAATTATAGTGATATGCCTGCCTTGCTTGATTCAATGTATTCAGAGATTGATTAATAAATCAATGAAACAAATAATTATTGTTGATCAGAAAGGAGGAGATGTAGAAGATCAGACAGCTACAGAAGCTGAACTGAGTAGCACCACAGACCTCCTGGTCCTGCTACAGTGGAAGCTGTGGAAGAGAGAAACTCAAGGCAAGAACAGGAAGTGAAGACATTACGTCTGACTGCTCTGGCGCAAGAGGATGTTAGCAAGGACACCACTGGGGCAAGGGGATGTTAGTGAGGACTTGATAACCAAAAAGATTATGTTGCTAAGGGAACAAGGGCAAGGGTGTCTGAGTGGAAAATTTTGTGCGGAAGTTAGAGTGTCACAGACATCTTTTATGAAAAATCCTTTCCTTAGAATTTTTCCTCCTGAGAAGCTGAGAGGCCTCAGGAACAAAATGTAAACATTGATTATCTGCTGCTGTGGAATGCAGCAGGTGGATCTTTGATTGGCCCATGTTGGATGTTCCTAATTAATGGCCAATCACAGCCCAGCCAGCTCGGACAGAGAGTCTGAGACAGAGCCTTTGTTATCATTCTTTGCGATTCTATTCTTAGCTAGCCTTCGGAGGAAATCCTTTCTTCTATTGTTTTAGTATAGTTTTAATGTAATATATATCATAAAATAGTAAATCAAGCCTTCTGAAACATGGAGTCAAATCCTCGTCTCTTCCCTCAACCTAAGACCCCTGTGAACACCGTCACATTAGAGAACTATAAATACTGGTGATTAGTTGTGGTGGTTTCAGTTCAAAACCAAGCAGAAACACCAATTTCATGTAGTGGTTTTGGTTAGTGCAATAAACTGGCTTTGCTTGCACAGCATGGTCCATCTCTCTCAATTGCTGCACCTTGCACTAGTGAAGAAACTGCTACAACATAAAAATTTGCAAAGGCTGTTAAAAGAAGCTGAAGAGAGTAGCAGAATGACTCTGATTACTGTCATAACACTGAAGAAATTCATCACCAAAGAAATTAATAAGATAATGGAAAAAGTAAAGCAAGATGGGAATCACCATTGTGGGATATTTTATTCAGATGGTCTCCAAACACAATGGGAATTCTTAATAAAATGACACATATGCCGCATCCCATAATTGTTTTGTTAATACTAATCTGTTTACTTTTTATTTTAGTGCTAGGATTGTATGTCAAAATGTGGAGAATCATGAAATGGCTACCCCCAAGGTTTAAATATACTTGGGACAAGAGTAGTCAAAAGGAATATGGAAGTGTTAATAATATATTTCCAAAACTTCCAAAGGGGAGAATTGATGTCTTGAAGCAGAATCCTCTGTATTTTAAGTAGAATTCTCTGTATCTTTAAGCTCTGAGCTTAAGGAAAATTCACTGTCCCTTCCTTTGATATCCGTTGCAGATGGAACAAGATGGCATGATGGTATCATTCTCACTTTTAACCACTGTTTTGAATGTAAAAAGATGTTATCAGGTGTGTTAAGCAGATGTTTCTCAATGTTTATGGAAAGCTTTTGTATTTTACCATCTGCTTGGCCATTGTCTGAGAAGATGTGGTGTCGAGTTACAGATCACATCTTCTTTGGATCTCAGCCTGGGGTTCTGCACATCCTGAACTGAACTTTGCTCAAAACTGAGTAAGGGGAACCTCCCCAAATGACCACCAGAGACCCCTGAATAGGCTCATGCAGGCACAGTGACACGTATTGCATAAGGTTGTGCAAGCCAAACAATTATGCAATAGCTAGACAGGTTTATGTAGATTTCAATGTATAAATTCTCTCACTCTTTATTCCTTGGTGTGCTCAATTTGTGGAACTCTTCCAATTTGCACCCTGCACAGAATAAACAATGTTTCCTTTCTAAACCTAACTCTTTGTCTGTGTTTAGAGTTTCAAAAATTCGGCACCAAGACCAGTGGATATTGCCTACCTTGTCTTCAGGAAAGCCTTTGACACTGTCTCCCATAAGATCCTTATGGAGAAGCTGTTGATGTATATGGGTTGGATGAGCAGACAGCGAGGTGGATCAAAAGCTGGATGAACATCTGAGCCCAGAGTGTGGTGATCAGTGGAACAAAGTCTAGTTGGAGGCCAGTGACTAGCAGTGGACCCCAGGGGTCAGTAGTGGGTCCAGTCCTGTTTAACATCTTTATTCTGGATGACAGGGCAGAGTAGGCCTTCAGCAAGTTTGCTGATGACACCAAACTGTGAGGAGTGGATAGTATTCCAGAGGGTTGTGCTGCCATCCAGAGGGACCTTGACAGGCTGCAGAAATGGGCTGACAGACTTTTTTTTTTAATGTTAACAAGGAGAAATGCAAAGTCCTGCACCTGAGGAGGAATAGCCCCATGCACATGTACATTCTGGGAGCCACCCAGCTGAAAAGTTGCCTTGCAGAAAAAGCACTGGTGGTCCTGGTGGGCACCAAGTTGAACATGGACCAGCATTGTGCCCTTACCACAAAGAAGGCTAGTGGTATCTGGGACTGCACTGGGCCTAGAGAAGAGAAGGCTTGAGGGGTGGGAAGTGGGAGGATCTTATTGATGTATATAAATACCTCAAGGGAAGGTGCAAAGAAGATGGAGCCAGGCTCTTTTCAGTGGTGCCCAGTGACAGGACCAGAGGCAATAGGCACAAACTGAACCACAGGAGGTTCTGTCTGAACATCAGGATATAAGAAAAATGGTGACAAATATTTTATCAGCACCTGCTGTGATAGGACAAGGGATAATGGTTTTTAACTGAAGGCAAGTCAATTTAGATATAAGAAAGAAGGCTTTTTACAATGAGGGTGGTAAAACAGTGAAACAGGTTGCCCAGAGAGGTGGTAGACACCCCATTTCTGGAAACATTCAAGGCCAAGTTGAACAGGGCTCTGAGCAACCTGATCTAGTTGAAGATGTCCTTGCTCATTGCAGGGAGCTTGGACTAAATGACCTTTAAAAGGTCCCTTTCCACACAAACTATTCTATGATTCTATGATCAGGGTATAGTTTTTTACTGTGAGGGTGGCTGAGCTCTGGAACATGTTGCATGGAGAGCTTGTGGATTCTCTCTCCTTGAAGACATTCAAAATTCACCTGGACATAGTCCTGGGAAACCAGCTCTAGATGGCCCTGCTTGAGCAGGAAAGTTAGACCAAATTACCTCCAGAGCTCTTTTCCAACCTCAGTCATTCTGTGACTGTGAAAAGTACTGGTTTATTGATACATTGATGGAATTTCAAATGGAAATTATTGTAATAATTTTAAAAATTTCTTTCTAAACAGATGCATTTCAAATCCTTTGCAATGAAACCTGAAATACTATATTCAGATATCTGGTAAGAGGTCAAGAGGAAAAATGCCTGCAAAACTTCAGTCCTGGACATGAGGAAAACAGACTTCAGGTTGCTCAGGTAACTAGCTAGCAAGGTCCTCTGGGAAAAGGCTTTGGAAGGTGCTGAAGTACATTAGTGCTGGGGTACATCAGTGCTGGTCACTTTTTAAGCATCACTGCCTAAGGGCACAGGAGCAGGCAATTCCCAAATGTTGTAAATTAAGCAGGTGAGGCAGAAGTACAGCTTGGATTCTTTTGGAGCTAAGGCAAAAAAAGATGTATGTTGAGTGGAAGCAAAGTCAGGTGAAATGGGAGAAATACAGAGATGCTGCTTGTCACTGTAGGGAAAAAAATTATGTGGCCAAAGCTCAATTGGAGTTGAAGCTGCCAGAACTGTGGGGGACAATTAAAAAGAGTTTTTAAAAATATGTCAATAGCAAAAGGCAGACTGTAAACAATATTGACCCATGACTTGATGAGAATGGTCACCTCACAAAGAGGGACAGAAAAGGCCGGGATGTTTAATGCTTTCTTCGTTTCAGTCTTCAAAACTGATGATGGGCTCTGGGGGTCTCAGTGCCCTGAGCTCAAGGACCATGGCTGTGAGAATGATCAAGTCCCAGTCACCCCTGAACTTGTGCAGGATGTGCTGCTCCAGCTGGATCCCTATAAGTCTTTGGGGCCTGATGGGATTTATCCAAAAGTGCTCAAAGAGCTGACTGATGTCATCGCGAGACCTCTCTCAATGAGTTTCAAATGGTCTTGGGAATCTGGAGAGGTCAAACTCAACTGAAAGCTGGCAAAGGCCCCACTTTTCAAGGAGGGCCAGAAGGATGACCCTGGTAACTGCAAGCCTCTCACCTGAAGGACAACGCAGTCATCGGTCACAGCACGACTTCATGAGGGGAAGGTCCTGCTTGACAAACTTAGTTTCCTTTTATGACAAAGTAACTTACCCAGTTGATCAAAGGAAGCCAGTTGATGTGATATTTTTGGATTTCAGTAAAGCTTTCAATACTGTCACAGGATGCTTCTGAACAAAATGTCCAGCACAGAGATGGATAAACACATCATGTGATGGGTGAGCAATTGGCTCACAGGTTGGACACAAAGGGTTATAGCGAATCAGGTCACATCAGGCTGGCAACCGGTCACTGGTGGGGTTCCACAGGGCTCTATCTTAGGCCCTTCAACCTTCTACCTTAGGCCCTTTATCACAGGGCTTTTCAACATTCTTCATAAACAACTTGGATGCAGGATTGAAAGATATACTACGTAAATTTGCTGACAACACTAAATTGGGAGGAGATGTTGACTCCCTTGAAGGCAGGGACGCCCTGCCAAGAGACTTCAACAAATTAGAGGTCTGAGCAATCATCAGCTGTGGGAAGTTTAACAAGGACAAGTGCCAGATTCTGCACCTGGAACAGGGCAACCCTGGATGTATGGACAGGACAGACTGGGGAATGAGATGCTGGAAAGCAGAGCTGTGGAAAGGGACCTGGGGATCCTGGTCAACAGCAGGTTGAATAGGGGTAAACAGTGTGTTCTGGCAGCCAGGAGGGTCAACTGTGTCCTGGGGGGCATCAGGCCCAGTATCACCAGTCAGTCAAGGGAGGTGATTGTCCCACTCTCTTCTGCACCGGTGCGGCTTCACCTTGAATATTGTGAACAGTTTTGGGTGCCACAATATTAGAAGGATATAAAGCTATTAGCATCAAAAGGAGGGCTGTGAAGGTGGTGAAGAGTCTAGAGAGAAAGCCACATGAGGAGTGGTTGAGGTCACTTGGTCTGTTCAGCCTGGAGGAGACAGGGGAGACCTCATAGTTTTCTACAGCTTCCTCACAAGGGGGAGCAGAGGGGCAAACACTGATCTCTGTGGTGTCCAGTGACAAGATCTGAGGGAATGGCCTGAAGCTGTGTCAGGGGAGGGTTAGGTTGGCTACTAAGAAAAGATTCTTCCCCCAGAGGGTGGTTGGGCACTGGAACAGGCTCCCCAGGGAAGTAGTCACAGCATCAAGCCTGCTAGAGTTCAAGAAGCAATTGGACAATGCTCTCAGGCACATGGTGGGGTCCTTGGGGTTGTCCTGTGCAGGGCTGGGAGTCGGACTTGATGACCCTTGTGGGTCCCTTCCAACTCAGCATATTCTATGATTTTGTGATGTAGGAGACAGAGAAAGTATGTGAAACTATTTATGAGAAGACCTTTTTTTTTGTCCTAGACAGATGTCCTTTATTGGACAGATTCTGCGTGGCAGAAGACATCTGCCTCAGTTTTTATAGTACTGCCTATTATCTGATTCTCACAAAGATTTGGACCACCATGGCAATGTAGCAGAACACAGAGTGTCAGCATCTGCATCAGCACTGCACATATCCTAGGAGCACTGTAGTGAAGTCTCAAGCCTGCATACTGCAAACATTTATGCATAAGCTGAACTTATGTGCTGTGATTAGTTTCCTTGACACCATGTGGACTTCATTGCAGCACACAAAACCAAACACAGGCTTATGTATTTTCAGGATCGGGACCTAGTTAGCACTAGTCAGCTTTGAGTTAATGGTTCTCTAGTTAATATGCAGCTTACTAAATGTGGGAGAATCGCATGTTTGATACAGTTTGGGGTTTTTTTGTTTTTTTTTCACATGACACGATGTATGTTGTTTCAGCATTAATGGTGAAAGGGAAGTACTGTGTAGTCACTGATGTTTGCTTTTTTATATTTAATGTAGCTCAGAGTAGAGAGCCCCATTTAAAAGTATGTCCTATTATATAACATTGGAAAGCTCTAGTGGACATGTTGCCCATATGTGACTCCTTACTGTCTTCTGTTTTTCACAGGAATTAATGCATCTATATAGCATCTTTCTTGTGCTGATCAAGTACCAGCAATTTGGTGAGTATATAACGCATTCCATTACTTATGTTAGGCTAGATTGCTCAAATGCCCTCTGGTAGAAGAGATTAGGAGTTATTTCTAATTACAAAATAGTGCCTTATGGAGAGCTTTTTGGATAATTGGTTAGCTGAGAAGGGCCACTTCGATGTGATACCGTTGGATAAGGATAGGGGAAACAAGCTGGGGATTATGCAACCAGTGTCTAATCACTGACAAAGGTCATAGTGACCTTCGCTGAAACGGGAAGATGGGGGAGAAAATCGCTTGCCAGAAAATGAAGATATCCTAGGTAGAGAAGCTAGAAGAATGCAAACATAGAAACAAAATAATCATTAGAGCATAGAAGTAGGTGTGGTTGATCTAAGTGTGCTTTAACCAATAATGAGCTCAGCTTTTGCAATATGTATAAGCTTCATTAACACCAATATAAATATGTGTGAGCGACCAATAAACTTTGAGATTTGCAATTCATGCATATTGTGTGAGGCATTTCTTCCACCGTTCACGACAAATGGTGACCCCGGACGTTTTTCGACAGTAGCCACAGTCGAGCGGCGTAAGGGGTTCGGGTCCTATCGCAGCCGAGGACGGCGAAAGCACCGCTGAAAAAGGGAAAGTGCTGAGCCCCGGGTGACCTCATCGGAGAGCCCGGCCGATACGTGCTGCCGGAGTCTGAAAGGGCTGCAAGAAGTGCGCTGTTATCTTTAACATGGATAAAGAAAGGCAAGCAGCATATGATTTATTTCCTAGCTTTTTATAAAAGCGTAATGTTAAGGGTATAGATTTGCAGAAAGAGCTTCATGGGTTGTTAGCTCATGGGTATGCACAGAAACTGTTTCAAAATCCTCACACAGTGCATAAGTTATCAGAGTGCCGTATATTTAGGAATAAGTTGTGGCAGGCAGTCATAGATGATGATAAAACCGTGAGAAAGCTGGGAAACTTATGGCGAGTCGTGCATGATGAATTGTTGAAATACCAGGCAGAGGAAAGAGCTGCCCAGCAGGCTAGTGCAGCCCATGAAAGAAACAGGAGTTACGGAGACTGGTTTGGCTCCCCGCCGACACTAGTTCCTGCTCTAAACAGCAGCTCCCTGCCGCTATCAGCTCCTGCTTCAGGCAGAAGCCCCCCCTCCGCCTCCTCCCGCTCCGGATCTGCGCCCTCAGCCTCCCCGCCGCAGCACGCAGCCCGCAGCCGCCCTGCCGGGGAGGCTCATGCCAGCCCCGGCCCTAAGCGGCTTAGCAGCTGCAGCCCGGCCGCCTCCCGCTCCGCTCCGCAGCCGCCCCGACCCCCGAGCCGGGGGGGCGGCAGGACGGGCCTCCCACCCCCCGTGGGGCAGCGGGCTCCGGGGGGTCTGCCCGCCCCGCGGCTGCCCGGCGCGGTTCTGCTTCCCGGTCACCAGCTCCCCGCGCCCAGACACAAGTAGCAGCTGTCACCGCTTCAGCTCGACCTGCCTCCAGCCTGCCACGGCCAGGAGCCTCGGAGTGGACCTGGCAGCCGTAGCCACAGTAACCCTGATGACTACTCACCCAGAAAAGGTTCCAACTGGAGTGAAGGGACCACTCATTATTGATGGATTACCTATGGGAGCTTTGCTTTTAGGTCGTTCTTCGGCTACAATGATGGGATTATTTGTTTTATCTGGAATAATAGACGCTGACTATACAGGGGAGATTTTTTTTGTGGTGCATACTCTTTTTCCACCTATGCGAATCAAAAAAGGACAAAGGATAGCTCAATTGATTCCTTTGCAACAGTTGGCTAAAACTGTACCCCCTCGTCAGGCACAGTCTGTTCGTATAACCCCTGAACAGGTTGAGACACTGCAGCAGATATTGGACTGTGTCACACAAGGCAGTGTTCGGAGACGTGATCTTGATCTCCCTATACAGCTGACAGTTTGGTGTGGACCAAAATTTTTACTGGGTGCACTTACTCAGCATAACAGAAAAACGGGGGAGATATGGGCCTTGGAATGGATATCTCCTCCACTTCAACAGCATAAAACCCTTCTTCAGAAAATTGAAATTTTAGTTGATTTGCTCAAAAAGGGTCGTGAATGGGTGGTACAGATTACGGGAAAAGAACCTGATCAGATACAGATACCAATGAAGAAAGATACATTGACCTGGTACCTGACAAACAGTATGGAGTTACAAGAGGCCCTATTGGGAGCCGGTAGTGTGACTGCCACTGATGATATTCCCAATGTACTATTGAATTGGATAGGACAGTGGGGTTGGATTCAATGCCCAAAAAGATCACTAAAGCCCTTATCGGATGCTATAACTACTTACACGGATGCAGGAAGAAAATCCAAAACCGCTGCAGTGACCTGGCAAGAAGAGGGACAATGGCATCATCATATACTCCAAGCTACTGAGTTGGACACTTTGCAAACGATGGAGCTATTGGCTGTTGTATGGGCCATGATGCATTTCTCTGGACCTCTTAACATTGTAACAGATTCTTTGTATGTTGCAGGAGTGTGTGAGCGAATAGAGGATGCCTCTATAAAGGGGGTTCAGAACAGGAGATTACATGAGCTGTTTATGCAGCTGCAGAGAGCAATTAAGCTAAGAAAGCATTCTTTTTGTGTTATCCATATCAGAAGTCACAAATGGGATATTGGTCTGGGAGAGGGCAACATGCGAGCAGATAAATTAGTCTCAATCACACAAGCAACTCCGATTCCCAAGCAAACCATAGCCAGAGAGGCACAATCCATGTTCCACCAGAATGCAAGAGGCCTTCATAGAGAATTTCAGATATCTATGGAGGAGGCACGGGCAATAGTCAAAGCCTGTCCTATATGTAGTCATCATAATGGAGGCTGTGGCTTAGGTCTGGGAGTTAACCCAAGAGGGCTGAGCACAAATGAGACCTGGCAAATGGATGTCACACATGTTGCAGAGTTTGGGAGGTTGAAGTACGTACATGTTACCATAGACACTTACAGTCATTTTATATGGGCCACAGCACAGACTGGTGAGAAAGCAGGGCAGGTAGAAAGACATCTCAGTAGTTGTTTTGCAGTAATGGGAGTGCCACAGCGCATCAAGACAGATAATGGGCCTGCTTACTGTAGCAAAAGAATAAAGCAATTCCTGCAGATGTGGGGGATAGAACACGTAACAGGCATCCCCAATTCTCCTACAGGGCAAGCGATCGTGGAGAGAGCAAATGGTACTTTGAAGAGATATCTGAGTAAATATATGGATACCAGAGAGCCACAAGAAAGATTGTTAAAGTGTTTGTTTGTTTTGAACCACCTGTGTGTTTTTGGGGAAAATAAGGTTCCTGCTGTGATTTGTCACTACGTACAAGAAACAGATGGTGTAAAGAAAGATCAGGGTGAGATGGAAGCTTTATGTTATTGCTTTAGTAGTTTTTGCTTCTTTTGTGGACAGTGTAGACCATCAGGCATGGGCCCCACCTCAGCCCAAGACTAACATATGGGTCACCCTGGCAAACTTGACTAAACAGGAGACTATTTGCCTGTCATTATCTTCTCCTGGCAATCCATTCACGACCTGTTTGGTTGGATTACCAGCAGATCCCTGGCCATGCCCTTCACATGTACCAACTTGTAAGGTCAGCAATGCTAGGACGAGTGTGGATAATTGGAATCAGTGGATTTCCCACTTTCCTATAGCACCACAGGAACCCCAAGAGTTGGAGTTGTTAGGGTCAGTGATGGCAGATGCATGTATTCATTTTAACCATAAAAGCCTGCTGTCAGTCAAGAACCATTCTAATGTTGTAACTTCCAGCATGACTGTCTACCGAAATGCATCAGCCTGGTGCAATTATACAACAAAGAGAGTGTCAGTCTCATCAAATGACCCTATTCAATTGCCAGCAGGATATTTCCTGATATGTGGAGACCGTGCTTGGGCTGGCATCCCATCAATGCTGCACGGGGGACCATGTACACTTGGATGGCTGTCTCTACTTACACCTAACATGTCCATGATACTAAACATGAGCCGCCGCCATCGTAGAGGCAAACGAATGGCTCATGCATTTGCAGCAGACTGCCGAGATGATGTAAAGTTTTGGTCCCCAGCGGCCATAATCGCAGCATCTTTCTTAGCCCCAGGGGTATCAGCAGCACGTGCTCATGCTATTTTAAATAGGTTAGGGTGTTGGCTTGCTAAACAAACAAATGCAACTTCTTTAGCGATTTCTAGTCTTTTGCTTGATGTTGATTATATTCGCCATGCGACACTTCAAAATAGAGCTGCAATTGATTTTCTCTTACTTGCACAAGGCCATGATTGTGAAGAATTTGAGGGCATGTGTTGCATGAATCTTTCTGATCATGCACAGTCTGTTCACTCACAGCTCTCTGAGTTACGGAGGTTAACTGGGAACTTACAGGTAGAATCAGGCCTTGGTATTGATGGGTGGCTCAAATCTTTAAGCTTAGGATCATGGTTACGCTCTATTGTTAAGCTTAGCATTGTAGTAGCTATTGTAGATTTGTTGTTAGTATTAATTTTGCCATGTTTTTGTATATGCTTGCAGAATATGGTGCGAAAGATGATAACTACCGCATTTAACCAAACCATGCTTGTTCAACAGAAAAACGGGGGAAATATGGAGAGCTTTTTGGATAATTGGTTAGCTGAGAAGGGCCACTTCGATGTGATACCGTTGGATAAGGATAGGGGAAACAAGCTGGGGATTATGCAACCAGTGTCCAATCACTGACAAAGGTCATAGTGACCTTCGCTGAAACGGGAAGATGGGGGAGAAAATCGCTTGCCAGAAAATGAAGATATCCTAGGTAGAGAAGCTAGAAGAATGCAAACATAGAAACAAAATAATCATTAGAGCATAGAAGTAGGTGTGGTTGATCTAAGTGTGCTTTAACCAATAATGAGCTCAGCTTTTGCAATATGTATAAGCTTCATTAACACCAATATAAATATGTGTGAGCGACCAATAAACTTTGAGATTTGCAATTCACGCATATTGTGTGAGGCATTTCTTCCGCCGTTCACGACAGTGCCTCACACCAAAATTATGTTAAGCAAGAACATCAGGAATGTATAATAAAAATGCAGGAAAATGCCCTCTGTTGCACTGCAGGAAGATCCTTATGTGGTTTATATTTAGTGTAAATATCAAACTGTGGATTACTGTTAACGTTCACAAGAAAAGGTAGCCTGGCATCACTCTTTACACCCTTTGAAGTCCTGCACATGCATATGCATGCATGCGCCAATGTACATATCTAGGAAGGAACCTATTATAGTATTTAAGCTATGCAAAACAAGGCAAAGGTTTCTGACCTAGATCTATTCCCTTAAACTGCAGTTTGTGCAGTGAAACTAAATCAGTCAGGATACAGATACGGATATCACTTAGGTGCACATCCAACATTCACCAACTACACTGGCAATCTTTAGAATGACTTCTCAGAGAAACTGATCAGGCTTCTAGCAACACTTCAGAAATATATGTACAAGTTCACGGAATAGAGAGATAGAAATAATCTTCTCTGAAACAGCTAAAGACCTAAATGAATGAAACATAGCAAGTAACGCAGTTAGACATTATTTAGATTTTTTTCAGTTATTTACTGCAGGGTTGATTACTCCTTCAAAAATCAGTGTTTCATAATGTGGTGTGTTAAACCCAGCCAACAGACATTTGCTCACTCCTGAGACAGGGAGAAAATAGAAGGATGGGGCAAGAAGACTCATGGATAGAGATAAGATTTTAAAAGGGAAAGCAAAAACTGTGTGTGCAAGCAAAACAAAAAGAGGAATTCATTCACTGCAACCTATCAGCAGGTGTTTAGCCATTTCCTGGGAGGCAGGGACTCAGCATGCGTAGCAATTTCTTGAGAAGACAAGCACCATAACCACAAGCATTCTTTATTTTTCCTTCTTTAACTGAGTTTTTATTGTCGACCATAATGTCATATGGTATGAAATGTCCCTTTGGTCAGTTCAGGTCAGCCTTTTGTCCACTTCCAACCTACTTGCTGGGGGAGGGGGGGAAGGAGAAAGCACTGTTCAGCAATAACCAAAACACTATTGTGTTATCAACCCCGTTTTAGCCACAAATGCAAAAATTGACTTCTGGTTCTGATCCAGGATGTGTTTTATCCCAAGAATACATTAGGTGCACAGGACTGTCCAAAGATCACGGAAATTAGTGAACAGACTACTGGTGACTGGTAGAATACAGATTAGGCTTTGAGCCTAACACTGCTGAGTTCATTGGTTCATCACAAGGGCTGAATTTAGTTTTGACAGATGTAAAGTAGTTCATCCAATGTACCAAAGTACTCCTTAACAAATTGCATACATTTCAACTCTACCCTTCTGTGACTGTGGTCACAAGGGTTTTCAGGATGAAGAAGAGATGAGAATGTTGACTCCATGATCAGAAGGCTTGATTTATTAATTTATGATATATGTTACATTAGGACTATACTAAAAAGCAATAGAAAGGAAAAGGTTTCTTCAGCAGCTAGCTAAGCTAAGAATAGAAAAGAATGAATAACAAAGATCTGTGTCTCAGACAGAGCAAGAGCCAGCTCTGCCATGAGTGGTCAAGAAATCCAAACACCCACAGGAGACCAATCACCTGTTGCATTCCACAGCAGCAGATAACCATTGTTTACTTTGGTTGCTGAAACTGCAGCTTGTCACAAGGAAAAATCCTAAGAAAGGATTTTTCATGAAAGATGTCTGCGACACCCACTCCCAGGAATTTGCACCATTTTTCTATTAGCACTGCTAAGGAGCCCAGTCCTTGCACTCCCCCACCCCCCCCCAAAAAAAAAAAAAGAAAAAGGACTGAACTACATACTACATATAGGTATGTGTACTTACAGTTGTCTGTCTTGAGTTGACTTTTGGCAATTCCAAAGTACTGGGGATCTTCAGTTATGGGAATCATTGTCATCACAATGACAACTGCATCATGATCCCTCTCAGAAGAGGATGGAGTGTTACTGCCATTTGAGATATGATGGAGGGGACTTGCCAAATCATCAGCATTGCTGATAACTGAAGAAGGACCTAGAGTTAGAATGACATTGCGCCTGATTGCGGTCGCCCACATGCTCTGATCCCCTTTCGTTTTCACCATGCACCAGGAGTGGCCACATCTCGCCTCAGCCACCAGCAGACAGGACTGCGGTTTGGCCACTGGCTGGGGTCCCGTACCACCAGGAGAAGCCGATAAATGTGGACCCATGTCTAAGGACTGGGGTGAAGGAAGAAGGAAGTACTCTTTGCTTGCGTCTCTGAGCTGCCTTTATTCTTTCCCGTGATGGGAGCGGCGCAGGTGTTGCAGCGCCGCGGCTCGAAGAGGAGCAGCGGGAAAAAAAGTGAAACAAAGAAAAATGGCAGCTTTGGGGGGGGGGGGTCAGTTTCCCAGGAGGCGACTGTCTAACAAATCAAGGGCTAGATAGGAGGGGTATGGGGGGATAAATGTAAACATAAAACCAAAAGTAAAGGGGAAGGGAAAGATACATACCAGTGAGTGAAGGGAAATATCATAACTGACAATGAAGCTTCTGGATAAATGGGTGTAGCAAATTATGACAGACAAGCTGCAGGGGCAGGATTTTGGAGGACAGACAGGGAATTATCATAACTGCCATGGAGAAAAGGCGGGAAGATGTGGTAAACAACTTTAGGGAGAGACTAAACAAATAATCTTCAAAACCCCACTGCCACATTAGAAAAAAAGATTATCCTGTAACTCAGAATAGTTTTCTTCCCTCAGACAATTCTTTTGGTTTTTTGGAGGTTTTTTTGGACTAATTTGTCTTCCATCCCATTAGTCAAGAGCTCTCTTTATGTCCCTTGCCGATCTTACCTCATGAATTTTATATGTCTGGCCATTAGGAATGGGAATGTCATATAGATTTTTGTACTGGAGATCATGTAGACTAAATACATCATGGTCTAGTATTCTGTGTCACTGCGAAAGATGTCCAAATTTGATGAACTCCTATAATTTTCAGAAATAATCTATAAAATGCACACATTAACTTTTTTGCCTTATGCCCTATTCCGACCACACTGCAATAATACCTTTTCCAACAAATCTGGCAAACATCCATCTTCCATTTGAGGTGGCATTATAACATGACAACAGACATGGAGGAGATGGGGTCATTGTAGCATGGGAAGCTGTATGATTCCTGAAGGACAGAATGGCTGAATTGGATTGAATTGCTTCAAGTCCTTGCTCTCAGAGAAACAAAGACCAGTTTGTGCAGAGACATGGCAATGGTGCTATGGGAAAATGACTAGGGACACTGTGGACTGGTAACTGGGGATATGATCAGAAGAAACTGGGGAGTTGTACTGGCATCTTAACAGGAGTTATAACAGTACAGAAATTATAGAGTAAATCACAGTTGCTGCTTCCTGGATGTAATACAGTTGGCAGGACTTGAAACCTATTCCATGCTCATTCTCCATCCACACACACCTGCTGAGGAGGCTGGAATGGAAGGTGGTGCAGAGTGCAGGGAAGGAAGCTCAATGGTACTTTGCAGCTGATAAACCGCATAGCATCTGTCAACCAAGGGAGATAGGGAAAGATGTCCTACTGCTGAACCAGCAACTCTGTCAAAATCCCTCTCCTTAGATGAACTTGCTTCATTAAAGCCTAGTAATAATATTGACACATGCCTCCATCCAAAAGTTACTCACCCTCAAGCTACAACCACCCCTCACTGGGCATGTGTTCTGTGTTCTTTTTGACTGTATCTTTAAAAGAAATCAGTAACAAAGATATGTATGACTTGAGTCACTCAATCTCCACCTAAACATGAAGAAATAGTATAAAAGTAAGTCAAGAATGGAAGCAAAGTTAGGGAAGACTCCGTGGTAACTGCTGGGATCAGTCAGCGGGCTGAACCTGTCTTGTCCCCCCTAGGGATGCCTATTGGGTAAGAATCATACTCTACACACTGAATATTTTACTAGGGATTAGAGCTTGTCTGTATATTCCTTCAAGTAAATTTTTGCAGTCAGACACTATGACCAACAACTTTTGAATCTTAACCTGTCACAATTTTATATTAATGAATTGTGTTATTCCATAAACTGTTAGTGTGAATCCTTTGCAGACACTGGCAGTCGCCAGCAGCAGGGAATGTAGTCAAAGGGGAAGACCCACTGAGGGGTCTTCCTTATGCTCTTGGTGTGTTTCCCTAAGTCAGTCAAACACCCTCCAACCCAGGAGAACTGATCAGTAAGGGGCCCCCTAATGGCATGCTGACAGACTGGTTGGGCACAAGGGTCTCGACTTTCCTGGAACACTTACAGACAAATTAAACACTAAGGGTTGAGTAAATCTCCCCAGACTAAAGGTTGAGGAAGTATCACCTTCTCAAGGGACAGGAGTACCATCAGTCAAAAGCAGGACAGTGCATGCACATCACCAGCCAGCATTAGCTCTGTTGGATTTTGAATTCATACTGAATCTTCTCTCTTTATCCTTTTGGGATGGAAGCATTTTTTCACTAGTTAAATATGTTGTTCTCAAAAAGCACTTACATGAGACTTCTTTCCCCATAAGTTTCACATATTTGCTATAGATTCCAAGAAATTATCTTTTTCTGAATGATTAAAAGGCAAGTTTTATAAGTCATCAAGAATAGAGACTCCAAATTTCTTGTAATAAAGCTAAGATCCAAGTTTCTTAATGGAATATACATCTCCTTTTTAGCTCATCTCTTGAATCCCTGCCTATCTTCCACTTCCTCTTGAAGAAAACTCATCAGACATGGCATGGCACATTTTTTTCTGACTTTTAGCATCTCACTACAAGCTTTACTTTAAACACTTTTATATTTATATTAAATTCAACAACTATAGGGAACTGTGATATTAAATAATGTTTATGCAATTACATATTAAGACTGGAATATGCAATTGCAGATTATTAATACTGATTAAGACAGCCCAGACTAATAGAAAGTAATGCAATTGTACCAACATTATTTTATATTATCTATCTCTTAATTGCTGCATGCTGAATACAGGGTGTTGAATGAAAAGGCATAAACAGAACACAAAGGTGTGATGGTGTTCACAGGGGTCCCAGGATGAGGGAAGAGACGAGAATGTGACTCCATGTTTCAGAAGGCTTGATTTATTATTTTATTATATATATATATATATATATATATATATTATTAAAACTATACTAAAAGAATAGAAGAAAGGATTTCATCAGAAGGCTAGCTAACAATAGAAAAAAAATGATAACAAAGGCTTGTGACTGACCAAGACAGTCCGAGACAGCTGGACTGCGATTTGCCATTAATTAGAATCAATCACATGAGACCAATCACAGATCCACCTGTTGCATTCCACAGCAGCAGACAATTATAGTTTACATTTTGTTCCTGAGGCCTCTCAGCTTCTCAGGAGAAAAAATCCTAAGGTAAGGATTTTTCATAAAATTTGTCTGTGACTAATCACCCTTTTTATTTAAATTAAATTAAAAAGTGTTTGTAATTTCATCTGCTGGGCCCATGCAGAAGAGAGAACAAACACTTGAGAGGTTATCTGTTGCCAATCAAAACCTCAATCAGTGATGTGGAATGATCAAAGAAATTCTTCACCTGTAGAACATCAAATTCTATCATATCACTAAAACAATCTTACAATATAAGAAAATGCAAAAACAATGCAAAGAAAGTTCATTGCTTCAAGTCCAAACAGCTGAGTTTCAGGAGAAAGTCCATGGACTGGAGATGTTCCTCTTTGACATCTCTGAAAGTCCCTTTTGGTCCTGAAACAGGCTTGCAGAATCCTGAAACAAAGAACTGCTAAAGAAAATCCATTGATAGCTATCAAACAATTTTGAGAAAATTTCTGAAATGTCCTGGCCACAGCCCTGAATTGAACCACTTGGGCTGAGGCTAATTTTTGGCTCTTCAATGCTTTTGAGCTGCTAGCTCTTTCAACTCTATTTATTTAATTTAATTTTTTTTTTCGAAAGAGCAGCAGCAGAGAGGAGCCTCTGGGGCCCTGCGGGGGCCCTGGCCCTCATGGAAGGATCAGGAATCCCAGACCTGACCCACAGAATGGTGGCCCAGGTCCTGACGAGGAAAGTAAAGCCCCAAAACCCAACAGCTGGCCGGGCAGCGGCCCTGGCCCAGGGAACCGAGCCAAACGACCCAGACCCAGCCTGCAGAGCGGGCTCTGTCTTCTCACAACCTGGCACCACGCTGCCAATGCCTGGGCAGCACGAGTGACCGAACATCTCCTCCTCCCTAAACGACCGGTGCATACCAACAGTTGGGGAAGAGAAGCCTTCCCGAGAATCGTCATCTCGGATCTGGGGATATTTTGTCCCCACAGCAAGCGAGCAATGCTCGCTTTCCACTGTTTCTCTTGCCTCTGCAATGCAAATGCAAAAAGCATTCCACCTTTCTGCCCCCCGGTACCACCCCCACCCCCTCTGGGCTGGGGACCAGAGGCAGAACTTTCAGGAGCCAACTCCCCCACGCCACTGGGGTGCGCGAGGAATGGAAGGCATTCCAACCCCCAACGGGAACCCCCCAACCAAACGGAAGCAGGCCGCGAAAAACTCTGAGTTTGAAAGCAGGCAGCTGGGCTGCGCCCGCAATCAGCTGTCGAGCCACGCCTCCCCCATGGAGGGGCAGGCTGCTGTCCCCTTCCCCTGTCCCAGCTCCCCCCGCAGAGGCACCCCCGGGACAGCCCGAAAAACTCGGGGGAGAAGCCAGGCTGGTCGCAGGTGCCACTGAAGCTGCCGCTGGGGGCAGCGGGACCGCGGGCGGCTCTGAAGACGGTTGAGCAGGCTCGGCACCGTTCTCAGCATCATCTTGAACTGGGACCGGGCCAGCGGAAGGTGGCAGAACCGCCGGGGGAGCCGGTGGGGGCGGTGCTGCTTGCTGGTCGCTGTTCTCAGCTTCAACCTCCTCCGCCGGCACGCCGGCGAAGGCGGGGCTGCCGCGGTCGGAGCCCTCACGAGCTCTGCCAGAGCGGCGACCGCAGGAGGGGCTGCGGGGACCGGCAGCGTCCGCGGAGCTCGCGGGGGCGGCGCCACTGCCACTGGAGCAGCGGGCGGCTCTCTCAGCCCTGCGAGGGGCGGCGGGGCAGCCGGGGGGGGCGGTGGGGCTGCGAGGTCGGCCCCCGAGGCATCCTCAGGTGGGCAAACAGCCGCGGAGATACGCCCCCTCTCTGACACAGGCTCTAGTTGATCGTCACCTCTGGTGAATGCATTGCCTAGCAACACGGGCGAAGCCGCGGGAGGCGGTGCTTCTGCGATCGGAACGTCGACAAACTCTGCTGGAGGCGGCGGCCAGGGCCCAGGCCGCGGCAGGGCCACGGGCAGGGCCCGAGGCTCCGGCCAGGGCGGCGAACCCAACTCACGTCCCCCCTGAGGGCAACGAGGCGGGGGGGGGAAAGCGGCTCCGTTTGAGCATGCTCCAAAGGCACAGAAAAAAACTTTTCCTCGGTTGCGGGCAAAGCCTCACTCCCCCGCCGCGATGCGACGGCGGGCTGGAAAGCAGCAGTTCGTCTTCCTGGACAGGTTCCTCTCCTGCCCGGCCCGGCGGGAAGGGAGCACGACCTCTGTATTCGGCAATCCACTCAAACGAATATTCTTTCCGTTTCATAAGTGGGAAGAGAGTTTTGAATGCCGGATAAATCCGAGGAAATCCAAAACCCTGGTAAAAAGCATCCCTAACAATGAATTCCATGCATTCCCATATGTACGAATCGAGGGAATACAACACATCTGTAAAAAATCCATGGAATTTTGACCAACTGAAAAACTCATAGAAATGTCTCTTCACCATAGGAACTCTGTCCTCATGACCCCATTTCTGCCAGAGGGCAATAATTCTCTCCTCTGAGGGGGAGAATGGAACCTCCACCTACCTAGCCACCCTCTGCCACATCCCAGCCCACATTGAGAGAACAGCAGCATTTTCAGGAAGGGAAGAGTTAACAATACCTTGCGACAGTGTCCTCAGGGCTTCAGCAGGCTGCTCTGTGCTGCGAAGGTTTCTGGACATCTTGTCTGGGAGACTTTTCAAAAGGTTCTCTCTGTGGTCAGCCTTGGCTGTGAACTCTGTCCAAATTCAGGGTCTCCGGTTCTTCAGCTCCAGGCTAGAAGCCACTTCTGTGCTCACATGTGTGGTGACCATCAATGCCACACACTCGGGGTTTACCCAAATGTAGCAATGCTCCTCTGGGGTCTCACCAAATGAGGAATTTTCTGCACTCAGGGTCACCAATTGTGATGGTGTTCACAGGGGTCTCAGGAGGAGGGAAGAGATGAGAATGTGACTCCATGTTTCAGAAGGCTTGATTTATTATTTTATTATATATATATATATTATTAAAACTATACTAAAAGAATAGAAGAAAGGATTTCATCAGAAGGCTAGCTAAGAATAAAAAAAGAATGATAACAAAGGCTTGTGACTGACCAAGACAGTCCGAGACAGCTGGACTGTGATTGGCCACTAATTAGAAACAACCACATGAGACCAATCACAGATTCACCTGTTGCATTCCACAGCAGCAGATAATTATAGTTTACATTTTGTTCCTGAGGCCTCTCACCTTCTCAGGAGAAAAAATTCTAAGGAAAGGTTTTTTCATAAAACATGTCCGTGACACAATGGAAAATAAATTTAAAGCTAGCTGAATAAGTTTCCCAAAGATAAATCTTCAAGTGGTGGACCTGTTCAAAGTCATTTTAGAGTCTTCTGCAAATTAATTCAGAGTGAGCTTATTAAAGTGATGCTCTTTCCTTTGCAGCTGTTGATGCTTTTAATGTGGGAAAGCTCAAGGCATGGTGCTACTATGCTTTCCCAGCAGTTTGGCTGTGTGGAGCAATAGTGTTTCTTGCCTCCCTCCACCTTCCAACTGACTCCTTGTCCTGTGTCCTGTGTCCCCATCCCTGCCAGCTCCTGAGAACATAGCTGTTGGTGTTAGCCTTAGTGCCATCAATATTCAATATTCACTGCCACACTAAGTTGCCAACCAAGTATTATGGAGTTAGTATTCCACCATTGATGATGAAAAAACCACAAGAATAAGATCACCCCAAGCAACATTATACCCAAGTCTACCCACCCTGGGAAAGCCACATCTACAGGGCATTCATGTGAGGGGAAGCAGGTGTCATAGCCTATCAAAGCCCCCCCCAAAGGAGTCCCCAGACCCTGCACCAGAGTACTGCAAATGCAGTTAATAGTCCCATTTCTAGGGTTGGTAATGAGTTCCTGTGTTGTCTGGAAGATAAATACGTTTAAAGAAGAAACACAAGTTTCCCTATGCTTCCTAGACAGTCTTTATCTGAGAGAACAGCAAAGCTACTTGGAGTAGGCAACTGGAACAATTTTGCAAAATCTGTTTATATCAGTATTGTCACCATCATATTTTCTGGATATCCCTTCGCCCAGGATTTTGCTCCTGGGAAGCTGAGAAGCCTCAGAGAAAAAGGAAAACAATATTATCTCATTGCTTCTCCTGTGTTTTGCTGCGTTAGAATGTGTTTGGAGATTGTTTATCCAACTGGTGATTGTTTCATTGGTTTCATGTGAATTGTTTTGACTTATTGGCCAATCAAGGTCAAGCTGTGTCAGGACTGGAAGGAGTAATGAATTTTCAATATTATCTTTTTAGCCTTCTGTAAGTATCCTTTCTGTATTCTTTAGTATAGTTTAGTATAGTATTCTTTTATATAATATAGTATCATAAAATAATAAATAATAGCCTTCTAAGAACATGGAGTCTGATTCATCATTCCTTCCTGCCACAGGGCCCCCTGCAAATACAATACAGTATGGTTAGACATAGCTACAAGACATGTAGATATAGCAAATCATGGAGAATTTCTCCCTGATATTTAACTTACATTTGTTTAAAAACATCCCAACAAGAACAAACAAACAAAAATCCCCTTTGCTAATGAAACTATTTCTCTCTTTTAAACCCTCCCTGGTTTATATCTTAGAGTTCAGAGGCACTATCTACAGGAGTCTCCCATACAAGCAAATCAACTGAAAACATGACATGGAAAGCTATAATAATGCTCAGAGACCTGAGGAAACACTAGAAGAAATTAGTTGTATTTTATCCTAAAATGATGTCTGAGGAGATACACAGCAGCAGTCTTCAAGACTGTTGCATAAAGAAGGGAACAATATTTCACGTCTACACCGGACAGGAATGAAAAGTTGCATGATAAAATTGCATGAAGACAGACTGAAATAAAACGTCTGGAAGACTTCCTCAGGCACTGTAATTGTTCATAAATTGTACAGAAATTTCCACTTCCAGAGATCTAGAAGCCAAGTTAGGTAAATAGCTGTCAGGAAAGATACATAGTTGACACAGGCTTAGGACAGGGAGTAATCTCTCAAGTCCCCTTCCAGCCTTAATCTTCCATGATGCCAAAAAGGTAGACCTTGAGGGGTCTTACAGCACACACTTTTGTCTCTTCAAATGTTATGTCTAGTCAAAACTGAATTAAGCCTGTAGCTGAACAACCATATATATAATTTAACTATATACATTTCACTGCATTAGCAGGTTACTTCAACAGGCTTCAGTATCAAGATAAGTCCAGTCAGGAGAGAACATCAGTAATATATGAATCCAAAGTTAATAGTGGATTATTGCTATTAGAATGCAACTTATTCAATTGCATTCTTCACATATAATAATTTCAGGGTTTAATTTCCTTATCTTAAATGCTTCTGAACAGTTTTTATTAGTGTTAGCCACATAGCATTATAACAAAAAGTTCTTTACCATTTTTAATTTCCTGTGAGTGGAAGATTTCTATAGTCCACAAAGACTGCATTAATTATAAAGTCTTGTATTGAAATAGACCTCTCAATTTGCTCTCAACAAACATTCCACCATAATAGCTTCAAATTCATTTTTCATTTACAAACACACTAGCTAATCTTAAACATGACATTCTGCACAGAAGCAAAATTTAATGATTACACACAATCGACTCACATATCAGGCTCAAATTATAAACAGTGTCTGCAGAAATGTATTCTTGCTGTTTATACAACTCTTATTTGATGATCTTGCCACCCAACAAAACATTTCTTGGACTTGCATTGAGTCCCAGCCTGGTTCTTTTTCATCTCCAAGCATTCCCCAGCCTTGAAAACAGGCTTTGAAAGCAAAATCCCCAAATCCTACAACATGGAATAGCCTTAATGACAGACTCACTGTAGGATTTTGTGGTTGTCTGCATCTATAAGAAATCATAAAGGGAAGGAAAGCAATTACTTTGCTTTAACATGGTTATAGCTTTTCAGTATAATGCTCAACTAGATCTTTTGGGACATTGTTTAAAAACAACTCAGTTTTGAAGAAGGAAGGGAGCTGGATGGACTGTTTGAAAGAATATCCCTGCCAATACATCTTCAGATCAAAGATACAGAATTGCCTCAGAACAGCACACTTCTTTCCCAAGCCTATTCCTAAAGCAGTGAAGCCTCAAATACTCAAAATCCTCTTCAAATGTAGACCTAAAAATTACTGCAGCAAAAGGCAACTGTGAATAGAAAGGCATCACTTCAAATTTCAGCATGTCCCAGCAGTGTAACTCACAAGCTATAAGATTGAGTCCACAAGTTGGCTGATTTGCCTCTAGATGTTCCTCCACAGCTGTTCACAGCCACCTCCCTGCTCCCTGCCACATGATGCCTCATCGCCTGAAGATGCCATCCTGTCACCTGTCTTCTCCAGCTTTCCTTGCAATAGTCTTCATAGCAAGCATGAAAATGCCCTAGACAAAATGCTGCTTGCACCACACCAGGCAGATCAGCCATCCTGGAGATAGTCACACTAAAAACCAAGCTCTGGAAGTTTTGCCACAGCAGATTTAAAATTCGATACATTTATTATGAAATCGGTCACAAAACTACTATGTTGTTTTGCTAAAACATTGGAAATATCATTGTTTCAATTTTGCAGGGTTCTAAGTACAGCAGTGTTTCAATTTTTTCAAGATGATGTATGAACTATTTTCATAAATGATTTCGACATTGCCCGAGACCTTTAACAAGTGTTCTTGACTTTTTATCTGATGTGTGCCTTCTGCTTATTTACTACCTTCTTCTTTTCTGAAGTGTTACCTCTCTCCTTAATAACTTCTTTCTTGACCACTTCTGGCTTGTCTACCCTTTCTTTTTCTAACATCTCCCTGGATTTGCAACACCTAGTACATTCAGGTCACAATTCTGGGCATGGCTTCCTGTGATGCTACGATTTATAGATTCACATAATGCAGCATTTGTACTTGTTGTACTCAAGTATTTTAGGGTGACATTAATTTATTTTCATAGCGTCTTTGTCTTTTACAAAAAGTTCAGTCATGGCTGCTTCTCAGCAACAACTTTATTAGAACAGACTTACAAGGAAATCAAATACTCTTGACAAGGAACTGCTAAAGGAAGTTGATAATACAGCTTTATTCCTGGCCATTAGAGGCAAATACTATAATGCAGAGTATAACAGTTTTGCAATGCTGTGTGAATCTAAAGAACACATGCAGAGCATTAACACTGACTTATGCGAAACACTCTTTTCTAATTAGTGTATATCTGAGTTGATCTTAAATAATAATCTTGTATTTGAACTGCAAACCAAAGCAAACAATACTCAGCCACCATTCCCTTGCGCTGGACTGAATTCAAAACTGGAGTCTGCAACAGTCACATACAAATGGGTCACAAAGGACTAGACTGTGAAAGTAGACATGCACTTCCCACATGCACAAAAAAATACCCATACTAAATATACAGTGCAAGAACATAGTACTCCCTGCTCTGGCATGCACACATTTGTATTACAATTTCAATAAATTGAAAGTTTTCCATTTTTACGGTCTTTAGAAAGGACTCATTTTCTCTAAAGAGTTTTCTATTGCTTACTCATTTTTTCAGATTAGATTTTTCATCTTGCTTTGTTTTGTTTTGTTTGGCTTTGTTGTGTTTTTTTTTTTTAATGCCAGAATAGTATGCTGAGCTATAACTAGCTAGTCAATAAAAAATGCAAATGAAATAAAATTTTGGGATGGGGTGCAAAAGTTAAACAAAATATGAAGCATGAAATCCTATGAACAGAAAACATGAAACAGCAATACCAGAAGTCTAATTCTCTTCATCTTAATGTCAACTGGGAATTTATTAAATTCACAATGGTGCAAACTCCCTATGAAGGACAGTGGAATCATACAATCATAGCATGGTTTGGGTTGGAAGGCACCTTAAAGATCATCTAGTTCCAACTCCCCTGTCATGGGCAAGGACACCTTCCACTAGACCAGGTTGCTCCAAGCCCCGTCCAACCTGGCCTTGAACACTTGCAGGGATGGGGCATCCACAGTTTCTCTGGGCAACCTGTGCCAGGGCCTCACCACCCTCTGAGTAAAGAACTTCTTCCTAACCTCTAATCTAAATCTGTTTTTGTTTAAAACTGTTCCCCTTTGTCCTCTCGCTATCTACCTGTGTAAAAAGGGGTTCTTCCTCTTTTTTATAAGCCCACTTTAGGTACTGAAAGGTTGCAATGAGGTGTCCCCAGAGCCTTCTCTTCTCCAGGCTGAAAAACCCCAGCTGTCTCAGCCTGTCTGCATAGGAGAGGTGTTCCAGTCCTCTGATCATTTTTGTGGACTCCTTTGGACCTTCTTTAACAGGTCCATGTCTTTCTTGTGCTGAGGACCCCAGAGCTGAATGCAGGACTCCAGGTGGGGCCTCATGAAGGCAGAGTAGAGGGTAAAAATCACTTCCCTCAACCTGCTAGTTGCACCTCTGTCCTGGTTTAGGGCAAATTTGGGAGGAAACCTCTGAATGGGGTCCGTCTAGAAAGCAAAATCATGCAGTCCCTCCCCCCACTGGTTCAGGAGAAAAACCTCCTTGGAGAAAAGTGGAAAAAACTGTTTATTTAACAAGCAAAGTACTCACAAACAAGGAAAAATGAATAATATTAAACAATGGAATCTCTCGTTCTTCAGAGATGGCAAATTCAGAGAGAGTCCTTTTTGTGGGGTGTAGCTTGGCTCACTCAGTCTCTTATCAGTCCCTCCTGTGTTGGAAAATGCCATGTCCTGGGCCCCAGTGGGCCACAGGTGTGAGCTCCCAGTGTTTTTTCTGGATTTTCAGTCCAAAGCAAGGCTGAGCAATTCCAAGAAAAAGAAAAGCCACAGTCTGGGGAACTTCTCTGCCTCAGCTAGCAAAAAAAACTAACTAAAAGCAAAGGAGAGCTCTCTCCCACTGTGCGTGCTGCAGATAATACATTCTGTGAGCAAGAATGTGGGAGAGTAAGTGCAGTTTCTGCAAACAAACTGAGTGCTCTTCCTTGCCCCTGCCCAATCGCTCTCAGAACCAGTCTTAAAGGTGTGTCACGGACATATTTTATGAAAAATCCTTCCGTTAGGATCTTTTCTCCTGAGAGGCTGAGAGGCCTTAGAAACGAAATGTAAACAATCATTATCTGATGCTGTGGAATGCAACAGGTGGATCTGTGATTGGTCTCATGTGGTTGTTTTTAATTAATGGCCAATCACAGTCCATCTGTCTTGGATTCTGGTCAGTCACAAGATTTTATTATCATTACTTTCCTTCCTTTACTAGCCCTCTGATGAAATCCTTTCTTCTATTCTTTTAGTATAGTTTTAATATATAATTTTCTTTTCATATAATATATATCATAAAATAATAAATCAGCCTTCTGAAACATGGAGTCAAGATTCTCATCTTTTCCCTCATCCTGGGACCCCTGCGAACACCACCACAAAGGTGCAGAACTTAATATCCAGCATAAACAGAACAGACGATTGGGAATACAAGCATCATAAAGGCACCTTAGGACAACCTCTTTTGAAGCAGCCCAGGATGTAGTCAGCCTTTTGGGTTGCAAGTGCACATTGTTGGCTCACTGTTGGAATCAGGAGTCCTGTCTTTGTACTGAGACAGAGTAGAAATTCTCCAGAGTAGAAATCCATTTTGATTTAGGTGGAATGTACAGGAATGTACATCTTTGAGTCTGTGGTTAGAAAACATAGCTATGTAGCCTGACTGCAAGGCCTAGGCTCAGGGAAACTGATTCAGTGAAGGACAGAGATAAGGGGGGGGGGGGGGGGGGGGAGACAGAGGGTGATAAAGAGAGACAGAGAGACTGTTGTGAAAGCAGGTCAACCTGACCTAGGAATTCTTTCTGATAAAGAAGAACTAGCAGCAAATGTCATGCAAAATGCGTAAAAATGAATATGTATGAACCTATTGTGAAATTGTATGCATATGTATTTGAGAGGGGGATAAAAAGGGACCTGAAGTTCCCAGAGGTACGCATGTCTTTTAAGGAGAGTAATCTCCGCATGCATCCAGCGCTGTAATAATAAACATACTGGCTTTACAACTTCCACAAAGTTGTGGAGTTTTTGGCTATCTCCGCAAAACAGTATTAAGAATGATGACATCCTTTTTGGTAAATGAAATTTTGAGCTGCTGTAGCACTTAGTTCTGTCACTGGAAGGCAGTATCTCTAATATATAGTTACATATGAATTATGTTAAGAATGGGTTAAAGGAATAAATCCATACTATTTCCAAGATGCATTGCCAAAAAGGTAATGGCCCCTATTCGTATCACTATGTTATAGAAAGTGAGAGTATCAGGTGGTCCTAATGGTTAACTGAAAATCTATAAAATCTATTTCTCTTTCTTTTTGAGAAGTTAATATAGGACCAAAACCTGAAATGCTTATTCTGATCATGCACAGACAAAACTCCCATTGAAGTCAATGGAATTTTTCCCAGGGAGAGTATTAAAGATAGTACAATTGTTTGCATTCTACCACAGCTGTAAAAGATATCTAGCTATTTTTTTAATGGCAGTCCTGCTGAGGCTATTAAAATTATCACAAATTTGATCTTTTAACCTTTCACTCATGCAGTCTTGCAGAGGAAGGATGGATGTGATGGTGACAAGCTAGCATGCCAGACATTGCTTATCGCTGGGCTGGAAGCCAGCAGAAGTGACTTTTTCCTGCAGTATTGTAGCAGGATGTTCTGCCTAAGTGAGGGTAAAACAGCTCAAATCTTACCCTATTAGAAAAAGTTATCAGTGACTGATGGAGAAGGGGGATCATGCTGCTTTTGGTGTCAAAGAATGCTGAGACCATCCTGATTCAATAATTCCAAAGTTAAATATTCCAAGGGTGTAAAAAAGAATGTTTCCTCACAGAAACTGGCACCGGTGAGGATGTGGAAAAGTTCCTGATAAAGGAACCAACCAAGTGATAGTACTGATAGCTTATCTAAAGCTGCTGAGCTGATACAGCTGGCCCAGAAACATATGACTGACCGTCAAACACTTTATGCTATAAAAGCCCAGTCCCACTTTTTAATGGCAGGGACTTTTAACACACCCCTTCGAGGAGTGAGCATGGAGATCCCTCCCTTGAAATAGGACATCCTTCAAGGTTACTCCTTGAGGCTGAGCAAAACAGATTTGCCCATGATGATTGGTATGGGTAACATCAATCTATATTTAATAATTATTAAGCTAGTCTCAGGGTGTCTAGCTGGTTAGAGTGACCCCAAGAAAAGTTAGACAGTCTCTTTTCCCAGCTCGGCGGTCGAAGAAGGAGTCAGAGCTCTTCATTTCTCAGTCTCAAGGTTTTTTATTGTACCTTATCTATAAAATTCTTTCTCCTGTCCAGCCAAGGTCTGCTCAGCAAGACAGTCCAAGGCACTTTGCCTGCCCCTGGGGCGGTCTTATGTCTTTATACTAAAAACTACGTATACAGTGTTTACAATTACTTTCCAATACCTATCACCTATGTTAGACAGTGAGCTTCTACTCTAAACCAATCTAAAAATGCCAACATCACAGCAGAAGATGGAGGCCAAGAAGAAAAAGGAGAAAGGCTGGACACACCCAGATCCCTCCATCTTGCCCCCTGAACCCCCATTCTAAAAACCCCAAAAATCTATTTTTCACCCCGTGATAAATTCACTATCATTCTCCTTAAACTTTCATGGCTTGTAATTCTTCATACAAAGTTGGTTATTGTTTTTTTCCAAGTGCTAAATCAAAGGCACAGGGGTCATGGGCTCTGTGCCAAGGTCTCTGAGTCCCCTGAGCAGGGGCTCGAGTCCTCCAGGGCAGCTAGAGGAATTTCCTGGGTTCCCACAAGCTAGCTTTGAAATTATCGTTTTAATAAATGGTGCACTATACTAGTAATGATAGCTAACTATAGTGTGTAGTAAATAATTATGATTAAAGTTTTTTAGTCTAATTGTTATCACCATAAATTTAAATTAATAATTTATTTTATTAATTATCCTGGTTTGAGAGGAAGTGAGTTTTTTGGGATGCTGTGGTCAAACCAATAGGTGCTCAGATTTGAATGCTGGCACCTGGTGTGGCCACTGAGGACATGGATACGCCTCTGAAAACACAGGGGGTTAAAAGCAGAGAACTCCCAGGAAAACTTTCTCTTAGGTTCGGTCAGTGTTCAGACATCCCCTGAGGGCTGGGCGGGGGAGGGGAGGCCATGAGGCCAGGTGAGGTGAGCCGGGGCCTTGGACAGAGGGGAGGTGAAGGCCCTTGCAGGATGGAAGGGTGGAGGAGGAACATTGGAGAGTCATCGGGCAGCCCCCCCCAGGAGAGAGAGAGAGAGAGCTGCTGTCTGTGCCACCTTGAAATTTGATACCACGGCTGGCCGAGAAGGAGAAGGGGGGTGGGGTGCGGTGAGAAGGTGCCTGGCAGGGCAGCCGTGGGAGTTCTGGACAGGCAGAGCCTGAGATTTTTAACCCTTTTCTTGGATGATGGAAACCTTACAAATGCTGTTCCTCCTTGAGTTGAATGAGAAGAGAGATAGAGATGAGATAAGAGGAAATGGGCCACGAGAGAAGTGGAGAAGAATCTTGGGTGGGCAGAGGTGATGGAGTGGCCTTTGGCTGGACTTTTCTTGTATAGCCATGGACAGAACCAATTTTTTTCCTGTGACACAGACTGCATTTAGGGAGAGGCAATGGCTTGGAGCCAAGAGAGTGCAGTGATGTTATGTGAAGGAGTGGCATGAACAGAGACGACGACGGGTGAGGAGGGTGGTGGTGCCCTCTGTCTTTAGGGAAGAAGAAGATCTCTGTTCTCAAAACCCCTCAGCCCCAGGGGGTGAAATTTGGGGGGGACAGGTGTCCCAAAAGTGAGAGACTGTGCTTTTTTTGGAACTGGGCAAAGCATCCTTAAAAGGGGAACCCTAGAAGCAGCTCTGGTCCATGCGCAATGGTGAGAGCACTGGGCATGGAAGGAAGATGTCACGATGGCAGATGATCTCCGGGCGGTGCCACGTGTGACACGGAAACACAAGAGGTCTCAACTGTGTTTCCAGGGGAAGCCTATGGTACAAGAGGGACTCCTCTCTCCTTGATGAACTGAGAATTGATTATCTGAAGGGTGGTGATGGACTGAGAGTTGATGATCTGAGGGGTGGATGCATTGGAAATTTGGTGGGGGGAGGAGGAATGTTTTTGGAAGGTTTTCATTCTGAGTTCTGTGTGTGTTTCTTTCTATATATAGTTGTAGGTTAATAAAGTTTTTCTTCTTCATTCCTAAGTTGGAGCCTGCTTTGCTCTATTCCTGGTCACATCTCACAGCAGACACCAGGGAGAATGTATTTTCATGGGCGCGCTGGTATTGCGCCAGCGTCAAACCATGACATTAATATAAATAGGTTTGGTTTTCCATCCTTTATCCTGTGGAACAAAGTTATATAAAGGCTCAATTACACCTGTATAATCCTTTAGACATAAAACTATTGACTAAGTCTGGGACTGCACCCAGACTCCTCTCTGAGAAGTTTAAAAAGCAAGGGGGTCTTTTCTGAGCCCTGTGACTCAATGGGAGGGTCTTCCTTATAAACCTGCTTCAAAGCTTCCATTATGCCTGCAACAACTATCTTCTTTCCCTTCTTTACTTTAGGGCCCAAAAAGAAGCAGGCAAGAGGTAAATAAGCAAGCCCATATCTTTGGAAAATCAGCCCTAACTGGAGACAGGGCAGCATGTTGATCAGCACAAAAATCTGCTGAAGCCATCCATCATATCTGTGCCTCTGAAGCATTGTACTCTGCATCAACAGAGATAAGGCACCTCAAAAAAGAGATGGCAGTAACCATCAATGTGTAACAGCATCACTTGGCTTCTGCCGTGGTGGCAGGGCCTTACAGGCAAGCAGAGGTAGCTGGTATCTCAAGGGAGGTACTAGGCTCTGCACGGATAGGATGTCCCACAGCCTTTGGGGTCCTTGGGTTTTGCTGGCTTCTTCCTCTGCTCTGTCATGTTGATACCAAAAAGGTTAATTCAATTTCTACTGTGACTGTTGCATTGTGGAAAAAGAAAACAAACTTCTCAACTTTGTAATAGTTGTAAAGCCGGTATGTTTATTACAGCGCTGGACACGTGGGGATCGCTCCCCTTAAAAGACATGCATACCTCTGGGAACTCCAGATCCTTTTTTATCTCCCTTACTAATCCATATGCATGGAATTTCACAATAGGTTCATACATATTTATTTTACTGATTTTGCCTTACACTTGCAGCTAGTTACACTTGCAGCTAGTTTTTTATCAGAAAGTACAGAAAGAACTCCTGGGTCACCCTGCTCTGTCTCCTGCAGTCTCTTCATCTGTTTCAAAGTTCAAGGGGCCCCCCCTTACCTCTGTCCTTCGGCTGAAGCAGTTTCTTCGAGCATAGGGTTTTTTGCGAGAACAGGCAGTCAGACCAAACAGCTATGTTTGCAAGCTACAGACAATTCAAAGATGTACATTTTACCTAAATTGAAATGCATTTCTACTCTGTATAATTTCCACTCTGTCTCACTGTGAGCTTTTAGTAGAAAGACACTGTGACTGTGAACTTTCAGCAGAGAAGACACTGTATCTGCTGACTATTGTATTTGCTGGGATCCTTGTGGCAGGAAGGAATGATGAATCTGACTCCATGTTCTCAGAAGGCTAATTTATTATTTTATGATACTATATTATATTAAATAATGCAATACTAAACTATACTAAAGAATACAGAAAGGATACTTAGAGAAGGCTAATAATGAAAACTCGTGACCCTCTCCAGAGTCCCAACACAGGTTGGCATTGATTGGCCATTGAGTCAAAACACTCAGACCAGATTTATTTTAGTTTAATGTCTGACAAACTAAAAAATACCCTCTGCCTTTAAACATTTCATAGACTACTGCTCAGTTAAACAATATAAAAGCTTTTTAATATAAAACTTGTATACTCATAAACTTTTACCATGTTTATGATTCTTAGTTTGAGTCTCATGTTATTTTAGAGAGAAATTCTTAATTGAGTGCTTTGTCAAACCAACATAATTTGGGCAGATCAGAAAGTCTACAGTTATAAGCAATGTCATTTACAATCAAGCTAAAAAGCAGGAGCTAGTGGGTACTTTAATCTCCATGTTAAAGTTTAGATCCCTTAGCTTTAAGAAGCTCTGTCCACATACTGAAAAAAAAACCCAAACCATTTTAGGAACACATAGTCTTCTTCCATCAAGCATTAAACATCTGCATTGAGACATAATTAGTAACAAATCATGTGCTGTCATCCATAAGGTTCTGTGAATATTTGCATTAAGGAATAGTGCCCTGAATGGCTAATATAAAAAGATGTAGTACAAAAATGTAAGAAGGATCTTTTATTATGCATATATATATATATCAATATATTCCTTACAGAGATGCATAAATCAGTTGTGCTTTTTTAAATTTGCCTCCATGATTACATAAAATCCAAAATACTGTGTCAGTACATGCTAAATTACTGGAAGGCCAAACCTACTTACTCCTGTACCATGAAGATGAACTGCAAAATACAACAAAAACAATTCTAAAAATTGTGTAAAAATCCCAAATCAGTAACTGTGAACATTAGTACATATAAACATTATGAATCAGAAAGAACTACCATATAAAATTAAATTAAATATTTCAAAAATCATCTACAAAGTTCCAACTCTGCAAGCTTGTCTTTTCACATCAAAATAAAAATGAATACATAACTGAAATATGTTGACTTTGTCTTAGCATAACATAAAACTGGAATCTGGGCTAGTGTGTCAAGCTCTGTTTAGGGTCAAATTTATGCTCGATGTACTTTCACTGACTTTACTTCACATATTGCTTATCTAAATGATTCATTATTGATTTAGAACCAACCCAGTGGCATCAGAAGTTATTTAAACAGGGGGAGAGATAAAAAGAACAAGAATTAGGACAGGAAAAAAAAAAACAGATACTACATACGGTACTGTATAAAGAGAAGGACAGTGTATGCTGCAAAAAAAACATGGCAAAAAATTAAAAGACAAGAATCTTTCAATGGAAGAGTCAAAATGGATAAAATTTGTTATTGGGTCTGGCTGACATGGAGTTAACTTTGCCCATAGCAGCCCTCATAGTGCTGTGCTTTGCATTGGTAGCTAGGAAGGTGCTGAGAACCCACCAGTGTTTCAGCTACTGCTGAGTAGTGCTCAGTATTTCAGCCTACAAAAGATTTGTATGCTTATCTCAAAGTATGGACTGTATTGAGCAAATACTGCCTAACTAAATGTATAAGTGATGACAGTGGTTCAAAACCCAAAACCACTAACACATGGTATTGCTCCCTTTATGTATACAATTCATACTCTTCATAATGTTTCTGGTAAAGTCAGTCGAGCTACATACATAAATAACATTCGCAGGGCAAACTCTACAATTTTCTGGTTTAGGATTTAAGGACATATTCTGAAAATATAAAAGAAGTTAACTGTAGGTATGACAATATATCCATTGAAATCAGTGGAATTACATGCACATATTCAAATAAAAGGGGTAGAAGAGTTTTCCAGGGCCACCAAAGTAATAAAATAAAAGCAACTTTGCAGTTCAGCTTTGATAAATACTGTTTATAAAAACCAACATGTTGCGGTGAGGGAAACTTGGATGCTCAATATGAGTGTTTAGCAAGCTTCATTTATTGAAGAGAGCATCAGACTTTTATGCACAACAAGTAATAAGCTCATACATATTCTGCAAGCTAAGCAATCTATTGGCTATACTACAATATCAGCTCTTCCTCATACCTTAGGGGTTACATCTTTCTTTTCTCATGTCTCTCTCACTACTTGTTATTGTACCACAGCTATGCTCAAGGACACAGTGTTTTGCAGGTGCAGGGACCCAGATTAGCTGCATCCTCCCCATTCTTGGTCCAGAACGTGGCCCCTGTCACATAGACATTCTTCCACAATTCCCCTGTTTTCTTTTTGCACAAGCAATGTTTGATTAAATGCAGCAGATATCATCCTTTGCACCATATTTTGTAAGCATATGCAAAAGCAAGGCAAAACTAATACTACCAACAAAGCTATAATGGCTACTATAATGCCAGCCTTAACAATAGAGTGTAGCCATGATCCCAGGCCTAAAGATTTGAGCCATCCATCAATACCAAAGCCCGATTCTACCTGTAGGTTTCTGGTTAACCTCCGCAACTCAGAGAGCTGGGAGTGGATGGACTGCGAATGGTCAGAAAGGTCCATGCAACACATGCCTTCAAATTCTTCACAACCATGGCCTTGAGCAAGCAAAAGAAAATCAATTTCAGCTCTATTTTGAAGCGTTGCATGGTGAATAGAATCAACATCAAGCAAAAGGCTAGAAAGCGCCATAGAAGTGGCATTGGTTTGCTTCACAAGCCAGCATCTCAACTTATTTAGGGTGGCATGGGTGCCTGCTGCTGCCACCCGTGGAGCCAGAAAGCTACCGACTGAGCTATCTGGGCTGCAGGGCTCATATACTATGCATCTGATCATTGACGGCACGTAGATCATGCAGGAGCCGATATTTGCCAGATTTCTTTTTGATCACAAAAATAGGAGTATTCCAAGGACTAACAGATAACCAGAGATGTCCTTGGTCAAACTGCTCCTGTACTAGCTTGTGTGCCTGAATGAGACTTTCTCTTTTTAAAGGCCATTGCTCAACCCACACCGGATCCTCTGTTTTCCATCGGAGTGGGATCGGGAAAGTCCATGCAATGGCTGTCTCTATAAAGGGAGATCTGTGGTAAGGACCATTCTCAAATGTGCCAACACATTGTGGCTCAGCAAGGCGTGGACACCCTCAGGGAGCGGTATTACAGAAACTGTACAGGTGACAGTCTTTCCTTCTATAATAATTTTCAGCAGAGGGGATTTCCGTGAAAGTGTGATTTCTCTTACTCTTGCGACCGCGGCATTCGCTGCATGGGTGGGCCACTGGGGTGGCCATTTCTGCATCCCTATGATGCTGACATCTGCACCGGTGTCTAGGAGCGCAACCAGGGTGATGGTTTGACCCTGATCCTGGACGTCAATATGTTTTTTAGGACAATGCTTTAAGTCTACTGTTAACAATGCCATTGTTGATGGGGAACTAAAACTACCTTCACCACGTTGCTGCTTGCCAAGTGGTACAGTCCCTCCGGTTAATTGAGGCAAGGGGATTAATTGAGCAATTCGCGATCCGGCCGGAATAAACAATGGTGGGAATAGTGTTTGTGCCATTGTTTGTATTTCACCTGTATAATCAGCATCAATTAGTCTAACAAGAATAGTAAGTCCTGACATGCTGGCAGATGAGTGTCTAATCAACAAAGCTCCTAAGGTTTGTCTGCCGGTTGTAACAGAGACCTTAATCTTCATTGGGATACGCTGCGGTTTGCAGTCTATTGAGGTTGCCAGGTCCAAACCGAGGCTTCCGCTGGTTGTGGGGTGGAGGGAGGAGGTGCTTGTGCTGGGAAGGCGCTTGGGCTCTGGGCCGCCACTTGTGTCAGAGCGGGGCGACCCCTCCTGCTGGGCTTCCCGTTTCCCGAGATGTGCCAGCAGGCTGACTCATTGTGTGTGTCAGACTTGCAGCACCAGCACCACACAGCTCTCATTGTACAATCCTGTTGCATATGGCCAGCAGTTCCACAGCGGAAGCAATGGAATCGTGATGGTCCTTTTCTTTGAAGCCGATTTACCGACGCTTGCAAGGGGGCAAGGGCAGCCAACACCTGACTCTGCATCGCCTGCGCCTGCTCCCTGAAACTACTTCCCAAATCTCTTACTGCTTCCACTAATATAGCCTGCGGCCCCACCGGCACCTGAGCCATTCATTCTAAAGCTTCCTCAACAGTCCAGGTACCAGGGAGTGTGACAAGTATACCCTTAGTGGTGGGATTGCAATTTTGTAGGGCACATTGCTTTAGTAGTGCTCTGTGCATATATTCAGGGACCCCTGCTGTCTGAATAGCATTCACCACTCTGGCAATAAACAACCCAAATGGCTCTTCTCTTCCTTGTTTAATTCCCATGTATGAGGGAATACCCCCTGGGGATTTCACCCTATCGAGCCCCACCCGGGCTAATCTCACAGCCTTCTTCAGCTTCTCAGGCCCGATTAGTGCTTGTGCCTCCGTCCTTAGGTATGCCCCTATCCCCATAAGTTCCTCTAAAGTAACTCCATATAGCGGATCCCCTGGCTGTCTCGGGGTAGCCACAGACTCTTGGCACGCAGCCTGCCAGTGAGCGTTAAACAACAACTGTTGATGCTGGGTAAGCACTAGCCTCATGAGGCTTTTAATATCCGATGGCAACAGTATGTTTCCTCCCCACAAATAATTGAGCATCTGACGAGTTGGTTCTCTGTGGATATCACACTCACAGTGGCACGGAGCTGTGCTAGCTATTTCCAATCTAAGGTAGTGATAGTTGCTTGCAAGCCTCCGGCAGGATTTGGTGCATAAACCACCGGACAAGCCACCTCAAGCAAGGCATCAGCAGCTGCTCTGTCGCCTGCAACTATCTCCTCTCCTGCAATCTCTCGCCATGCCTTTCGCCTTACATTAGCAATTCACACCACCTGGGGGTGAAGCATTTCCTTTGTTCTTTCCCGGTGGTCCTCTCCAGCCAGAGGGGGGGGGCAATCCCTCGCTGCCGCCAGCGGAGGCGCAGAAGGAGCGGCTCAGGCGGCTGCCGCGGAGGCCGTCCCCACCGGCAGATACACTGTGGTAGTTGCTGGGGGCAGAGGATAAGAGGACGTAGACGCTGAGGCCCCGCTATTCTCACTAGGAACAGGCATTCCCAATCGGGTGGAGGCTGCCTGAGCAGCCTTCTGCTCTGCCTGGTACTGTTTTAGTGCATTAGCAACTATCCGCCAAGTTTTAGACAACTTTTTTGCAGTTTTACACTCATCTAACACAGCTTCCCACAACTTATCCCCAAACCTACGCCACTCTAACTCCACAAAGACCTGATTGGGATCTGCAAAGCACCCTTTTGCAACTCCATATGCAAGCAATCCCAGGAGTTCTTTTCCCAGGTCAATACCCTGTAATCCCCGCTTTTTAAAAAGCATTTAAAAAGGTCATACGCCGCTTGTCTCTCCATTACCTTCTAATTTAGTCGTCAGCGCTGTTGCAGCCCTTGCAAGATGTCGGCGGTGCTTAGTCGGCTGAGACCCTTCTCTAAGGTCGCTCAGGGCACGGAGCCCGCTCTTTCGCTGGCCGAGACCCTTCTCTAAGGTCGCTCGGGGCACAGAGCCTGCTCTTTCGCTGGCCGAGACCCTTCTCTAAGGTCGCTCGGGGACGCGGAGCCCGCTCTTTCGCCTCCCGTGCTGCGTCGGGACCGACACGGAATACTGCACCAGACTGTGGCTCGCAGGTTCAAGCCCTCTGTAGGGTCCCTGTTCGGGGGCCATTTGTCACGGTGAGGGAAACTTGGATGCTCAATATGAGTGTTTAGCAAGCTTCATTTATTGAAGAGAGCATCAGAATTTTATGCACAACAAGTAATAAGCTCATACATAATCTGCAAGCTAAGCAATCTATTGGCTATACTACAATATCAGCTCTTCCTCATACCTTAGGGGTTACATCTTTCTTTTCTCATGTCTCTCTCACTACTTGTTATTGTACCACAGCTATGCTCAAGGACACAGTGTTTTGCAGGTGCAGGGACCCAGATTAGCTGCATCCTCCCCATTCTTGGTCCAGAACATGGCCCCTGTCACATAGACATTCTTCCACAAAGGATGATGTTCCAGGCAGTGGTGTGAGGAACAGGGTACATCTCCAGCCATCCAGTGGTTGCTTTTACCATTGTCAGCATCTAATGATTGCCTTGGCCGGTTTGTGGCAGTGTGATGTAATTGATCTGCCAGGCCTCCCCATACTTTTAGTTGAACCACCGCTACCAATACCACAGGGGCTTTACCCACTTGTCCTGCATGATCACAGAGCACATTTCACAATCATGGATTAGCTGAGATATAGTGTCTGTGGTTAAGTCCACCCCTCGATCAAAAGCCCATCTTTTTGTTGCATCTCTTCCCAGATGACCTGAGGCATCATGGGTCCACCTAGCTAGAAATAACTCTCTGTTATATTGCCAGTTGAGATCTACCTGCAACACCTTGATCTTGGCAGCCCAATCCACCTGTTCATTGCTGCGATGATCCTCATTTGCCCCACTCTTAGGCACGTGGGCATCCACATGATGGACTTTCACAGTCAACTTCTCTACCCAGGCTACAATGCCTTGCCACAATTCAGCAGCCCAGGTGGGTTTTCTTTGTGTTGCCAGTCAGCCTTTTCCCATTTTTCCAGCCACCCCCACAGAGCATTTGCTACCATCCACAAGTCATTGTAGAGGTAGAGTGTTGGCCACTTCTCTTGCTCGGTGTTGTCCAAAGCCAGATGTACAGCTTTACACTCTGCAATCTGACTCGATTCATCTTGTCCTTCAGCAGCTTCCACAATTCGCTGCATAGGGCTCCATATGGCTGCTTTCCATTTCCTATTGGTCCCTATGATACAGCAGGATTGTCAGTGAAGAGAGTATACCTCCTCTCACTCTCCAGTTGCTGGTTATATGGTGGGGCCTCCTCAGCACGTGTCACCTGCTCTTCTTCCTCTTTTGATGATAGTCAAAAACTCTCACCTTCAGGCCAGTTTGGGATCACTTCCAACATCCTAGGGCAATTCTGATTTCCTGTCCAAGCTTGCTGTGTGATGAAAGCGATCCACTAACTCCACATTACATCAGTGGCATGATGTGTTGCAGTGGCTTTCCCTTTAAACATCCAGCCCATCACTGGTAGCTGGGGTGCCAGAAGCAGCTGTGTTTCAGAACCAATGACTTCTGAGGCAGCTTGAACTCCTTTATAGGCTGCTAAGATCTCTTTTTTACTTAGGGTGTAGCTGGCCTTAGATCCTCTTTACCTCCGACTCTCGAAACCCAGAGGTCATCCTCGAGTCTCTTCAGGCACCTTATGCCAATGGGTGCAGGAAGGAGCCATCTCCCCAGCTGCGGTGTAGAGCACGTTCTTCACATCCTGTCCTGTTCTGACTGGCCCAAGGGCTACTGCATGGACAATCTCTTGTTTGATCTGTTCAAAGACTTGTTGTTTCTTGGGGCCTCACTTGAAATTGTTCTTCTTTCATGTCACGAGGTAGAGAGGACTTAAAATCTGGCTATACTCTGGGATGTGCATCCTCAAAAACCCACAGTGTCTAGGAGAGCCTGTGTTCCCTTCTTGCTGGCTGGTGCGGATATGGCTGCTATCTTATAAATCACCTCAGTTGGAATCTCTCAGTCTCCGTCTTGCCACATCACCCTTAGGTGCCACGTGGGGTTGTGGGTTGGAGATGGACACATGACACAACACCAGTGGGTCATCAGCAAACAGCAATGAGTTTAATATGGCCGCCCCTTTTATAAGGGCTTTAGATTTCCGGGGCTCAGTTAGTTGATTGGATTACCTCTCTCCACCCAGCTCTCTGGCCAGTGGTGTATCTGCATCTCAGCTAGAACAGGGTTGGCTGAGGTTTTTGCTTGGATTTGAATTCAACCTATCCTCACCTTATCTGGGGACTTATTTTCTTCTAGGTGGGTTGAGCTAAGGGGGCAGCTTCAGATCAGCTGAAATGCAACGACACCTAGGAACTAAATTTCCTGGGCAAGTCCCTTGATTTTACTTTTTTTAATGGCAAAACCCACTTTCAGGATTATTTTCTCTCCTTTCTCCTATGCCATGTTCCCCCATACAATGATGTCATTGATGTATTGTAAGTGTTCTGGAGCCTTACCCTTTTACAGTGCAGTCTGGATCAGTTCATGGCAAATGATGGGACTGTGCTTCCACACTTTGGGGCAGTTGTTTCCAGGTGTCCTGCATGCCCCTCTGGGTGAAAGCACACTGTGGCCTACACTCTGCTGATAGAGGAATGGAGAAAAATGTGTTGGCAATGTTAATAGCTGCACCATTTTGCTGCCTTGCACTCCAGTTCATACTGAAGTTCCAGCATGTCTGGCACAGCAGCACTCAGTGATGGTATAACTTCATTAAGGCCACAATATTCCACTGTCAGTTTCCATTCTCCATCAAATTTACTCACAGGCTATATATGGCTATTGAAGGGGGAATGAGTCTTACTGATCATTCCCTGGCTCTCTAGTTCACAGATCGTCTTATGGATGGGAATCACTGAGTGTCAGTGTGCCATTGCCGACAATGCACTGTTGTGGTGCCAATTTGGTACCTGTTGTTCATTGATGCTCAGGAGTTCTTCTGCAGAAGGGTCTTCTGAGACACCTGTCAAATACCTTCTGTCTCCACAGCAGCTATCCCCAAACCCCACCAATGTTCTTTTCAGTCTTTGAACTGCCCACTCCTGAGGTAATCTATGCCAAGAATACATGGCGCCTCTGGACCAGTCACAGCAGGGTGTTTCTTCCACTCCTTCCCAGTCAAGCTCACCTCAGCTTCCAACAGTCAACTGCTGAGACCCTCCCTGTCACCTCAGCAATGGAAACAGATTCTGCCCTCCTGCGGTGCCGGATTTCAGCTAGCTCCTGACACCATCGTCGAGAGTGGGCGCCCCCACATAGCTGTCGAATCTGGGGTGCGGCTGTAGTGCACAGCTGCTCTACGGCATGGGTGGACTGCATTGGGGATAGGACTGCGCCAAGGGTAGGGACAAGGAACAGGGAGAGGTCTTCTGTATGTTTTCCAAAGGTGTTTATTCCCAGGAGAGTCAGGGACAGAAAGACACTGAGCAAAGCTGTACATCAATTTATATATGGGGGAGGTCCCAGGGGAAGATACAGAACTTTACGCAATTGGGAGAAACCTGGGGAGGAACACAAGGTGGGGAATACAATGTTTTAACCAATATGGGATTACAGGGGAAGAGAACAGTTTAAACAAACCAATGGGGCCTTGAAGGGTACAAAAATGACAGGGAAGTTTCTAGAGAAGGGGGCAGGTATGAGGCGGGATTGACACCCAATGGGAGGGGGAACAGGAAACAGGAATGAAGGGGCAGGTCTGTGCGAAGATGGACAACTAGGGCAAAACCAACAACACGGGGGAAAGGAACAATCCACTGGTAATAATATATGCTATAACAATACAAAATGGGGGGGGGGGGGGTTATAAAAGTGACTACTAGGACCGAATTACGATCAAAAACACACACCGCAACACTACCCCACCTGTCCCAGTGGCATCAGAGTACATTAAGCACTAGTGTCAACTAAGGCTTTAGATTTTTGCGGTTCTGATGTGCCAGGCCATCAGATCCACACAGTCAAAGAGACACAAATTTCCCTGGCTTCTACCTGGCTACAGGCAGGGCCTCTCTAGTTCTGGCTATTGTTTCTTCCCTGGGCATACATTCTGGACTTCCCTTCAAGGGGATCAGACATTTCATACTCCCTTCTGTTGTACCTAGCAGCTGAGTCACAGGAAACTGGACCTACATTAATTCTTGCAGAATTTACCCTGTTAATAGTTTATTTTTTTAGCTTATGCAACTTTGCAGCCAGGATGGAAGTGGGTTTTCCATTCCATCTTCTCATATCTTCCCCATGCTCACACAGAAAGAACACAAGGTCAGCTCTTGGGGTATACACCCTCTCCCTAGCAGGGAGACATCTGCTTCTAATAACAGTGCCTCTGATCTGAAAGGATGAGACTTGGAGAAAATAGTTTTTACGCTCCTTCTGGAGTTTCTGGTAGGTCTCTTTATAGTTTTTACCAATCCGTTTCCACCAACAAGAAGAAATAAATACCTGTAGATATAAGTGAAAAGATAACAGTTTACTAACAAGACAAATAGCAATAGACAAAAAAACCCCCTCAAACCAGTAAATAATCACTAGATACAAAATTGCTAAATATCACGAACTCCCCAGGAACAAAGAGAAACCCAAAATGGTGGACTACCCCCCCCCTTTCCCAAGATGGTGCCTGCCGCAGGCAACTGCATGTGGGAGGACAAAAATAAAATGGCAGACAAACCCTCCCCCTGAGAGGGCACCCTCTGCAGATGACTGTGTAGTCCAGGAGACGTAAACGACATGGTGGATAAACCCTCCTGGGAAGGAAGGAGCTTCAGAAGCAGTTCTAGTAGCAGATTAGAACCGTTGGCATGTGTGAGGTCAGTGCTGCCACTCACTGCTTCCTCCTGCCACCCACTGGACTCTGCCAGTCTTGGTGCTACTGCCTCAGATCCCTGCTCCTATGCTCCTATGGGGGAAGAAAAAAATGGACTCCTGAGCTCTGACAAGCAGTGGCCCGACCCAAGACCAGCTCAGTCTTCACTGAAACAAAGAACTTTAAATCCAAGAACAAAAGGTTGCTAATAACAACCTTGGCCAAGGTTGGGGACACATGGGAATTTATGGCCTATTCTCTATGTTATGTTGTATGTGGTTCCATTATTGATCACACCTAAAGCAATAAAAGGATGACTCTCATATACTTTAGTTTTAAGCATAGTGAGTATAAAGGCTCTAGCTGTATTATTGTGAGAATTGCAGGTAAAATTGCTAAGCACCACCAAGACTGGAGGTTTCTTTTGAATTCAGTAGTGTTATCACAGATTACTTTTCTAATTTCAGCAGGGAGGGTACCGTCTTCCCATTCTCAAATGATGGCAGCTGTTACTGACTGTACCCATAACCAAGCTTGTACACAATTTGGAGCTAGGAATACATTATTCTCTAATGTATCAATGCTATGTACAATTAAGTGGTGATCCTTTTCATCAATTTCTTCCTGGTATGGTAATATATTTCCAGTGAGCCACTGATTTGCTTCTAGAGCTAGAAGGGAGGAGCATAGACGATGCTGTAGTTTATTTAAGTCACTAGCGGTGGTGGCCAATTTGTTCATTATAACCTCAGAATCAATGTTGTGAATCCCAGTTATGTCCCTTCGGTCTCTTTTCAATGGACTAGGAGTTGTCTTATGCATCGATGCCAGCCATCCTTTATATCAGGTTGTTAAAAACAGAGAGCAGTCTGGTCTATTTCTGGATACATTAACTTGCATTGATAGCTCAATTTATTTTAGAGACCAGGATGGGTTAAATAGTATTTGTTGTTTCCCTACTTAATCACATATGGGCCTATTTCCCAGACTTGAGGTGCTTTAGGAGGGTGATTTGCTGTTAAAGGTAAGGGCTTTTATTTTTATTTGTATCCAATGTCCTTCCCATAACTCCAGTCCATCCCTGTAGCAGTAGAGATGGACAAGACACATATTTCTTCATCCACAATAGCCCATCTTTATTCTTCACAGCTCATATTTATATGGTTTTCTAGAGGCATCATGTTTAATTCTAATTGGTTAGCAACTTATTGCTACTCAGTTCATTGCTTAGTAGTTGCTAGTGTACGTGTCCATCAAAGGCTTTCTTTTCTAAAAATGTTTACATTCTTGTCTCATGGGTAAAGAACAATTTCTCACAGGTAAGAGTCCTTCTCCTCACAGGTGCAAATTGATTCCCATGGGAATAGATTGATATGCAGGCTGATTCTCACTGTTACAAATTCCTTTCTCGTGGGAACTTATGAGGCTAGCTGTTAGCTGTGCTCAGCCAAAGCAGCAGGCCTGAACCATGGTTTTACAAGGCCTTTCTTTTGTAAGGTTTTACCCATATACAACAATTCCTCCCTTTTTGTTTTTTTATGCAAAGGGTTTGTGTACCCTGATGTTAAAACAGTTTGCACCTGAAAGGCCATAATCTTATTAAGACTATTACTGGTCATCTGCAAGATACAGGATAAGATACATGGAATACAGATCACAATCAATAAAAACTTATCGAATACAATCATGTCACTCACAAAGAGACTCGTAGTGTAGGAGAACAGAAAGATAATGTCCAAGGTCTCCTAGGAAGTGGAAATAAATGGTTACAGTTCCAAAGTTCATATTGCTGGAGCTCAGAGGTCATGCTGTTTAGGCAGGAGGAAGTCCATTAGCTGGAAATGTTGACTTTGACATTACTCAATGTCTTTCAGGAAGCTTGGAATAAGGAATAACTGAAGAAGGTTAGTAGGAACACAATACCATGATGGTGAGTGCAATAGGATGTAAGGTCTCTGTTGGCAGGCTGCCTCTGTAAGTCTCCAGACACAGCCATGTTCCTGGCAGTCCTACTTCTGTTCCTGCCTTGGCTACGAGGGCTGGATGGTGATTAGGTCATATTTCTTCTCTCTGGGCCTCATCTTCTCAGAGGCAATCAATGTTTGTCCAGACGAGCAGGTAACCACTTTATACCTGTTGGCAATAAAACACATGCATACCTTCTCCCTAGATTAGTAAATCAGATAGGCCTTGCCATTACACACTCAACTGGGGATCTTTATGTGGAAGCTTTTAGAAATTGGTTCTGCACATGCAAACCTTCAGAGCAGTATTACTCTGCCAGGGATCAAATTTGATGATCTGCTTTCAAAATTTCTAGTGTAAATATTGCATTATTTAAATGTTCTTGAGGAGCATTATTCCCCCTTTGTTTTTTCAACAACATGCATATCTCTTGTTATGAATATGAAGGCAACATTAAAGCAAAACAATACATGTGGTAAAACAAGAAACTTACACTAAGCAGAAATAAGTCAGATAATACACGTAATTAGTAGCACATGAGAGATAGGATGGTGATTTAGAAAAAGACATAATCAATTCTCTAAATACTGTACCATCACCCAGACTCTGCAACAGCTGGCAAGCCTCATTTTACAGCAAGGACCTGGAGAACCATTCCCAGGTGAGATCTCCAAGTTCAATTCAAAAAGGGGTCCAGCTGTTATAAGTCCAAATTGGCAAGTCAAAGTGACCTGAGTATTGACCCTGGAGGGTCTCCTTAAAATATCCTAAAAGCAAGCCTTTCAGTAATAGCAGTTAGGAAAGTTTCTTAAAATGATATTTCTTGTAGATAGCTACACAAAGATATGTTAAAATTTGTAAAGCAGCCGGCTTTGTCATTTATCCTTATCTAAATAATCAGTGGTACCATGAATAAACTCCAAATAACTAAAGTAATGCATATGTGTAACCTTAAATAATATCTTATGGATAATGCCTGTTATAAAAAGTCAGTGAATTTATGTTATGAGATTAATAACATAATCAGGATTATTAAGATTGGTAATGTATCAGTAGTAACTGTCTTAAGAAGTCGAGATAATATTTTCCTAGACATTTATGCATATATGACATTAAAGTAAAATAAAAGTTTAAAAAAAGGCACTAAATAGCTTACAACTAATAACAGCCATAATCTGGAATTATTACTCATCCTTCTGTGTTACCTATAGAAGATAAAACAGCAGAGATTGTAATAAATTATTATGTTAATTAACCAGTGCAAAGCATTTACACCTACAGAATCTTCGACGAAATCAGGGGTCTAACAAATTGTATCTGCACATATTTTAGGAAACTTATTATTTTATATCTTTAAACAGGTGTTTACCAATGTTTCATCATAGTTGTTCCAGTTGGTTCCGTCTTATTTCTATAATAACTGTATCTTGTAATTTAAATAAGCAGATTTTAACAGAAGTTAGCTGCATGTAAACTTCACATTACTCATTTCTATAATAAAAGAATTGCATCTTTTATTTTAAACAAGCATATTTAACAGAACTTAAAATTTATTTCAGTGAAATTCAGTTTCACTTAAATATAACAAAAAAGTACACCTAAGAGAACTTAAAGTTAACATTATTGAAATGGGATAGAAATTGATCTTAATACAACTTAACAGAACTTAAAAGAACTTAAACTGAACGACACTTAAACTAAACTTTGTTTAAACTTAGCAACACTTAAACTTGACAGAAATTAATCTTAACAAAAATTAACTTATTAGGACTTAACTTCAGCAGAATCTTAACCTAGCAGAACTTAAGTTAAACAGAACTTCAAATTAACAGAAGGTAAAGCTAACTTCACTTAAATTCAACAAACACTTAAGCTTAACTTTGCGTAATCTTACCAACACTTAAATCATATTGAATTGAAACATAACAGAACTGAAAATTAATTTCACCTAAATTTAACTAAAATTAGAACTGAGAGGGTTTCTTTAAAAGTTCCAAATACAATAGAATTTTATTAATTTTGACTCTATCGTTGCAAAAAAGCTACTGGAAATTTGTCATACAACAGTTAAACATCATTGAACAACATGCAGGTAAACAACTGTTCTGTGACTGAAATAGCAGCTGTCGCTGTTGTATTATGGATGGGTGAATTAAGTGACATAAAATCTGATGTACTCAGAAGGCAAATGCCAAGTTTATTATACACCACATTCTTTTTACACACTGTTCTGATAAAGCTGGACCTGATTGGTCCAAAATCAACACCCTTCACACCATTGGCTAATTAGGAAAAACACCCTTCTTGTAAACATCTTACAAGTAAACAACCGCTCAAAACACCAGCTTCAAAGATAAAGATTATTTTAATTCTTTCTCTGAGCTTTCTCAAGCTCCCCCAGAACAAGGCCTAGGAAAGTTTATCTGACTTTCTCTCTGACCAGACTGTCACCAACCACAATTCCCTCTTTTTATTTTAAAGCAGAAGGTGGCATTTGTAATCCCCTGCAGGGCCCTTTGCAGGAAGGAGAACAAACACAGCTCAAGAGGTCCTTTTAGTAATTTGCTGGTTACTAAATAGAACCTCAATCAGACACTGACTTAGAATGGTCAGGGAGATTCTTTTGGCAGCAAAGACAAATTGGTTGATTTTGCCAACTGCAATAACTTATGACTGGGCAGATGATAAGCAATCTGCCCTGAAAAGTTTTGCAGCGCACTTTGCAAAGGAGCGCTGTTAACAAAGCTCCATTCAAAGTCTTCCCACTCTACTGTAAGAATAATTTTTGCAGGATCAGCTGCCATTAATTGCAAACACCATTGACAGCATTTGATTATCAAATGAGTGATCAATTCAAACAAGATGGGTGCTGTCTTTTTTGGTTGATGGGGCAAGAAGACCCATTCCAAAATGTACAAAGGATCAGACCATTTTTCACTCCATTGGCCAATGATACCTGTAGGATGAAAATCTGGATCAGTAATGAAAACCATTATATCAATGGAGAGATCTACTCAATAAACCTGATGAGCAGAAATAGCTTGTTGGACTTCCTCCAGTGCTCATCGTGCCTCAGGAGTCAATTTCCGAGGTGAATTCAGATCAGGGTCGCCCTGTAAAATGTTAAACAGCAGGAACAATTGTATCATGGTTAGCCCCAAATAAGGATGCAACCAACTAATGGTACCCAGAAATTTCTGGCCACCATTCAGAGTCTTAATAGAATCCATGAATTGCACCTCTTGATGTTGAATGGTTTGATGCAAAATTTTGACTCCTAGACATTTCCAAGGAGGATGCTGTTGAACCTTCTCTGGAGCCACTTGCAGCCCATAAGAATGCAGAGCAGCGAACAGCTGAGGCTGTATCCTCAGCAGCTCATCCTGGGTGGATGCCACCACCAGGATGTCATCCATATAGTGATAGCAATATGCTTCAGGGAACTGCTTGTGGACTCTGGACAAGGCCTGAGCCACATACCATTGACAAATAGTCAGACTGTTCTTGCAGCCCTGCAGCAAAAATTTCCATTGATACCTCTGAACAAGTTCCGCATTATTAATTGCAGGTACAGTAAAGGCAAATTTTGGCTTGTCATCAGAATGCAAAGGAATTATGAAAAAACAATCCTTCAAATCAATGATCAAAATTTACCGCTTTGTAGGGAGCATGGTGGGTGAGGGCATATCAGGCTGCAATGCCCCCATGCTTTCCATCACTGCATTGATTTTCCAGAGGTCCTGTAACAGCCTCCATTTCTCAGATTTTTTCTTAATTACTAAGATAGTGATAGTAAAAGATTTTAAAATCATAGAAAATTTGGGGAGCTAGAAAGAAAGTTAGGCTTAGTAGGCTCTGGGAAATGTTAGGCCTTGTATTTGCTAGATCATGTGAAACTGCACCTGTGTAGTCAGTATATGATAAATTATATAGTTGTTAAATGTGATTAGATATAATTATTGTTTAAAGAATCATGAGAAACTATGTTAAGGGTTTGAGGTGGATCATGAGAAATCCATGCTTGGATGAAGTCAATGTATACAATAGAACAATGTAAGTTTAATAATTAATATGTAAGTTATATAACAATAGAATATAAAACATTTTTGGCTCTAAACCATGTCAGAGTCAGATTTGGGTCTGTACCCCTGACACCCAGAGCTCTTCAATAAAAGCACCTGCATATAATCATTCCATGATTATGTGTTCCTGAATGCTAACAACAGGAGTATTCCAGGGACTAGTAGAAGACTCAATGTGTCCCTGTTGCAATTGTTCCTGAACTAATTCATGAAGGACAACCAACTTTTCTTTTGCCAGGGGCCACTGGTTCTGCCAGATGGGTTTGTTTACTAGCCACCGCAAAGGCAGCCTAGGATACTGTGCCCCCTTCAGCACAGCGGCCGCCATCAAAAATGTATTCCAATCCATACCCCCCAGGCTGCCAAGACATCTTACCCCCAGAGGTTGAGTGGAGCTGCAGTGACATAAGGCCAAACTGTAGCTGTCTGCCCCCTGCGTTTTTGACCAGCACAGACTGTTGGCTTACAAAGGTCTGCGTTGTACCTCCCAACCCTTAGATGGCCAAACCCATGGAAGCCAAAGGCCACGTAGGAGGCCACACAGAGAAGGAGATGATTGTCACATCAGCCCCTGTGTTGATCAAACCTCAAAGCTGGATCTGAGGTGGGCTGGCATCTGGTAGAATCAGGGTACACATCATTTGTGGTTGCTGAGCAGAAATATCTGCAGTCCAGAAAACTTGTGGCAGTCCTGTAGATCCGAAGCCACCATCCCCACGACTCTGCTGGTCAGTCCTGGGGACACATGACTGAAAATGCACAAGTTGAGCAATGTGAGTCCCTGCAGGGATAGTGACAGGGGGGTGGGTGTAGAAACCATGGCACAAATTTGGCCTGTAAAGTCAGCATCAATGACTCCTGGATGCACAAAGATTCCTTGAAGGGTCGCACTAGATCTCCCCACAAGCAGTGCACTCAATCCTCGACCCAAAGGTCCAAATGCATCCAGAGGAACCTTATATACACAACAAGATTCTAAGATGACTGTTGCTGCGGTGTTATGGTGGGTTCGCTGTTGGCTAATCACTAATACACTGACTTCCTGCTGTGAGATAGGATTAGGAGAAAGGCAAAGCAGGCTCAAAATTTTAAAAGGGTATAAAGAAAATTTTATTAAAAGTAACTCGAAAGAAAAAAAGTAGTAAGAATCAAAACAAACCCTCCAGAACACTTCTCCTTCCCCCACAACCTTTTCTTTCCCACTGACAATGTAAAGAAACCACACCCAAGATTTCTAGTCAGTTTACCACCTCTAAAATAGTCTTTCTTCAGTTTACTGAGGGACAGGTCCTTCTTGTTAAGGTTATGGAGACTTGTCTACGAGAGGAAAAACCAGTTCTCTTGTGGTTCTCAATTTCGTCACAAGTAGAAGCCGCCTGGGGAACTCTGCCATTGTAAAATCCTTCCCATTGCCACAAGCCTTCTCACAGCTTGTTGATGGGCCATGTCAACTTATGGGGTATTGTTTTAAAGATGAGCTGTTCAAAGGCAAAAGTTTTCATTATCTATTTCTAAAATCATCTTCACCCTTGGGAACAGAGATCTTCTCTTGGAAGCACAGGACTATTCTTCTCTCTTCCTCTGTTCAAACCTCTCATGGGATCACAGCCATTTCAACATCTCTTTATCTTAGCATAGAGGCTTTTGCTTGATATCAATTTGAACACTTTCATCTCCCCATAGTTTCATGTATTATAAGGAAAAAAGAGTCCTTTTTCCATAGCTTAGAAGAGGATTTCAGCTCTAAAAACAAGGCCTCTTCTCCTCCCTCCCATCTGAGACTTAACTTCTTTCCTCACTGACCTCGATGTCTTCATGCTATTCCTTTACATGCTTGCATCCTGTTCTTTTTTTCACTCAAGGGAGGATTGAAGCACTGAAAGGGTTAACATCACACCTGAGGCCTACCTGACCCACCGGTAACTTGTGGCAGGGAGCTGCGGCTGGGCTGTGTCAGGATCGGCCTCATGGTTGGTCTTTGGTTTTCTGCATGGGCTGCAGAGGTCTCTGGTCTCAGCCACACTGGGGGAAGGAGATTTGATGGTAAGATTTTTGCAGCCGGGGCCAGACCTGCTCTGCCCTGGGCTCTGCAACCTCCCCTGCCTTCCTGCCTGGCAGCTGCTGGAGCCTGGCCCAGCCAGAATGGGGCCCATAGGGGGGGCTGGCAGGCAGCCTGGGGAGGGGGAAAGGGGCCTGGCCTGCAGCAGAACCGTCCAGCCCGTCCTGGCTGGGAATGGAGACCGGAGCCAGGGCCCCCCACCTCCTCACCAACTGGAAAGGAAAGAGAGAGTTCCTAGGGTTTTTCATCTTTAACATGTATGTTTCACGGAGGCGTGTCCAGCTTCTCAGTGGTTCAACAGACTGTCAGTTAGACAAAAAGCTTTGCATCACTTCCCTGAATTTCCTCCCATTCTAAACCAGGACAGGTGTGTACATCCACCCCGGCTGCTCCTTGGGTACTACCCCTAACTGGCTGAGTAAGCCTGTGCAGGTACCATGCCCTGGGGAATCACTTGTGTCAGAGCGCAGGTCCCCTTTGTGCTCTTTCTCTCATTTCCCAAGCCTGCTAAAAGCTGACCATTGGCATGGTATTTAGAGTTACAATGGTTTGCATAATTACCTGGCTTTGCACATCTAGCACACAAGAACTCTTATTTCCTTTCTGCCTTTGTGTTACCTGTTTTGTCTTGCACTTATTATTCATCTGTCTCTGTTGTCCACCCCCACTGGATGCCTGGGCTGGCTGTATAGCAGCAGCCAAAACCGATATTTTTTATTCTACAGAACCCACTTTAGAGCATGCTTGGACCATATCTGTTAATGTGGGGTCACCTGGAAGAGCCTCTATGATCTTTTTACAATCTTTGTTGGGGTTATCTTTTGCTAATTGCTTACAGAAAATCTGTCTCAAGTTATCATCCTCAATCTGCTTTTCTAAGGCCCCTGCAATTTTCTCAACTAATGGCAGAAATGGTTACTTTATTCCTTGGGTTATTGTCACATATCGTGGCCTGGGAGCAGCCATTTCTATAGTTTTTAACAGTGCCCCAATGCCTATCTTTTGACCCTGCTTGAGAATCTGAGGGTCCCAGGTAGCCTGAACATCAGGATTAGAAAAGGCACCCTTCCCATAAGAACATCTACTCCAACGGCATATCTGGGATCAGCCTGAGGCAATGGCATGTTATCTGCTGCAGTCTTATCAGCTCTCTGTGATGCCTTAAACAGTTGGAAAAGAGGCTAGACAGAGTAGACAGAGTTAAGGGGAATAAAAGGATATTTATTGAAAGGCCTTCAAAGGCCACACCCTGGCAGTACCAGAGACATGGCTTTGGCTCTGCCCAGATGGCTCCAAGATGGAAGTGAAAGAGGGCTTGGTGTCCTGGTTTGAAAAGGAAGTGAGTTTTTTGGGAGTTTGGATGTCAAACCAATAGGTGCTCAGATTTGAATATTGGCACCTGGTGTGGCCACTGAGGACATGGATACGCCTCTGAGAACACAGGGGGTTAAAAGCAGAGAACTCCCAGGGGGAAGCTCTCTTGGTTCCAGTGGGTGAAAGAGGCCGGGTGAGGTAGGCCGGGGTCTTGGACAGAGAAGGGATGTGAAGGCCCCTGCAGGATGGAAGGGCGGAGGAGCACTGAGAGGCATCGGGCAGACACCCCCCCCCCCCCCCCGCCGGCCCCAGGAGAGAGAGAGCCAGTGCCTGTGCTTGTGCCACCTTGAAATTTGATAGCACGGCCGTCCGAGAAGGAGAAAGGGGGGGGGGGGGGGTGCGGCAAGAAGGTGCCCAGCAGGGCAGCCTTGGGAGTTCTGGACAGGCAGAGCCTGAGATTTTAACCCTTTTCTTGGATGATGGAAACCTTACAAATGCTGATCCTTCTGGAGCTGAATGAGAAGAAAGATACAGAGAAGAGGAAATGGGAAAATGTGATGCAAGTTTGTGCAAGTGAAAGATGTACGAGAGATGTCCATATATGAAAACCCACACCTTACTATCCCCTTATATGAAACTCAGACCCACACACCAAAGCAGCACAAAGTCAAAAAAAAAAAAGAAAAAAATAGAAAGCTGTAACCCAAGGTATCATCTGCCTACCTTAGTCCTCAAAAACTCTAAATTGCACAGGTTGGAACAACACATTTCCCCAGATGTTTAATATCAAATGGGGCAAGCAGCTCAGTGTTTACACCCTGATAACTTGCATAACTTCTGAAGAACCAAGCCCATATTTTGCTACTTTATCTTTTAAATCTTGCATGACTTTCCATGCAATGACATCATGCCTGTCGACTTGTCCCATATTGGGAACAGCCTTCAACACAGGAAAGGCTTGGACACCCCCTTGTGGAGCTACACTGCCTCCCTGATTCACCTGCATACTTCCTGCAGATGCTTGAACAACTGTGTGACTTTCCCCTGTGTCTCCTGCCTCTGCATCTACAGTCTTGATAATGCCCTCCCTAGGTGTCCTGTTCTGTAACGCTTTTAAAAGAGTGCCCCACGTAACAGCTAATTCAAATGCGTCCTTATCGCCACTGGAGATTTTTTGCCACAGCTGGTCTCCTAGCAACTGTCTAGTTTCTAAACTAAAAGCAGACCCAGCATCTACCGAAAATCCATGAGCCTTTGCCCAACAGAGCAGGGCACGCATGGAATGATCAAATACAGCAACTCCCATGCATCGCAATACATCCTTCCACACAGAAAGCACGATTTGGTCCTCTGTAGAGGTTTAATTGCGCACCCTGAAGGGAACCTCTTCCCAGCAGTCTGTCTAAGCAGTGGTTTGCTCCGGAACACAAACTCAGGCATGCTGGGGACCCATCCTAACTAGTGTCTAAGCTGGTTCTACTACCTGTGGCCACAAAAGACCAGCCTCCTCTAGGAAGGTGCGGGAAAATCACGGTACTTCTTGTTTTGGAGGACGGAGGGCAATTCTGAGTCTTCAGTCTTGGCTGCAATGACGTAGGAGATTACCAGACTCCAGTTTGGCAGTCTTGGCTGCCCTGAACGGTGGGGTCCACCAGATGTCGCTGTTGTATTAAGGATGGATGAATGAAGCAACATCGACACCTAGGTTCTGAGAAGGCAAAATGAGAAGTTTATTAGACACCACACATTCTTTTATAGACAATTCCGACAAAGCTGGACCTGACTGGTCCTTAATCAACACCCCTCACACCATTGGCTAATTACGAAAAACACTTTTCTTGTAAACATCTTACAAGTAAACAACACATTCAAAACACCAGCTGCAAAGATTAAGGATTGTTTTAATTCTTTCTCTGAACTTTCTCAAAACTTCCCAGAGCAATGCCTGGGAAAATTTATCTGACTTTCTCTCTCTGACCAGACTGTCAGCATCCACACTTTGGCTAGTGTTTTTTCAGATGAAACTTCAGTTTGATCTTGGGTTTGTAATACCAACAACATTTCCAATGCTATCCCCCCTAGATAAGGCACAGGAAATTGCTGAAGATACCTGAAATACAAGAACTCAAGAATATGATATTAGCAGACGATGTAGAATAAGGGGGGGAGTTGGAATACAGAACCATACTGCATTGTCAGAGGTTATTATATGAATGGTCACATATAGAATAATAGGTGGTGGTTGCACCATGCAATCCATTCATATAAACAATTCCATTTTCCCTGTGGCTAATATTTTGGGAGAAATACCATCTGGAAGAATTTCAATCTTCACCCATGTTTTGTACTGGAGGTGTACAGCCACAGTATTTTGGCCTGCAACTCTTTCAGTTTCTTGCAGTGCCCAAACTACAGATTGAATCTGTTTTTCTATCAGGGTATAATGTACAGCTAGCAGAGCTTTGAAATGCCTTGGACCAAAATCCTATAGACTTTTTCAACTTTTGGACCCAGTCATCTGCCACAATCCCCATGAGGCTATATAATCTAAAATTGTTATTTCTAATTCAAAATTCCTTGCATGTGTTGCTTGCTCACTTCCCCCTCCTCTGCGATGGGCTACAGAGTAGAATTGAAGTCACAAAAGGTGATGATCACGGCTTGAGAAAAGGACAATGTACTGGAAAGAGCAATGAGATAATAAAATGAACAGCAGCAACAATATTAATAACAAAAGTGTGAAAAATAGTGTGATTCACGTGCAAAATGCTCACTGACCTGTGTCACGCTCTCCTGACCCATAAGTGAGTTCTTCCCCCTGTTCCCAGAAAATGACATAAGGTGGTATAGAATAACTTCTGGGTGCTAGCCATGCCCCTCCTGGTCAATGAAAAAATTAACCCTGTACTGGTTGGAACCAGGACATTATCCACCCCTTACTCTATACCACCTACCTCATGTCCAGTTCCTACACCTTTCAACTATATATATATATGTATATGTATGTATACATATATACACAAGCATGGAAATAATTTCCATAGTCAATGGCTGTCCTTTCAAGAGAGCTATTGAGTTCATTTAGTCCATGACTGTAGGTTCTATCCATCCTAGATGTCTTCCAGGCAACAAGGGCTGGTGTGCTGTTGGCTGACTGCAAGCTGCATTAGGAGCTCATGACTGGTGTATCTGAAGCAGTCCATCCTCATTGTCCATGACATACAGTGGCAGTATCATTTGGAATCCAATATTATACAATTCAACATTACAGACTGTTCTCACCCAAAAATCAAATCCCCTTGAGGTACACATCATGTTTCCCCATCCCTCTGCATTACCCACCAAGTGCACTGGGGTTCTTGACCAAAAACAATCCCACGGATCAATTTGCTTTTTCTTGAGGCAGGACTAATCCAAACTGTCTTTCCTCACACATTCCTCATATCCACCACAGGGAATTTAACCCCTTCTACAGTATGTGGAGGTTTTGATTGGGCAGGGCCAACTCGATTGGAGGAGTGTCTTGTGTTAACTAATCAGGTGGCCTTTGCTAAATGAAGATCCCAATGTTTGAATATCCCACCATCCATTGCATTGAGTATGGTTTTTAATAGTCCATTGTAGCATTCAACTTTCCCAGAGGCTGGTGCATGATAAGGAATAAGATACACCCACTCAATCCCCAGCTCTCTGGCCCAGGTGTCTATGAGGCCATTTTTGAAATGAGTCCTGTTGTCCAACTAAATTCTTTCTGGGGTCCTATGTCACCACAGGACTTGCTTTTCAAGGCCCAAGATGGTGTTCCAGACAGTGGTGTGAGGCATGGGGAATGTCCCAAGTTTTCCAGTGTTTTTTTTCCACCATTGTCAGCATGCAGCACTTGCCATGGCAGTTGGAGGCCGCTTGGGGCATAGTGATCATGAAATTATAGAGTTCTCAATATTTGGTGAAATCAGGAGGAACATTGATAAGACTTCTACATTAGACTTCCAGAGGGCAGACTTTGGCCTGTTTAGGAGACTTATTCAGAGAGTTCCTTGGGAAGTAGCCCTTAAAAACAAAGGAGTCCAGGAAAGGTGGTGTCATGATCTGCTAGTACAAGTGGGGGTCGTGATGATTTATTGTACTGATCACAGAGTGCAAAGGACACACATCAGGGGACTTTCAGTTTAATCACAGCAGTGCACTTTTATTGAGCGCCAACAACAACTATGCGACAGAGGAGAGAGAGAGATATATAAAGAAAAAAAAGTAAAGGAGAGGGAGAGAGAAGGGGGGGAGGGGGGTATAGATATCAACAGAGACACAAAATAATCATGGTCCAGCCAATAGATTGGTCTTCATTCCATGGCGGATCACCAAAGTTGCCTCAGAAAGTTAGTTTTTACAGTCTTTCTCTAAAGTGAGTGGTATCTAGCCAAGAGGTGGGGAAATTCATAGGCTATTGTGATGAGCAGGGGTCGTGAATCAGATGTAAGCATACAGAGCAAGCCGTTACTTGCAAGTCCGTGATCAAAGCAGTGTACCATGGCGGCACAGCAAGCACACCTGCAAACAATCACTTGGCAAGCATCCACCTCAACCAGGCCAGAACTATAGTCAGGGTCTTCAGGGCCTTAGTCTCTGTCCTTGCGATGATCATGAGGCAAATGAGGGAAACATTGGACCGTCTCTTACAGGTGGGCATGCTTCAAAACAGTGATCTTGAGGGCACAGGAACAGACAGTCCCTGTGTACTGAAAGATGAGTCGATGAGACAAATGTCCAGCCTGAATGGGCAAGAAGGTTTTGAAGGGACTCAGGAATAAAAAGAGGATGTATCATCTTTGGAAGGAGGGTGAAGTTTCTCAGGTAGTATTTAAAGGAGTTGCTAGGGCATGTAGAAAAAAAATTAGGGAGGCCAAAGCCCAGTTCAAACTTAATTTGGCACCTTTTGTGAAGGATAATAAAAATTGTTTTTACAAATATACTAATGGCAAAAGGAAGCAGAAAACCAACCTCAGTTCTCTATTGGATGCGGGAGGGAACTTAGTAACTGCAGATGAGCAGAAGGCAGAAGTGCTAAACACCTTCTTTGCCACAGTCTTTAGTGGAAAGAGGGCTTGTCCTCGAGAACTGTTCTCCTGGGATGATACATGGTGTCAGGGAGCAGAATGGTCCCCTTGTTATCCACGAGGAGGAAGTCAGAGAACTGCTGACCCGCTTGGATGTTCATAAATCCATGGTCCCAGATGGGATAAATCCCAGGATGATGAGGGAGCTGGCAGATGAGCTTGCGAAGCTGCTCTCCATCATTTACCAGCAGTCCTGGCTCACTGGTGAGGTTCCAGATGACTGGAAGCTGGCCAATGTGACACCCATTCATAAAAAGTGTGGGAAGGAGGATCCTGGAAATTATAGGCCAGTAAGTCTGACCTCAGTACCTGGTAAGGTAAGGAAACAGTTTAAATTGAGTGTCATCCCACAGAACTTACAGGATGGCCAGGGTATCAGACCCAGACAGCATGGGTTCAGGAGGGGTAGGTCATGTTTGACCAACCTGGTCTCCTTTTATGACCAGGTGACCCACCTGGTGGATGTGGGAAAGGCTATAAGTGTTGTCTATTTGGACTTCAGCAAGGCCTTTGACACTCTCTCCCACAGCATACTCCTGGAAAAGCTGACAGCCCACAGCTTTAACAGGTGCACTCTTTGCTGGGTTAAGAACTGGCTGGATGGCCCGGCCCAGAGAGTGGTGGTGAACGGTGCAGAATCCAGCTGGCGGCCAGTCACTAGTGGTGTTCCTCAGGGGTCTGTGTTGGGGCCAGTTCTGTGTAATATTTTTATTGATTACATGGATGAGGGTGTTGAATCTTTCATTAGTAAATTTGCAGACAACACTAAGCTGGGAGTGTGTGTCAATCTGTTGGAAGGTAGGAGGGATCTGCAGAGAGACCTGGAACGGTTGGATAGATGGACAGAGTCCAATAAGATGAAGATTAATATGTCCAAGTGCCGAGTCCTGCATTTTGGCCTCAATAAACCCCTGCAACATTATAGGCTGGTGACGGTGTGGCTGGACAGTGCCCAGGCAGAAAGGGACCCAGGGGTGTTGGTTGACAGCCAAATGAACATGAGCCAGCAGTGTTCCTTGGTGGCCAAGAAAGCCAACAGCATCCTGGCCTGTATCAGGAATAGTGAGGCAAACAGGACCAGGGAGTTCATTCTTCCCCTAGACTTGGCACTGACGAGGCTGCAACTTGAATACTGTGCCTTGTTCTGGGCCCCTTGGTGTAGGAAGGACTTTGAGACGCTTGAGTGCATCCAGAAGAGAGCAACAAGGCTGGTGAGGGGCTTGGAACACAAGCCCTATGAGGAATGACTGAGGGAGCTGGAGTTGTTTAGCCTGGAGAAAAGGAGACTCAGGGTTGACCTTATTGCTCTCTACAACTACCTGAATGGTATTTGTAGTCAGATGTGGGGTTGGTCTCTTTTTCCAGGTAGAAACTGACAGAACAAGAGGGCACACTCAGAAGCTGTGCCAAGGGAAATATATGTTGGATATTAAGAAAAAGTTTTTTACAGAAAGGATGATAAAGTACTGGAATTGTCTGCCCGGGTTGGTGGTAGAGTTGCCATCTGTGGATGTGTTTAAATAAGGCTGGATGTGGCACTTGGTGCCATAGTCTAGTTGAGGTGTTTGGGCTGGGTTAGACTTGATGATCTCTTTAGGTCTCTTCCAACCTAGCGATTCTGTGTGTCTGTGGCAGTGTGATCTAATTGGTCTGCCAGGCCTCCTGTTAGGGGTTAGGCTTTTTATTTTCTTTCTCTTAGGGAATTTTCTTCCCAATTGTTCCCCCAGAGATGATGAACAGATTGTATTTAAGAGACAAAAGGTTTACCTGGACATCTTGGAATTCCATTGAAATTGCCCTGGTGGAGAAGGGAGGAAGGGGTGTGGTTGCAGCAGTGTCTTGGGATAATTGGGGTTTCCTATTCAAGCTCACTGTGTGGTCCACACAATCAATTTTCTATATGTAGCATTTGTGGCATGTTGTGTGGGAGCGACTTTCCCTCTGAACATCCAGCCCAGCACTGGCAGTCAGGGTGCCACAAGGAGCTGTGCTTCCATGTCAGTCACTTCTGAAGCATCTTGAAACCCTTCATTAGCTACCAATATCTCTTTTTCATTTGGAATGTAAGAGGCCTTGGATCCTTTGTATCCCTGACTCCAGAACCCCAGGTCTCCCCAGGTACTTTCTGCCAGAGACTCCAGGAAGGAACATTTTTCCTGGCTCCTGAGTAGAGCACATTTTTCACATCTTGCCATGTCCCGACTGGACCAAGGACTACTGCATGACCAATCTCTGTTGTCCCAAGCCCCCAGCTGGGTAATAATTACCATTGACTCCCTGATTCCAGAAGGCTGATAAATCACTTTATTATTCTATACTATACTATACTATACTATACTATACTATACTATACTATACTATACTATACTATACTATACTATACTATACTATTAAGAAAAAACCCATCACCCTTGCAGACAGTCCAATACAGCTTTGACCAGATTGGTCAATCAAATCCAAACACTATCACCAGTGACCAATTAAGAAATCACCCTTTGGTAAACAAATCTCCATAACACATTCCACATGTGCACAGCAACAGGTGCAGCAAGTGGCGATAAGAATTGTTTATCATTCTTTTCTCTGATCTTCTCACAGCCTTCCCCAGGAAAATGCCTGGGAAAGTTGTGCTTGCTGCTCTCTATGGATTGAGCTGTGGCTACAAATCTCCTGTTGAATTTGTTTAAAAGCTTGTTGTTGTTCAGGACCCCACTTGAAATCATTCTTCCGCATCACATGATAGAGAGGACTTACAATCTGACTGTAGTCTGGGATATGCATCCTCCAAAAACCCACATTGCCTAGGAAAGCTTGTGTTTCCTTTTTGCTGGTTGGTGGGGACATAGCTCCTATTTTGTTGACCACGTCTATTGGAATCTGACAATGTCCATCTTGCCATTATACTTACAGTCTGGCTGTACTCTGGGATGTTGTCACGAGCCATCCTCACAGACGGGTTTCGTGGTTCATGAATTTGATTTCAGGGTGCAAAACAACCCAACATGGTACAAGGGGAGTTTGCACTGATAATCAAAACAAATGCACCTTTATTGAATTACCACAGCAAAAAAGCTTTGGGGAGGAATTGGGGGAAAAAAGGGAAAAAAATAAGGAAAAGAGGGAGGAAGAGGAAGAAAGGTATATAGCTACCAAACGTAGAACAGCGAAGTCCTTCGATGTCCAGCCAATGGAGTTCACCAGGTCACATCCAGGGAGATCTCAGGGGTGCAGTTCATGTGAACTCTATACTCTTTTTTGATGGGGGAAGGGGATGAATCTTGAAACTGAATCAAAGGTAGTCTATTGAATCTTCGGGGGGGAAAGAATGGTGTTTAGAGAAGGGTACACACAGTCCATGTTCTCAGCAGTGGGCGAGAGCCATTGTCTTCTTGGTCCACTGCTCCCACCTACAACATCCATCTTGCTTTGGTCAGCTTGCCTCCCTCTACACACCTCCCCTGGGTTGGGGGTTTCAGTCACAGTCCCTGGAAAGAGTGGGGAGGGGGCCTTTTCACATAGGGGTTTCAGGTCTTGGTTTTTGATGGAGAGGCTTCTTACATCTCAATCTGTCTGTCACGGCGGTTGCGAACGAGTGAGAGGGGTCTTCTGTGGGGCACCACCCAGAACTCAGGAGAAGTCCAGCCAGGCCAAGAGGTGGGACAGCCTCCGAGGCTATTGTTGCAAAAAGGGCAAGGTGGCCCCTTTTTTTCCTTTTCATTGGGTTCAGTGTAGCATACAGCAAACACACCTGTGAACAATAGCTTAGCAATGCTCTCAGGTCTTGGGGCCCTTGACATAACTTTCTCCATCAGGGCCAGAGATTTCAGGCAGGGGTCTTTTCTTCAGTGGTCCCTAATGACGATCGTGAGGCAAATGAGAGGAACTTCAGACAGAGTCTCACAGATGTGCATCCTCCAAAAATCCCCGGTGCCTAGGAAAGCCTGTGTTTCTTTCTTGCTGGTGGCTAGGGACATAGCAGTTATCTTATTAATCACCTCTGTTGGAATCTGTCTGCATCTATCTTGGCACTTCACCCCTAGGAACTGAATTTCCTGGGCAGGCCCCTTGACTTTGCTTTATGGCAAACTGGCCTTCAGGAGGATCTGGATTATCTTCTCCATTTTCTCAAAAACTTCCAGTGCTGTGTTGCCCCACATGATGATATCATTAATGCGTTGCAAGTGCTCTGGAGCTTCATCCTTTTCCAGTGCAGCCTGGATCAGTCCATGACAAATAGTGGGTCTTTGTTTCCACCTCTGGGGCAGTGGACCCTTCTGCAGTAAGACTCCTTAGGGTGAAAGAAAAACAGTACATTTGAGGCAGAGTAGAAATTTTCCAAGGTAGAAATCCATTTTGATTTAAGTGAAATGTACATCTTAAGTCTGTAGCTTGCTGTTTAGTCTGACTGCCTGTTCTCTCGAAAGGCCTGTGCTTAGAAAGACTGCTTCAGCCAAAAGACAAGAGATAAGGGGGGAGGAGGAGGGCAGACAGAGCAAGGCAACCAGACCCAAGAGTTCTTTCTGAAAAATTAGTAGCAAGTGTCATGAAAAATCAGTAGAATGAATATGTATGAACCTATTGTGAAATTGCATGCATATGTATTTCAGAGACAGATAAAAAAAGATCTAGAGTTCCCAGAAGTATGCATGTCATTTAAGAAAATGATTTCCACGTGCGTCAAGCACGGTAATAAACATACCATCTTTACAACTTTCACAAAAGTTGTGGAGTTTTGTTTATCTCCGCAAAACACGTTGTCAATACTGCACTAACCAAGACTCTGTGATGCCCATCCATAAGATGACTCGTAAACTGGAGAGCCAAAGCCAAGGAGTGATCACTAAGACTCGCTCACCATTTATTAGCCCCATAGGGCCTGTGTGTAAGTCTAATGAGGAATGGAGACTGACAATGGACTATCGTGGCATGAATGAAGTTATGCCATCACTGAGTGCTGTCGTGCTGGACATGCTGGAACATCAGTATGAACTGGAGTCCAAGGCAGCAAAATGGTGCTGCTATTGTTAATGCTTTTTTCTCTATTCCTCTATGTGCAGAGTGTAGGCCACAGTGTGCTTTCACCCAGAGGGGCATGCTGGACACCTGGAAACTGTCGCTGTTGAGGCGGTCACGACACAAAGCAGAGACCACAAGCAGTCTCAGTTGGCAACTCTTTATTATTGAACGTGGCTGACCTTTTATACACTTTCCAATTGTTTATGCTTCTTCTACCCTAACTATTTGCTACAATAAGTCAACATAACACTATTGGTGAAAAGTTACAGCGACTTCAACTAACTTTCTAAAAATACTTTGTCCAGCTGCAAGGTTCTCTTATCTTTCTTCTCTTGGTCTCCTTGGTTACAGCCTTGAAGAGAGCTCCTTATCAGCTTCTTCTTACTTCTCAGCTTCTTCTCGCTCCTTTAGCTAACAGGCCCGCTGTTAGCCGCTCCCACAATTCCCCCTTTTTGTTTTTCAACTGCAAATACAGCTACTATGGATTTTTGCAGGGCCCTTTGCAAAAATCCAAGCAGACAGGGGAAACACAAATCAACAGTCACAACCATCAACAAAATTCCCATTCTCAATACAATCGTTCCTGTCCTTCATCCATCTATAAGTACTGATATATGGTCTTAGCCAGTGTCATCCGCACCTTCTGCTTCAGCTGTGGAACCATCCATCCTGTCCTTTCCTGCGCGCTCCAAGTAAGGTTTAACACAGCGAGCAGGCACCCATCAAGGACCATTATCTGTCAAAACACAGGCATAACGCCTCCCCCAGGTTATTAGTTCCACTGGACCAGACCACATACCAGTAAATTAATCCTTGACCCATACCTTGACATTTCTACGGAAATCTGGTTGCTTAGAATTCAAAGAAGAAAAATGGTAAAAGATTGGAGATAACTGTGAATCAGGTAGGGGACACAAAAAGTTTAACACATAAACAGCTTTATCTAATCTCACTTGAGGTGAGTCCTGTTGCATTCCCCCTTTTTGTTTTTGAACCTGACGTTTAAGAAGTCCGTGAGCTCTTTCAATAATTGCTTGGCCCGTGGGGACGTGTGGAATGCCTGTTGAATGCTCAATGCCCCAAGCACGAAAGAATGCTTGCATTTTCTGTGAAGCATATGCTGGGCTGTTATCCATTTTTACGTGACACAGAACACCTAGGATAGAAAAAGCATGATAAAAATGACGAATAGCATCACAAGTTTTTTCTCCTGTGAATGCTGAAGCAACCATTGCATGAGAAAAAGTATCAACTGTAACATGAACATACTTAAAGTGACCAAATTCTGGCATTTTAGTAACATCAGTTTGCCATTCCTCTAACGCGGAAAGACCCCTAGGGTTGGTACCATGATACTGAGTGACATGAGTCATGTGACAGTCAGGACAAGAAGAAAGAATTGATTTTGCTTCACCAAGAGACAATTTGAATTGCTGCTGTAAAGCTTGAGCACTCTGATGAAAAAATTGATGAGATAAAATTGCCTGCTGCAACACATTCGGTACAGTTTTGATTGCAGCAGCAGCTACTAAAGAATCTACATAGGCATTGCCTTCAACAAAAAATCCTGGTAATGAAATATGGTTACAAATGTGCGTGATGAAGTAAGGATGTTTTCGAGCACCAATAAGTGTCCATAACTTCACTAACATGTTAAACAATGGCTTCTCTTGAATATTATATAACACTGCTTGATCTAAATGCTTAACCAAATTGGCAACATAAATGGAGTCAGTAACTATATTTACAGAACCAGGAAATAAAGTAAAAGCCAAAAGAACAGCAGAAAGTTCAACCAATTGAGGAGATCCCTGCTGAGTCATTGTCTCATATTCCCAGTGATCATCCTTTCTCCAAGCCACAGCTGCTTTTCCAGTTTTCCCGGATCCATCTGTAAGAACCGTTATACCTTCCACTGGAACAGGAGAACAAATTTCTTTCCCTTCAAAAGGAATCTCTTTAGTCAGTGTTAGAACAGGATGAGAAGGCAAATGGTATGTGATTTGGCCTGTAAAACAAGATAAGGCAGATTGCAACTCATGATTATTTTGAAAGCACCATTCAAAATACCACTGTTGTACAGGTATCACAATGGTCACAGGGTCATGTCCTAAAATCTCATGACAATGCCTGCGGCCCTTGATGATATCTGCAAAAAGCTCATGAAGTCCTGAAGCTGTTTTCCGAGATCTGAAAGATAAAAATATCCATTCCAGAATATGCAGTTGATCTTCCCAATTATCATTCCATTGACACAGTATCCCACATGGTATTTCATGGTCTTTCAAAATAAACAATTGAACACCAACAGAGGTATCTATCCTGTTAACAAATTTGTGTGCTAGGGCTAATTCAATTTCTTCTAGGGTCTTTTTTGCTGCTGAGGTCAATTGCCTCCTATCAGTAGAGGAGGTGATGCCTGACAGCAAATCAAACAATGGCTGCATCTGATGATTAGTTATACCTAAATATGATCGAATCCAACCTATCAAACCAACCAATTTCTGCACATCAGTAGCAGTTTTAACATCAATGTCTAACTTTACAGGTTGAGGCATAACTTGAGTGTTGGTCACCAACATACCTAGATATTTCCAAGGCATGTGTTCCTGCACTTTCTCTGGAGCAATGATCAGACCAAAAGCCTTCAAATTTGTCACCGCACATTGTTTAAGAGCTGATAACTGTTGTTTGTTGTCAGATGCCAACAAGATATCATCCATGTAATGATAACAGTAGCAGTTATTAAATTGCTCCCGCACTTTTACAAGGCCTGTGCCACAAACCATTGACAAATAGTTGGCGAATTTTTCATGCCTTGGGGAAGTACCTTCCATTGATATCTTTTATTTGGTTCAGCATGATTTATAGAAGGCACAGTAAAAGCGAATTTTTCTTTGTCCTGCTCAGCCAATGGAATAGTGAAGAAAAAAATCTTTCAGATCAGTGACAACTATTTGCCATTCCTGTGGAATCATCGTAGGTCTAGGAAGGCCTGGTTGTAAAGCTCCCATTGTTGCCATTACAGCATTTATCTGCCGTAAATCATGTAAAAGTCTCCATTTTCCCGATTTCTTTTTTATTACAAAAACAGGGGTATTCCAGGGACTGAATGATTCCTCAATATGTCCTGCTTGCAATTGTTCTGCAACTAATTCTTGCAGGGCAGTAAGCTTTTCAGTAGTAAGGGGCCACTGGCGAACCCAGACAGGCTTATCTGTCAGCCATGTCAGGGCCACAACTGGACGTTCATTGCCCTGCATCACAGTGGCCCCCGTTAAAAATCCGTAGTAATTTTGACACCCCATTGAGATAAGCAATCTCGTCCCCATAAACTCTGAGGAGCATCGGCAACATAGGGTCTGATGTTAGCTTGTTGGCCATCAGGGTGTTTCACATTAATTACAATGGCTGACAGGCCACCTGTTGTAGCACCACCCAACCCCAGGAGTCCAAAACTTGCACGAGTGAGAGGCCACGATTGACGCCAGCAAAGTCATGAGAGTATTGTGACATCTGCTCCAGTGTCAATCAAACCTGTTACTGATATAGTTCCTGGATGACATCTACTGGCGTTGAGAGTGCATGTCTTTTCTGGACGGCTCTCCGTTACTTTCTCAGTCCAGAACACTTGAGGTACTCCTGTCGATCCAAAACTTCCTGTGCCGCGACTTTGGTCCACTGAATTTGGAACAGAACTCACAAAAGGTACAATTTGAGCAATGCAAGTTCCTTTCTGAATAGTGACAGGAGGGTCATCGATGGATACCATAGCATGAATCTGTCCTAAATAATCAGCATCAATAAGCCCTAGATGCACATGAATACCTCTAAGTGTAGTACTTGATCTTCCTATCAAAAACGCACTCAATCCCCGTCCTATTGGACCATAGGCATCGAGGGGCAATTTACATATTTCTTTTGTTAGAATGGTTACTGTGTCAGCGGTGGGTATATCAATCCCTGCGGACCCGCTTGTTGCCCCTGAGTATTGTTCGCAAATGGGTAGCTTTGCAGTGATGGGAAGGCCCGCATTTGCTGTTGTAGTGGTTGTTGGGGTATTTGTTTCCCCACGTCGCTCCTTTGCGCTCCTCTTTGGGTTTCCTGGCAATAGCTGACCATTTGCATGAAATTTACTCCTGCATTGTTTAGCATAGTGCCCAAGTTTAGCACAACGATTGCATACAACATCACTGCTTGCACTTGGCTTAAATGTTGTTTTCTGGACAGTACACTGTGACCTTACATGCCCTTGTTGTCCACAATTATAACATTTTGCTGGAGGTCTTAGCACTGCAGCAAGAGCTGCCATTTTATGCTCGACTGAACCAACTTTCGAGCAAGCAGTAACCATTTCAGACAAGGTGGGTTCCCCAGGTAGTGTCATTAATCTTTCTGCAGTCTGGGTTTGCATTTTCTTTAGCCAATTGTATACACAATTTGTCTCACCAAGTTTCATCTTCTACCTGTTTCTCAATGGCTGCAGCAAGTTTTTCCGCGAATTGCAAAAATGGTTCTCTCATCCCTTGCTGTATAGTGACATATTTCTGTTTTGGAGCTGCCATTTCCATTGTTTTAGTTAAGGCACTCATGCCAATTTGCTGAGCTTGCGCCACAATCGAAGGATCCCACCTTGCCTGTAAATCTGGGCTAGCAAAAGGCCCAGTGCCCAGTAGGGCATCAACACCCACAGCATGACGAGGGTCGTGTCGAGGCAGCTGCATATTTGTTAAAGCTGTGCGCTCAGCCACTCGCCTCCAAGTGTCTTGAAATACACTGTATTGTACTGGCTGGAACAAAATTGTAGCAAGATGCATGATGTCATAAGGTGCAAGCAAATCTGCATTAATTACACATATTAATTGCATTACCTCTGAGGAATTAATACCATACTGAGCCACTTTCGATTGGAGGTCTTGCACAACCCTCCAGGCAAAGACGTGATGACTGTCACCCTGCCCTGTTCCAGGAGCTGCTTTAAAAACTGGAAAAGCCATAGGGTTATCACAAGCAACATTTGCATTGGCACTGTTCTCCTGAGGTACTCTTGGAGCACCTAACCTTTCTATGATGTCCCAATTCTTTTCTTCAACTGCTTTCCTCCTAACAAATTCCCAAAACTCCTGAGGGTGTCGAGGAAGCACAGTTGCTTGACATGGAGGCAAAGTCCATGGGGCAGTAAGGCTAGAGCTCTTAGGAGGTAAAGTGGCCAGAGCTCCTTGCCCCAACTCAGGTGTTACTGCGGGCGACTCATCACTTGATTCGCTGTTGCTGTCACTGTCAGGTAACAGAGGATACGGCCTTGCAGGTTGTTCAAGCAGCTCAGAGGGGACCGGGAAGGGGGACGGCTGGACTAGAGCGGAGGGAAGCGGGGGGTCAGATGGCTGGGTTTCTCTCTCTGCTAAAGACATTTCAGCTAACTGGCGTAGTAGTGTAGTATATACAGGCACCATCATGAGCTGCTGCGCAGGTGTGAGATAAAGAGGTTTAGGGGTCTGATAAGAAGATGCTATGGCAGGTTGCCCAGAAGCTTTGGCAGCTTTCCCAGAAGCCTTGGCAGCGTTCCCAGAAGCTTCGGCATCCAGCCCAGAAGCTCTGGCAGCCTTCCTGGAAGCTTTGGCAGCTTGCCAGGTAACTTGCATGGCACCCGGACTTTCTTCAAGGATAGATTCACCAAGTTCCCCATCAGAGGCCCCCTCTGCCTCATCCCCCCCATCAGGTTCTGTTATCAGCCCCAACTCTTCGTCCGCATCCCGCTCTGCTTGTTCTCGCTCTGTTTTCCATTCCTTTAATGCCTCAAAGAGCAATCCCCAAGTAACAGCTAGATCGACAACCGTTTTATCTCCCATTCGGATGACTTCCCACAGTCTGTCCCCGACTTTTTTCCATGTCTTAACACTAAATGCTGTGTCGGGATCAGTGCCAAAATCCTGTGATTTAGCCCACAGCAATATACTACGAAAGGCATATTCTGAAGTATTAATTCCCTTATTTCTTAACAAAAATTTCCATGTAGCCAGAACATTTTCTTCCTCTTTAGATAAATTATGTCCCATTATTACTAGTTGGTGGCTCACCTACTTCCAGGTGTCTTGATAGGAGGAAATCAGGTCCGGACCTCCCTGTGGCTTCCACCTGCCACTCTCAGCTGCACCAATGCCACCTCCCCCACTACGTCCCAGTGGGTCACGGTTGCCAATTGCTAGGACCCCGTATGGGCCCCCACCGACTATGTTCTTATCACGTCGGCAACCAACAGATGCTGCTGTTGAGGCAGTTACGACACAAAGCAGAGACCACAAGCAGTCTTAGTTGGCAACTCTTTATTATTGAACATGGCTGACCTTTTATACACTTTCCAATTGTTTATGCTTCTTCTACCCTAACTATTGGCCACAAAAAGTCAACATAACGCTATTGGTGAAAAGTTACAGTGACTTCAACTAACTTTCTAAAAATACTTCGTCCAGCTGCAAGGTCCTCTTATCTTTCTTCTCTCGGTCTCCTTGGTTACAGCCTTGGAGAGAGCTCCTTATCAGCTTCTTCTTACTTCTCAGCTTCTTCTCGCTCCTTTAGCTAACAGGCCCGCTGTTAGCCCCTTCCACAGGAAACAACTGGCCCAAACATGGAAGCACAGTCCCACCATTTGCCACGGACTGATCCTGACTGCACTAGAAAATGGTGAGGCTCCAGAACACTTACAGTACATCAATGACATCAGCATGTGGGGGAACACAGCATAGGAGGTATTTGAGAAAGGAGAGAAAATAATCCAATTTCTCCTGCAAGTGTTTTTTGTCATTAAACAAAGTAAAGGGACCTGCCCAGGAAATTTAGTTCCTAAGGGTGAGGTGGCAAGATGGACACTGACAGGTTCCAAAAGAGTGATTAATAGGATAACTGCTATGTTCCTACCGAACAGCAAGAAAGAAACACAGGCTTTCCGAGACACTGTGGGTTTTTGTAGAATGACAGCCCAAAGATCAGCCAGACTGCAAATCCTCTGTACCTTTTGGTGCAAAAAAAGAATGATTTCAAGTGGGGCCCCAAGAAACAACAGCAAGCCTTTGAGCAGATCAAACAAGAGATTGCCCACACAGTAGCCCTTGGGCCAGTCAGGACAGGACGTGAGGAATTTGCTCTACACCGCAGCTGGGGAGAATGGTCCTTCCTGGACCCTCTGGCAGAAGGTGCCTTGTGAGACTTGAGGACAGCTTCTAGAGTTCTGGAGTCAAGCATGCAGAGGATCTGAGGCCAGCTACACCCCAACTGAGAAAGAGATTCTTGCACCTTATGAAGGGGTTCGAGCTGCCACAGAACTAATTGGCACCAAAACGCAGCTTCTGGCATCCTGACTACTAGTGCTGGCTTGGATGTTTAAAGGAAAAGTCCCTTCCACACAATATGCCACCAATGCTATCTAGACTAATTGAATTTCCCAGTGTGTTGGTTTTGCATGGGCTGGTTCTTGGGGGGGAGGGGGGGGCACAGAGGTGGCTTCTGTGAGAAGCTGCTAGAAGCTTCCACTACGTCTGGCAGAGCCAATCCCTGATGTCTCTGAAGATGCACATGCTGCTTGCCAAAGGTGAGACAATTAGAGAGCTTGGTAACGCCATTGTGATGACATGTTTAAGAAGAAAATCAAAACAAAAGGGCGCAGTTTTTTCTTCTAGTCAGAGAAGAGGATGAGGTGAAAACATGTGAAGGAAACAACATGAAGACACCAAGGTCAGTGAAGAAGTGGGAAGAGGTGCTCAAGGTGCCAGAGCCGAGATTCCTCTGCAGGCCATGGTGAGGACTATGGTGAAGCAAGTTTTCCACCTGCAGCCCATGGAGGTCCATGAGGAATACAGAGATCCACTGGCAATCCATGGGGGAGGTGCCCATGACAAAGAAGGCATGACGCTGTTGAGTCAGGGACAGAAAGAAAATACTCCAGCCTTCAGAACGTGAATCAGAAGGCATTGAATTAAAGTAGTGCGTCTTTTTATAATGTGACTTGCTAAGGCGAGACTTGATTGGTCTCAAAGTAAAAACCTCTCACACTATTGGTGAACTATGAATAGCACACTCTGGACAATCTTATCTATAAACAACTGTGACTGTGGTCACAAGGGTTTTCAGGATGAAGAAGAGACGAGAATGTTGACTCTATGATCAGAAGGCTTGATTTATTATTTTATGATATATGTTACATTAAGACTATACTAAAAAGAAATAGAAAAGAAAAGGCTTCTTCAGAAGCTAGCTAAGCTAAGAATAGAAAAGAATGAATAACAAAGATCTGTGTCTCAGACAGAGCAAGAGCCAGCTCTGCCATGAGTGGTCAGGAAATCCAAACACCCACAGGAGACCAATCACAGGTCTACCTGTTGCATTCCACAGCAGCAGATAACCATTGTTTACTTTTGGTTGCTGAAACTGCAGCTTCTCACAAGGAAAAATCCTAAGAAAGGATTTTTCATGAAAGATGTCTGCGACAAACAACAGTTACAGAAAGAGAGATAATAATTGTTTTAGTTCTTTTTTCTAAGTTTCCCAGGCTCGTCCTAGGAGAAATTATCTCTGTTCTTTCTTCAACTGAACTGAGAATCTCCACAATTCCCCCTTTTCTTAAAAGGAGGAAGCAGTGTTTGTAATCTCTTGCGGGATCCCTTGCAGGAAAGAGAACAAACACAGCTCCAGAGGTTTAACAGCTGTCAATCAAAACCTCAATCAGACATTGGCTTAGAAAGGTTGAAGAGATCTCTAACTTATAGTATAAATTCTCTACCATTACATTCCTTTTATAAACTAAACTATTAATTCTAAAAAATCAGTTACCAACTCTTGTATAGTAACAAAACATTTTTAGTCCAACTTGTCAACAATCTGTTTCCAGAAACAAAGAAAAGATAAAATGTTCATTCCTCACTCGTAGAAGGGCCAGCTGGTTGATGGTCGGTGTCTTGATCATCGTTCGAAGACTGTGATTGATGGTCGGCAGTTTGGTCACTGTTTGAAAGTTGCCTGCTGGCCACATTCTGTTTCTGATGTTGCAAGTCAGGGCGAACACACCTTGCAGGTATCCATCGTACCCCGGTACCTGTGGAGACACATGCATACCCGCGGCCCCAAGTGATAAGGTCGCACGGGCCCTCCCACTTATTGATGGCAAGGTACCGTATCCAGACCTTCACTTGAGGCAGATGCACCTCACCTGTTGAATTCAAGGAGAGAAAATGATTCAAAATGACAGGAATCTCTGAATTCTGTGGCACTGTAAGATGATTAATTGTATATAAAGCTTTTTCCATTCGACTGTGTGGGGTCTCACCTGGCATTCCCCTTTTTTGTTTTTCCAGAACATGCTTTAAAGTGCCATGAGCACATTCAATAATAGCTTGACCTGTTGGCAAATGTGGAATACCAAGTTTGTGTGAGACTCCCCACAAGTGTAAAAACTGACGTGTCTTCTGTGAGACATAGGCAGGGCCCTTGTCAGTTTTCACGCAAGAAGGTATCCCCAAAACTGCAAAAGCCATCCCTCCAATGGGCAATCACGTCACGACCCTTTTCCCCCATGTGAGAGGATGCCCACATGGAGGAGGAGAAGGTGTCAATAGAAACTTGCACATACTTGAGTCAACCGAACTCTGCAATGTGAGTAAGCTGCAAGGCCCTTAGGCCTCTGGGGTTCACCCCCACTGGTAAAGGTGCAGCAAGTCCATGACAGTCAGCGCAGGAACTGACAATGTCACGAGCTTTGATCGACGCTAACTGAAATTGCTTTTGCAGAGTATGTGCACTTTGATGGAAAAAATCATGCGACACTTTGGCTTGAGCAATCTTGTCAGGCTGAGGTGCTACCCATGCAGGGTTAGCTAACCTGTCAGCCCTGGCGTTACCTTCCATTATGAAACCTGGTAAAGTGGTGTGACTCCGAATGTGCAGGATGTAATACAAATGAACCCGGGTTTGAATTGCACACCACAAGGCTTTCAATAACTGAAACAAAGCTGCGTTATTGACATCTTTCAGAAGTGAGCAATCCAAACGCTTGGTTAGGTCTGTGACATGGGCAGAGTCAGTGACCAAATTCAGAGGCACCTGAGAAAATTTCTGGAATGCCATAGCAACAGCCTTTAGCTCAACCAATTGGGCTGAGCTGGACATGTGGCCTTCCAGCACTTGCTATCCAGACTCATGCTTCCAGGTAACAATGGCCTTCCCCATTTTTCCTGAGCTGTCAGCGAAGACAGTGGGTCCCCGCACTGGCACTCAACTATTTTTTGGCCATAAGGACAGGCTGGTCATTTTTTTCAGCTGCAGTAACTTGTGACTGGGCAGATGATAAGCAATTTGCCCTGAAAAGTTTTGCAGCACTCTTTGCAAAAGACCACTGTTAACAAAGCCCCATTCACAAGTCTCCCACTCCAGTAGAAGAATAATTTTTGTGGGATCAGCTGCCATCAATTGCAAACACCGCTGACAGCACTTGATTATCAAATGGGCAAACAAGTCAATCAGCAGGGATGCTGTCTTTTTAGGTTGATGGGGCAAGAAGACCTATTCCAAAATGTGCAAGGGATGAGGCCATTTGTCATTCCATTGGCCAATGACACCCGTAGAATGATTGTCTGGATAGGTAATAAAGACAGTGATATCAATGGAAGGATCTACTTGATAAACTTGATGAGCAGAAAGAGCCTGTTGGACCTCCTCCAGGGTTTGTCGCGCCTCCGAAGTCAATTTCTGAGGTGAATTCAGATCTGGGTCCCCCTTTAAAAGGTTGAACAGTGGGGACATTCATGCCGTGGTCAGTCCCAGATAAGGATGTAACCAACTAACAACCCCTAGTAATTTCTGGGCATCATTCAGGGTCGCAATAGACTTCGCAAATTGCACCTCTTGATGCTGAATAGTTTGATCAAGATTCTTGACCCTTAAATATTTCCAAGGAGGATGGCATTGAACCTTTTCTGGAGCCACTTGGGGTCCATAAGAATGCAAGGCAGCAAACAGCTGAGGCTGGACCTTCAGCAATTCATCCAGAGTGGACGCTGCCACCAGGGTGTCATCCATGTAGTGATAACAATACACAACAAGAAACTGCTCATGGACTCCTGACAAGGCCTGGGCCACATTCCATTGGCAAATAGTAGGACTGTTCTTGCAGCCCTACGGCAAAATTTTCCATTGATACCTCTGTACGGGTTCAGCATTGTTGATTGAAGGCATCGTAAAGGCAAACTTTGGTTTGTCATCAGGATGCAAAGGAATTGCAAAAAATAAAAATCCTTCTAAACAATGATCAAGATTTCTCATCCCACGGGGAGCATGGTAGGTGAGGGCATACCAGGTTGCAATGCCCCCATGCTTTCCATGACTGCGTTAACTTTCCGGAGGTCCTATAACAGCCTCCACTTCCCTGATTTTTTCTTGATCACAAAACCAGGAGTGTTCCAGGGACTGGTAGAAGGCTCAATGTGTCCCTGCCGAAGCTGGTCCTGAACTAAGTAGTTTGGTAGGGGCCACTGGTACGCCCGGATGGGTCTGGTCACTAGCCACCATAAAGGCAGTGTATGATATTTTGTGCCCTTCAGCACAGTGACTCCTATCAAAAACCCATTCCAATTTGTACCCCCCAGGCTGCCAACACACCCTGTCCCCAGAGGGTGATTGGAGCTGCAGTGACATAGGGCCAAACCTTAGGTGTCTGCCCATCTGTGTTTTTGATCAACACAGCCTGTCGGCTTATAAAGGTCTGCGTTGTACCCCCCAAGCCTTTGATGGCTGGACCCATAGAGTCCAAAGGCCACTTAGGAGGCCACGCAGAGGAGGAGACAACTGTCACGTCGGCTCCAGTGTAGATCAAACCTTGCAGCTGAATCTGAGGCAGATTGGTACCCCGTAGAATCATGTAACACGTCATCTGCAGTCGCTGAGCAGGAATGACCTCAGACCAGAAGACTTGTGGCAGTCCTGTGGATCCAAAACCACCATCTCCACGTGTCCGTTGGTCAGCCTTGGGAACACATGACTGGAAAGGCACAAGTTGAGCAATGAGAGTCCCTGCCGGAATAGTGATGGGGGGGTGGGCATAGAAACCATGGCACAAATTTGTCCCATAAAATCAGAGTCAATGACACCTGGGTGCACAAAGATTCCCAGAGGGGTAGTACTAGATTGTCCTACCAGCAATGCACTCAGTCCATGGCCTAAAGGCCCAAATGCATCCAGAGGAACCTTATGCACACTACAAGAATCTAAGATGACTGCTGTTGTGGTGTGTACATCCACCCTAGCAGAGCCATGCGTGCTTGCACTAAGCCAGCTGAGATACCCTATGCTGGTGCCGTGTCCTGAGGAATCCCTTGTGTCAGTGCACAGTTCCCCTGTGCGCTCTTTTCCCCATTTCCCAAACCTGCCAAATGTTTGCCATTGGCATGGTAGGTAGACTTGCATTTATTTGCAAAATGACATGGCTTCCCACACCTTGAGCACAAGAAATTAGAATTTGTCCCCTGCTTCTGCTTGCCTTTTTTCTTCCCTTTTTTATGTTGGCCATCCCCTGAGGGTGTCAGACCTGTCTGCAAAGCAGATAACAGAACAGACATTTTGTGGTCTACAGTACCTATCTTGGAACATGCCTCGCTCATGTCTGTCAATGATGGGTCGCCTGACAGCACATTTATGATTTTTCTGCAATCATCATTTGTGTTATCTCTTGCTAAAATTTTGCATAGAACCTGCCTCAAATTATCATCCTCAACCTGCTTCTCTAAAGCTGATGCAAGTCTTTCAACAAATGGCAAGAACAATTCCTGTGCTCCCTGAGTTATTTTCGCATATCGTGGCCTGGGAGCAGCCATTTCCATGGTTTTCAACAATGCCATGAAGCCTACTTTTTGGCCCTGCTCGAGTATGAGAGGGTCCCAGGTAGCCTGAAGATCAGGATTAGAAAAGGCATTTTGTCCTGTGAGTGCATCCACCCCTACGTAGGATCTAGGATCCGTCTCAGGCAAATGGGCATTTTCGGCCGCAACCCTTTCGGCCAGCCATCTTCAATTGTTCATAAAAACGTCAAACTGCACAGGCTGGAACAATACAGAGGCCAAATGTTTAATATCATAGGGAGCAAGTAGGTCAGTGTTTATCACTCTGAGAACTTGCATAAGTTGAGCAGAACCCAGCCCATACTTCGCTACCTTATCTTGCAGATCTTGAACAACCCGCTGGCCATGACCTCGTGTCTGTCATTTTGTCCCATATTCGGGACCACTTTGTGCACAAGAAAAGCCTGAATTGCACCCTGCGGCGAAACACCATCACCCTGATCCCTCTGTACCACATCCTGAGATGCCAGAGGAACCATCTGACCGTCAGTTACAGTCTCTTCCCCCCAGAGCGGTGAGTTCAGGACACCACCCCCGGGCTTGCCCACCCGCTCTATCAACTCCCAATCACCAGCCTTCGAAGTCCGCGCCCTGAATGCATCCCAAAAGCGGCGGGGGTTTATTGGTCACACAGTCATCCAACAGGGGGGCAGCATCCAGAGGTCCCTCTGAGACGCTGTCCCTGCCTGTAAGGGCCAGCATTCCAACATTCGGTCATGCCCTCATCGAGGGGTTGAGTATTGTTGATTGTCGCTTTCACTGCCCCTGAGATGGGGGCAAGTGGGACATCCTGTGATCAGCAGAGAAAGGCGGGCTGGTCGGAGGCACCGAGGCTGCTGACTGTGGAATAGAGGAGTCAGCCACAATCTCCAGGGTGGGGAAGGCAGTCACCAGTGACAAAGCAGGGATCGGATCCATGACCGATGGCGCGGCAGATCCCTCCATTGCAGGCAGCGGCACGAAGGGGTCAACCACAGCCTGTGGCACAGCGGGTAATGCGGGCATCGGACCTGCAGTCATTGGAGCGGCGGGCGGTGCGAGCATCGGAGCCGCTGTGGGCAGTGCGAGAGGCAGGGCCGCCACCATAGGAAAGGTGAGCGGGACGAAAGGGAGAGCCGCTGACATCGGAGTGATAAGTGGCATGCAGGGCAGAGCCGCTGCCACCGGAGCGGTGAGCGGCATGCAGAATCCAGCTGCTGGTGGTGGTGTTGCCATGGACGGTGGGTTGGGGAAGGCAGCCACTGCCACTGGTGCGGGGGGCAGCCCACCAGAGGGTAGGGCGAAGACTGACACAGGGGCTCCGCCCAAGGCGTGCTGCTGCGCAGCGGAGGGCGGCACAGCAGACGGCAGCACCACAAAAGACAATAAGTCAGCCGGCCCGCATGGTGCGCAGGGGGGCGGAGAAGGAGGCAATTGCACCAGCTCCACCAACGAAGTCAGGGGCCCCACGGCTGGTGGGGGGTGCACCAGTGGCTGGAGCAGAGGCTCCATGGTCTGTGCCGGCAGTACAGGGGGGCAAGGCCCATAAATCTGCTCAGGCTCCATAGTTGATAGCAAAGGAGCCAAGGGGGCAGAGGACCCCCTTCATCACAGACTACTGGCGGCCCCGGCCCTCCCCCTAATTGTGATCTGGAGAGGGGAGGCAACAGTGGCTGAAACAATGAAGCTGGCTGCTTGAGAAATGGGCGGTCCTCGGGCCACCACAGTGGAGATGAAAAAGGAGTCAGCAACCACACAGCTTGCAAAACTGTGGGTGGCGGTGGTGCCGGCTAGGTTGGGGTCAGCCGGTACAACCCCTGTGGTGTCGGAAATGCCGGAACTGTTAGTTGTGGCAAGGGCACCCCACTGCTGCCTGAAGGGCGGAGGAAGCCACCTGTGCTGTGCTTGGGGGGGGATGTTCCAGCCCACCCAACCGGGGAATGGCTTGTGGAACGGTCGGCAGCCGGATGGCCAGGGAAGGATATTTCGCCTTGACATAATCTCAGGGATGAGGGTATTTCAGTGGCACATAGTCTTTAAGCAATACATTGGTTCTGCGGGGTATCCCCGTGTCCCCCGCTGGCTCACGCAGAGATGGGATGGGGCTGGGCGCTTCCCTGCCCTCCTCCTCCCTGATTCCCAAAATGCCGCTGAGCACAGAGACATCTTCACTTCCTGAAATCCCCCATTTGGAGTTGATGCCCCTTGGGGTTCTGCCCAGTAAGGCTTGAGAAATGTGTCTCCAGGTGGTGACCAGTGCAGACGCGAGTGCATCCCCTCTGCAAACCTCCTCCAAGAGGCAATCGTCCAATTCCTCCCAAGTTCTCAGACTCAGTGCAGCACCCAGCTCCACCGGGAACCCATGATCTCTGGCCCAGCCCAGAAGATCACAGAGCGCTTCATCCGAGACTGCAATTCCCATGGGAGGTATGAAAGTCCTCGACATGATCAGAACTAGCTGTTCATCTCTAGAAGGTTGGTTCCCCATCTTTAAGGAAAACCCATCCCTTAGCAAGCGTCCACTTCAAGAGACAGACAGTCTGCTGTGTTGGGAAAAGCTGTCCCCCACTCAGTTCTCGGCCTCCCATGGCCGACGCTGGCAGTCTGAATGGGACCAGTCTTCTCAGGAAGACACAAGGTAAAGTCAGCGTTACCTCACTCAAGAGGGCAAATGGTGTCCGATCGCAAAGGGCCACTGGGCCACACGCCTTGGGATGCGTCCCAGCTGTCCTGCAAATCCACGAGGGGTCACCAAATGATGCTGTTGAGTCAGGGATGGAAACAAAAGACTCCAGTCTTCAGAAGGTGAATCAGAAGGCATGTAATGAAAGTAGCGGGTCTTTTTATAATGCAACTCGCTAAGGTGAGACTTGATTTGTTGTGGTCTCTGAGTGCCACTGAGTCCCTCTGAGTGCCACTGAGGGAACCTCGGCCAGCCCCAAGACGGTGAACAGTGGGGGGGCACTCTCCCGTGCCCCAGGGGTAAGGAAGGCAGCTAGGCTGATTGCCTGCAGCAGAGGCAATGCTGGAACAATGGTGGAAGATGAAGGGGTTGACTCGTAGCAGAGGTTAATCCAAGGTTTATTTCAGGAGCTCCGAGGAGCCCCTACAACCTCAGGGGCCTCTTGCTGAGATCCCCGGTAGAGGTGCCAAGGTTACATTTAAAGGGAGGTGGAAACCTAAAGTAGATAACATTTTACTAACCAATAAGTGACCCTAAGGGATGGATACTGGGGAATGGACATTTAGGACAGCATATGGGGTAACACTTGGGGGGTTGACCCCTAGCCTCTGGCTAATCACTCGACGTCCTGGACCGAAACTCTAGATGGAGGGCATGGGATGCCGACTGACAAAGAGCCGGGGTGGGGATTTGGAGATGATCTCAACAAAGGAAAGAGATTACACAGGTAGAGGGAGGGGATACAATCTGGGGTAAACCATTTGGGGAAAATAAGGAGATACAAAGACAAAACCATTATAAAACATAAAAACACACTACAACATTGATTGGTCTCAAAGTAAAAACCACTCACACTATTGGTGAACTATGAATAGCACACTCTGGAGAATCATATCTATAAACAACAGTTATAGAAAGAGAGATAATAATTGTTTTAATTATTTTCCCTAAGTTTCCCAGGGTTATAAATTATCAAATCATGAGCCAAACTTATAAGAAAATTTAGCAAAGATTAATTAATTTGTCTGCGAGACCGAAGTTCGGTCGTTGAAACCACCACAGCCAAAGAGTCAGCGTCAAGCCCGGGATTGGTGCTGGGTGAACACGGATCTGACCTCCCAAGTGTCAGAGTCTCCCCCAGTTCACAAATGCTGCCTCGCGGAGTGAGTTTTTATACAGTTAATTCTGCCCGAGGCAGAGATGACCAAATGTTCTTTGTGTCTCTTCACATGCATCGCCATGGCTTTACATGTGCAGAGGTGGACAAAGGTTCAGTCCAGGTGTCTCGATGTTGTCAGTCGACCCCGGAGAAGCCATGTATTCACATGTATCAGGGTGGCTGTGGTGGTTTGACAGGAAATGTGTTTTTTGGGATGCTGTGTTTTTGGCCAATGGATATTCAGACTTTAATATTGGCATTTAACCTGGCCATTGGGACATGGACACGCCTCTGAGAACACGGGGTTAAAAGCAGAGCTCTCCCCTGGGAGGGTCCTCTTGGGTTTCCGGCGGGAAAGAGTTCGGGTCTCTCCCCCGGCCCAGCTGCTGGCTGGGCAGGGGGAGGGGAAAAGCCATGTGGCCGAGAGAGGTAGGCCTGAGCCCGGGGGTGGAAGGGTGGAAGAGAGAAAGAGAGAGACTGGGAGCCATCAGGCAGCCCCCCCCTGAGAGACACAGAGAGAGAGAGAGAAAGAGAGCCGCTGCCTGGGACTGTAACCTTGAAGCTTGATAAACATGGGCCTGTGCCGGCAGCACGGCTGGGAAAGAGAAGAAGGGGGGGGTTCAGCCGGCCACTTGTAGGAGCTTTTAACCCCTTTTTGGAGAATGAGAACTTTACAGATCATTGACCTCTCCTGGAAGATAGAATGGAAGATGAGGAAGGAAATGTGCAAGTGTGAGAGAGGTCTGGGCGAGCGAGAGATAGTAGAAGAGTAGAGAAGAATCCTAGTGGGAAGAGATGATGGAGTGGCTTTTGCTGGACTCTTTTTGTATAGCCATGGACAGACCCATGTTCCTTGTGATACAGAGACTGCATTCTAGGGGGAGGCAATGGCCTCAGAGCCAAGAGGGTTCAGTGTTGATGCCCCTCGGCCCCAGGGGGTGAAAAAATATGGGGGGGACAGGTGTCCCAAAGGAGAGATTGTGGGGACAGGTGTCCCAAAGGAGAGACTGTGCCTTTTTTGGATCGGGACAGAGCATCCTTAAAAGACAACCCTAGAAGCAGCTCTGGTCCGTGTTCAGTAGTGAGAGCACTGGACATGAAAAGGAAGAAGTCACGACGGCAGATGTACTCTGGGCGGTGCCACGAGTGACACAGAAACACACGAGGCTTCGACTGTGTTTCCAGGGGAAGCCCATGGTACAAGAAGGACTCCTCTCCTCTTGATGAACTGAGGATTGATTGTCTAAAAGGTGCTGCTGGACCGAGAGTTGGTGATTTGAGGAATAAATGTATTGTGTTGAATTTTTGGTGGGGGGAGGAGGAAATGCATTTGTGAGGTTTTCATTTTCCTTGTGTGTGTGTTCCTTTTTATCTGTAGTTGTTGAGTAGTTAATAAAGTTCTGGTTCTTTTGTTTCCCTAAGTAGGAGCCTGCTTTGCTTATTCCTGGTCACATCTCACAGCAGAAACCAGGGAGAAGGTATCTTCATGGGGGCACTGGCATTGTGCCAGTCGGTTATCTAGGCAGATGTAATCGGCAAGGCAATAATCACTCTTAGGTGGGCCCGGCAACCTGGGGAAGCCAGCGATTATCGGCCTGGAAACTTCTATTCTTACGTTAAAACCCCGATGTTTATCTTTACGTGCATCCAGGAACTAGATGTATATGAATAAGACACTGCTCCTGGCCAGGATGGTCAAAAGACATAGTTTGGATTTTACAATATTTTATACATTAATAGCATGAATTATCTCTACCATATACTACAATCCCTCCCCATTTATATCACCAATTTAATTCATGCTCTCAAATTGCTAAATTTCTCATTTTCTACTTCTACCTGCCACCATTAAGGGTCTTTCATAAACAGAGAACTCTTTTACACTATTTTGTACTCTCCTTGTGGAACACCCTGATATCCCATATTATTCATATTCATTTTTGCTTGTTTCTCAAACTTTGCCAATACTTCGCCAGCGTTGCTGGCATACTTCCTCTCTCCCAATCTCATGATCTTAGATGTGTTGCCTCTGGAAGCCCCCTCTGGATCCACGGGAACTATCGCTATCTGCATTCCCTGGACCACAGAGTGGATGAGTCTAATAAAACACGGAATTAGACAAGGCAGGAATAGGATTCCGGCTACTCAACAGAGTACGAAAAACGTCACTTTGTTCCACCAGGCCCCATCAAATAATTTCTCCCACCATGAAGACTGTAAAATTGAGTTCCACTTTTGAACAGGGACACGGGCCACCTTTTTGATCTCAGCCGCCAAGCCTCTTATGGTTTCCCCATAATCATCACTCTCAATACAACATTCCGATTCATTGAACTTTTCACACACTCCCCCTTCTTCGGCCAGCAAATAGTCTAAAGCTATTCGATTCTGGTACACAAATGCCCATACCTGGGTGTGCTGCCGACTTGGTAAATCCAGGGCCTCAGAGGTGTGATTCGATACAATTTCCACCACTGCCTGCAGCCGAATCAAATCAGTCTGTTCAGTAGATAAATCGGAGTCCTATACCTGTAGCTTCCATCCTGGGCCCATGTGGCTGGTCCATAATACTCAATTATTCTTGCCGCTGGCCACCCCCCCAGGTTTGTTTACCACTTATCACTGGTATCATCTTTTTCAGTCTTCTCCTCTCCCTTCTCAGGGTCTCGTATAATGGAGCCCCTAACAGGTTACTTTTTGTCCAAGGGAGAGTAAAGAACACTGGCCGGATCATGCCTAAAGTGCATGATCCCTTCCACCTTGGGGGTAACTCACTGTATGCCTTCTTTCCAAAAATCCAATAAATTCCATCCGGGGCTTTCCATCTGATGTTTATTCTCCCTGGGTCTCCCCAGTATTCCCTCATGTCCTCCAAGGATTAGAAAGGGTTGGCTCCTGGATTTTTGACCCAGCACAGTCCCATTCTTTTGTTCCATTCACAATTTGTCGCATTCTTCCAGCTCCAGTACCCCGAAGGGGGTTCTGGCTGCCAGACCTTGCTTTTTGTGTTTGAGTTCACCATCAGGGTAGATACACAAGGAGTGTATCCCACCATTTCGGTGTACTCCTTTCCTTCTCGACTGATGCAGATGGTCCCAATCACCCTTTGATCCAAAATCCATCCCTCAGGTCTCTGTGCCAATTTTGAGACCCTCGGATTGTCCCATTTCAAAAGCTGTTCTGGAGCCAAACCTTCCCCTTTCCAAGGCCATTTTTCTGCTGAGTTCAGCCCCCCACAAATCCAACAATTTGACAATCCTAATTCAGTTGCAATCTCTTGCATCAAGTCAATGAACAGGTTCCTGTCCGGGGAAGGTAGTTCCCCATCAGCATATTGTTTCTTCAGCATTTCATACTGTTCTCCCAGTGTTTTCAATCTTTCCTGTTCAACTCTTTTTCTCCTCAATTCCGACTCCCTTTGCCTCAGTTCCTGAGTTATTTCTCTCATTGTCCCCTCAGGATCCTCATCATTTTTATTCCTCGTGAAGCAGACAACCCGGTCATATTGCAGGCACACCCTGTCATCATTTGCCAGTGCCAGGTCCAATATGAGCGGATTTCTGTTCAAAGTAAATTTGCTGTCAAATTTAGCATTTCTCGCCATCCAATAAATTTTCCCGTTCGTAATGCATATCCCCAGCCACGCATTGTCATAACACAATGGATTCACCTGGTGGCACGCGACAAAGATTGATTACGTCTTTCCCCCAACCCACATGGTCCAGTTACATTGGTTACTGTGACTGTGGTCACAAGGGTTTTCAGGATGAAGAAGAGATAGAATGTTGACTCCATGATCAGAAGGCTTGATTTATTATTTTATGATATATGTTACATTAGGACTATACTAAAAAGCAATAGAAAGGAAAAGGTTTCTTCAGCAGCTAGCTAAGCTAAGAATAGAAAAGAATGAATAACAAAGATCTGTGTCTCAGACAGAGCAAGAGCCAGCTCTGCCATGAGTGGTCAAGAAATCCAAACACCCACAGGAGACCAATCATGGGTCTACCTGTTGCATTCCACAGCAGCAGATAACCATTGTTTACTTTGGTTACTGAAACTGCAGCTTCTCACAAGGAAAAATCCTAAGAAAGGATTTTTCATGAAAGATGTCTGTGACAGGTTACAAATGGGGATTGACATTGTTTCCACACTTCGTTTTCTCATTTGATGTTTGTGCTCATCTGACTGCCTGTTCCTTAGCTCTGCCTCGGGATTGATGCACCAAATCCCTGTTTCCAATTCACATAATTTCACCCTCGTGCCATTCTTCCAACAGTACCATTCAGGTTCCCTGAGACATTCTTCTGGGGCTTGGTATGCTGAGTGTCCCCCGTCCCCTGTGACCGGGACCACTTGAGTGCAATTTCCACACTCATCTGCAGAGCTCTCGCTTCCGCCTTTCCTCAGGACCTCAGTGTGCAGACTCTGCATCCCGCACACAACTAGGCTCAGGCCAATCAGGATTCCTACCAGGCGTACTCCTCTGCCTTTGCCTCCGCCCCCTGGGGTGCCACCAGTGGTGAGGAAGACCATCTTCACGGCAGCAGGAGTATTCTTTGGGGAAAACACCCTTGGACCTAGCCGCATACCTCCTTTTAAAGGCGCTCCACCGTGACACTCTGATGGCATCGGAACTGCACGGTACTCTGATGGATTTCTGGCACTCCACATCCAGAATCTCTGCCTTTGATCTAAGCTTTCCACGCACCCCGTTTTGAAAAATGTGGAACCACTCCTGTGAGTCCAATTCAATGATTCCCAAATTTGTGGCTAAGGTTAGGATACGGTCAGTCAGCTCAATCTCTTCCTCCAAACACTGAGTGCACAGCCCCTTCGGCCTCTGTCTCCTTCTACAGTGAATAACAAAACCCCCTTGACAATATTCACACTAAAAGTGTACAAACGGATAGCATACACAATCAGACAGTATACAGCCCATCCGCTCGCCGTCAGTCATTTACAAGGACGTTGGAGTCTGGGTTTCAAGTCACTTGGGGAAGAAGTGACCCTCCACTCGGGTGCTTCCTCCTGATGCTCAACTTTCTTCACCCTAGACACGTGTGTCCAGCCTTTCTCCGCTGTCCGAATGGCCGTGCCTGTTGTCAGGAGCACAAGAAAAGGACCTTCCCAGTGAGGAGAGAGAGGCATCTCCTTCCACACTTTCACAAGCACTCTGTCACCCGGTTGAATTTTGTGGATAGCGAATCCCAAAGGAGCACTCTGGGCCACTCTCCCTTGTTTTCTGAGTTCCTGCAAATTTTTGTTGATTGCAACCAGACATGGTTGAATCTGACAATCCTCAAACCTGGGGTGTCCCACCGGCATTCTGTGTCTATATGGCATCCCATATAACATTTCAAACAGTGAGAGCCCTGTCTCCAAATGAGGCCTTGTTCAGATATTAAGCAGTGCCAAAGGCAGGCATTTCAACCAGGACATCCGAGTCTCTAAAATCAATTTAGATAACTGTGCCTTCAAGGTTTGATTCATCCTTTCCACTTGTCCTGAACTCTGGGGATGCCATGGAGTGTGGTATTCCCACCAGATACCTAGCGCATCAGCCATCTGCTTAATAACCTTCGATGTGAAATGTGTCCCTTGATCTGAATCAGTGCAATTCACCACCCCATATCGGGGTATAATTTCTTCCAGTAATTTTCTGGTCACTGTCTGAGCCGTTGCCCGTGAACTGGGAAAGGCCTCCACCCAATGGGTCAATTTGACCACCATTACAAGCACAAATTTGAACCTCCCCACTTTTGGCAATTCTGAAATCAACTTGAATTCTTTCAAATGGTCGGTACGCAATGGGGTGGCTCCCCAAAGCAGGCTGTTTTGCCCTTTATTTGTTAACTTTCTGACAAATCATCACCCTTGTACCTCCTGTTTGGCCAATTCATAAATTCCCTTGCACCCAAAAAATTTCAAAAATTATTCTGCCAGAGCCTGTGCCCCCCAATGTGTTCGCTGGTGTAATTTCCGCAAAATCCTTCTGGTAAAACCTTTGGAAACTAGTTGTCTCCCGTCAGGTAACCTCCATTTACCTTCTTTCAATTTTTCCCTGATCTTCTCGTAACATTTGATCTACTTTTGGGAGGGCTGAGGAGGATCGTCGGGGACCTCAGCCCCTTCGATCTCCGGGGTACTCACCGTCATCAATGCCATGGATTTGGCCTCCTGGTCTGCCAAATTGTTTCCCCTGGTCCAGAACTGAATTCCTGCCTGGTGTCCCTTCACATGGACCACCGCAATTTCCTCCGGCCCCCTTAGAGCTTCTAGGATTTGCCGGATTAATTCTCCATGCATCAGTCCCTTTCCCCTTGTGTTGATCAGTCCCCTTTCCTCCCAAATTTTCCCAAACGTGTGAACCACCCCAAAGGCATACCTTGAATCTGTAAAAATTGTTCCCTTTTTCCCTTTCAGTCCCTTCAATGCCCTCAGAACTGCGTACAGTTAGCATGCCTGTGCCGACCAACTCGCACTCAGGGGACCTGCTTCAATCACCTTTCCCGTTTTTCCATCCATGACTGCGTATCCTGACTTCCTTTTCCCCTCGACTACTCTGCTCAATCCATCCACAAACCACTTTTCTCCCTTGTCCAATTCTTCTTCTTCTAAATCCTCCCTGATTTTTTTTGCAATTCAACCACCTCCACGCAATTGTGAATCAATTCCTCTGAAGCTTCCCCAAACAAAAATTGTGCAGGGTTCTGCGCAGTTGTTGTTCTCAATTCCAAGTCCTGCGAGTGAATCAAAATGGCCTCATACTTTAGCAACCTTGCATCAGTGAGCCATTTGTCTGCTTTCTGCTGTAGTATGCCTCGCACGTTGTGTGGTGCAAATACTACCAAAGGTGCGCCAAAGGTTACCTTCTTGGCTTCCTCCACCAGCAATGCCACTGCTACAATCACCTGCAAGCAGGTGGGCCAGCCCCTGCTGACCAGGTCCAAAAGCCGGGACAAGTAACCCACAGGTTTCCTGACCCCCGCCCAGTCCTGCATCAACACCCCATGTGCTGTGTGACTGCTCACATCCACAAACAACTGAAAGGGTTTCCTCACGTCAGGGAGACTCAGCACTGGTGCTGCTGTGAGTCCCTCCTTGACTCCCCTAAATTCCTCTTCATCTGTCTTTGTCCATTTGATCCGGTCTGTGGTGAGTTTCTCATATAGAAACTTCACCTTCTCAATGTAACCTTCAATCCACTGCTGGCTATATCCCAACAACCCCAAAAGCTGTCTGACCTCCCTTTTTGTCTGTGGGGGTGGTAAGGCAATAATCCCTGCCACCCTCTCTGGATTCAATTTCTTTTTGCCCTTGGTTAACCAATGTCCCAAGTACCTGACCTTGGGCTCTGTGAATTGCAACTTTGACTTTGAAACCTTCAACCCCTTTTCCCCCAAAAAGTTCAAAAGCTCGATTGTGCTTGTCCTTACAACCTCCTCCCTTGGCTCTGCAACCAACAAATCGTCTACGTATTGTAGCAATTTTGTCCCTTCTGTTGGTACAAAATGACTTAAAACCTGTTCAAGTGCCTGCCTGAATAAATTCGGAGAGTCCACGAAGCCCTGAGGCAGCAAAGTCCACCTGAGCTGCTGCTTTCTGTTCGTCTCTGGGTCTTCCCACTGAAATGCAAAGTAATCTCTGCTGTCCTCGGCTACAGGACAAGTCCAGAAAGCGTCCTTCAAGTCAATTACACTGTACCACGTGTCCTCAGGAGAAATGTTATTTAGCAAAGTGTAAGGATTTGAAACCATGGGGAATAAAGTCTTAGTTCTCTGATTCACAGCCCTTAAATCTTGCACCAGCCTGAAGCTGCCATCTGTTTTTCTCACTGCCAGAATTGGGGTGTTGTGCCGAGACATGCACGGCTCCAGCGTATCTTTCTTTATTAATTCGTCAATCACTGGCTTCAAACCCCTCCTCCCTTCCATGGAGATGGGGTATTGTTTGACCCGTATTGGGTCTTCTGGTCTCTCAATTTCAACACGAATCGGCTCTATGTCCAGCCTCCCAGCCTCCCCTTGAACATACCACACCCTTGGGTCTATCTTTTCCTCGTCTTGGATGGTGAGTTTGTATATTCTCACCTTGAGCTGGGATTTTTCCACTGCCAACCCAATCTCTAGAGCAACCATCATGTCCCGCCCCAGTAAATTGAAATCGGCATCCCGTATCAACAATCTATTTCCTTTGTGCTTTTTATTTTATGTTTCTATTTCTACATTTTTTATGATTGGAACCTCGAAAGGCTCCCCCTTTGCCCCAATTACCATCATGGAACCGTTGCTCAGAGAGCACCCCTTTGGCAGCTGTTGCACCGCTGTCCGTTCCGCCCCCGAGTCTACCATAAACCACATCTCCTCCCTTTGGGGTCTTACTCTCAATTTTATCAAGGGCTCCTTCGCTGTTCCGGACCCCAAATTGAAAAGCCTCTGACACCCCTAATCTTCCTGAAACATCCCCTGGTCCTTGGCTTTGTTGGGACAATTCCTTCAAATGTGTCCCTTCTGTTTGCAGTAATAGCACTCAAAATCCCGCCTTTGATCATTCGATCCTTTTCACTGTGAAGAACCCTGTGCCTTTTTTTGCCGCGTCCTTACCTTGCTCTTGCTTTTGTGCTTCCCTTACTGCAGCCACCAATACCTTGGCTTGAATCTTTTGTTTCTCCTCATCCCATCTCATGTAGACTTTCTGGGCTTCCTGGAGCAGCTCCTACAACCCCTGTTCCTGCCACCCATCTATCTTTTCTAGCTTTTTCCGAATGTCTTCCCAAGATTTCGCCACAAATTGCTTTTTCAACAAAACCATCCCCACCGGAGAGTCGGGGTCCATCCCCGAATACATTCTCAGACCCTTGCGGAGTCTCTCCAGCTATTCCATGGGGGTCTCATCTTCCCCTGGCATTCTCTGAGTACCTTGCTCATGTTCTGTCCCTTGGGTACCGCCTCCCTGATACCCTGAATTATCATATTTCTCAGATTTATCATTTTCTGCCTCCCCTCTTCCGTCTGGGCTGCCCAAGACGGTTTCTGACCTGGCCATCTTTCCTCCCCGGCCCCCCCGTTAGGATTTCTCTTTTCCCAATCTTTGATCGTGGCTTGCCAGATCATGTCTCTTTCCTCATTGTTAAACAGCGATCTTAGGATCGCTTGGAGATCCTCATAGGTGTAAATGCTGGTTCCCAGAAATTCATCCAACCTTTCTGCCACCCCCAAAGGATCATCCATTAATTTTCCCCATCTCTTTCTTGAATGCCCTAACATCATCTGTGTCGATTGGAGCATGTACAAAACCAATCACTCCCGGAGCCGTTGGCACTTCCCGTAGAGGGAAGATGCCGGGCTTCTCCTCCTCATCCCCATTGTCCCCCGTGGTTGCCCTCCTAGTTCGCCGCCTCGTCCGATGGGCCGGGGGAGAGGTATCCCTGGAGACAGCTACCTGTTTTTCCTCAGTTTTGGGAGAGTTCTGCGGCAGCAGTTGCCCCGTCGCTGCCGCTTGGCCATGTGGAAAAGCTGGACGCTGCAGCCCGCTCGGGTGGGGGCGGCAGTGCCGTGGCCTGAGCCTGCTGAACCACTGCCTCGGGAGGCAGTTCGGGCACTGCTTGTTCCTGCATGAGTTTGGGTTGTTGAGGAGACACAAGGTAAGGGGGTGGAAGATTTTCCAATGGTTCCCATTCCTTTCCCGCTTTTGCTGCGCTGCGGAGGGCTTGTATTTGGTATAGACACGTACAAGCGTATGTCCATATTTCGGCATACTCAATCTCCTCAAAATCCTGTGGGCAGCGATCAAACACGTGATCGTACAGGGACTCTCAAGTCCAAGCTTCAAACGTGCCGAAAGTCGGCCACACCGCATATTTTCTCATCTCCTTCCCTCCCCATTTTTCCATGCAAAAATGGACTATTTTCTCCTTGGATTTCCCCACTCTCCTCGGACTTTCGTCCCAATGTTCTAACATCCATCCCAATGGACTACCTCTTGGTATTTCTGGCAGAACTTTCTGGGGACCCTGGGGAGGTTTTTCCTGGGATTTTGTCTGGAGGCTGCTTTTTCCCAACCCCATTTTTTCAAGGATTTTTGTGATTTTTCTTACCTTGTCTGTTCCTGCCTGGACATTCGCTGCGGGTCCTGTTTCTTTGCCCGATGCCGGTTTCTCAGGCTCGCGAAAAGCCGCCAGTCTTGCTCAGTGTCATGGTTTGACACTGGCACAATGCCAGTGCCCCCATGAAGATACCTTCTCCCTCGTGGCACCGCCCGGAGTACATCTGCCGTTGTGACTTCTTCCTTTTCATGTCCAGTGCTCTCACCACTGAACACGGACCAGAGCTGCTTCTAGGGTTGTCTTTTAAGGATGCTCTGTCCCGATCCAAAAAAGGCACAGTCTCTTCTTTGGGACACCTGTCCCCACAATCTCTCCTTTGGGACACCTGTCCCCCCATATTTTTTCACCCCCTGGGGCCGAGGGGCATCAACACTGAACCCTCTTGGCTCTGAGGCCATTGCCTCCCCCTAGAATACAGTCTCTGTATCACAAGGAACATGGTTCTGTCCATGGCTATACAAAAAGAGTCCAGCAAAAGCTACTCCATCATCTCTTCCCACTAGGATTCTTCTCTATTCTTCTACTATCTCTCAATCGCCCCGACCTCTCTCACACTGGCCCATTTCCTTCCTCATCTTCCACTCTATCTTCTAGGAAAGGTCAATGTTCTGTAAAGTTCTCATTCTCCAAAAAGGGGTTAAAAGCTCCTACAAGTGGCCGGCTGAACCCCCCCTCTTCTCTTTCCCAGCCGTGCTGCCGGCGCAGGCCCATGTTTATCAAGTTTCAAGGTTACAGTCTCAGGCAGCGGCTCTTTCTCTCTCTCTCTGTGTCTCTCGGGGGGGCTGCCCGATGGCTCCCGGTGTCTCTCTCTCTCTCTCTCTTCCACCCTTCCACCCCGGGGCTCAGGCCTACCTCTCTCGGCCACATGGCTTTCCCCTCCCCCTGCCCAGCCAGCAGCTGGGCCGGGGGAGAGACCCGAACTCTTTCCCGCCGGAAACCCAAGAGGACCCTCCCAGGGGAGAGCTCTGCTTTTAACCCTGTGTTCTCAGAGGCATGTCCATGTCCCAATGGCCAGGTTAAATGCCAATATTAAAGTCTGAATATCCATTGGCCAAAAACACAGCATCCCAAAAAACACATTTCCTGTCAAACCACCACACTCAGTCAAGCAGAGAACCATTATGCTGACTTTTAGACTGATTCTTACCTGTTTCCTCCGGATCAGAAGGCAGACAGGCTCCTAGAATTTTCTAGGATCATCTCTTCCCCTTCCTGACCCCAACTGTGACCAATTTTCCCCTCGGACTCCCCACGAGCCTCAGGTCCCGCGTGTGTCAAGAAAAACGTTCCACTTCCCCCTTGACCGACCACGTCCCTCAGGGGATAGTGGGGTCTGCACTGGCCCCATGACAGAGTCACGTCTCACACACATGTTCGGTCACACCTCACTCAACCACACGATACTCACGGTTCTTTTTCCCACGTGGATTTCTTCGTGCACGTTGATTTTTCCGAATGAAAAAAAAAACCTTGGGCTCAGAGATCCGTCTGGATCTTTCTGAGTTTCCGAGAATTGGGCCCGTTTTATCCTTCCTTGGCTGTGGCTCTGGTTTCAGTTCTTGTGAATTTGATTGGTTTCACAGACTCCAATCCCGCTCAGACCACTGAAATCAGCGGGATGCCTTCCAGGCAGGAAGGGGGGGGGGTCCCAAACCCCAATATCAAATCACTTTGGGGTCATCAGATTGTTATAAATGATCAAATCATGAGCCAAACTTATAAGAAAATTTAGCAAAGATTAATTAATTTGTCTGCGAGACCGAAGTTCGGTCGTCGAAACCACCACAGAGTCAGCGTCAAGCCCGGGATTGGCGCTGGGTGAACACGGATCTGACCTCCCAAGTGTCAGAGTCTCCCCCAGTTCACAAATGCTACCTCGCGCAGTGAGTTTTTATACAGTTTATTCTGCCTGAGGCAGAGATGACCAAATGTTCTTTGTGTCTCTTCACATGCATCGCCGTGGCTTTACATGTGCAGAGGTGGACAAAGGTTCAGTCCAGGTGTCTCGTTGTCAGTCGACCCCGGAGAAGCCATGTATTCACATGTATCAGGGTGGCGCCGTCGGTTATCTAGGCAGATGTAATCGGCAAGGCAATAATCACTCTTAGGTGGGCCCGGCAACCCGGGGAAGCCAGCGATTATCGGCCTGGAAACTTCTATTCTTACGTTAAAACCCCGATGTTTATCTTTACATGCATCCAGGAACTAGATGTATATGAATAAGACACTGCTCCCGGCCAGGATGGTCAAAAGACATAGTTTGGATTTTACAATATTTTATACATTAATAGCATGAATTATCTCTACCATACACTACACCTGGCTCAGCCTGGGAGAAAGTATCTCTGATCTTTCTTCAGCTGAACTGAGAATATCCACAAAGGTAGATGCCTAGAGGAGGCTGTGCTCCAGTGGGAGACCCAGTGGAGAGAGGGGTCCCTGCTTACAGGCTGGAGCAGCCTGTCCTTGGAGGACAGTACCCTGTGAAAGAGTGACCCACGCCGCAGCAGTTTTGGGAGGACTGCTGCTCATGAGGTTGGAACCCTGCTGGAGAAGTTCACAGAGAACTGTCTCCTGTGGGAGGGACCCCCACGGTCTCACAGGGGAAGGACTCCTCTCCCTGCATAGCAGAAGAAGAAATCAGGTGACAAACTGACCAAACCCCCCACATCCTGTCTCCCTGTGCTGTTGGTGGGAAGGAGGGAGGGGCTGGAGGGAGAAGGTGTTTTAAGGGCCTATTTTACTTCTCATTATCCTCCTCTGACTTTATTAGTAATAAATTTACTTTGTGCTTCTAAGTTGAGCCTGTTTTGCCCTTGGAGTGTTTTCTTCCAGTCCTTATCTCAACTCATGAACCCTTCATTAATTTTTCTCTCCTCTGCCCAGCTGTGGCAGGGAAGGGTGAGTGAGTGACTTTTGTGGGTGCCTGGCATTGGGCCAGTTTCAAACCACGACACCCTCAATACATAGCGAGTTCAAATTGGAATTCCAAATCACCCTGGGATCTTGGAAGTGATCACAAACTGGCCTGAAGGTGAAAGTTTTGCATTCTCATTGGAAGAGGAGGAAGAGTAGGTGATACGTGCTGAGGAGGCCCTACCATATAACCAGCAACTGGAGAGTGCGAGGAGGTACGGTCTCTACACTGATGGATCCTGCCATATCATAGGGACCAATAGGAAATGGAAAACAGCCATATGGAGCCCTATGCGGTGAGTTGCGGAAGCTACCAACGGAAAAGGTGGATTGAGTCACATTCCAGAGTCTAAAGCAGTCCAGGTGGCTTTGGACATCACTGAGCAAGAGAAGTGGCCAACACTCTACCTCTACACTCTACTCCTATACTCTACCCCTGCCCAATCCGAACCCCTACATGCAGCAGAGAGAGATCATGTCCCCATGGTGTATATGAGAGGAATTCTAGAAAAATTGGTCTGATTAATCCTGCCTCAAGAAAAGGCAAACTCATCTGTGGGATTGTCTTTGCTCAAGGACCTGGTTACACTTGGTAGATAATGCCAAGGGATGGGGAAACACCTTGCATACCCCATGGGGATTTGACTTTGGATGAGAACAGCCTGTAATGTAGGAATGCCTATGTGCCACTGTTTGCGGAATGTGACTGCCACTGCATATTTCAACTACCATGGACAATGAGAATGGACTGCTCCAGTTATTTCAGTCATGGACCCAATGAACTCAATCCATATCCTGGGGGGTGGTCATTGCCACTGAAATAATTGCATTTTTATATAGTTATATGTATATATATAGAGATAAATATATATATATGTGTGTGTGTATGTGTTTACAGTTTAGTAATTTGGGCTTTAAGCACAAGACATGAAATAAGGGCTGAATTATGTCCTGGGGTAATACATGATGCTAATATATTCCAAAGCTATCTGCCCAAAATTGTTACTGTCCTTTTAAGACCCTGCCACAGGGAAAAAAACCCTGAAGTGGGGTGCTATCGCTGGCTCTTCTAAAGTCTCCTGGAGCAAGCAGCTCATGCCCTTTTTCCCTCATGGTTTTTGCTTCACTGGCTGCTTGGTCTTTGTTAAGCAGAGGCTTTTCCTTTTTTGGGTTCTCTTTCAGGTTTCTTTTCCATCTTGGAAAGAGTGTGGTTAAGGGTTTTGAGCTACCTTAGGGGAAATTTTGCAAGTGCCTGTCTTCAGTCGAGGCATCGCACCAAGAATAGCAGAGAAGCTCGGCTCCAGTCCAAGTCACTAGTGGCTCATCAGCAGCGCCCAGACAAGGAGGGAAAACTTTGGAAGCGGAGGCTGTCTCTTTTGTGGCAGCTTTTGCTGAAGACAGGAACTCTGCTTCGAAGGTGGTTGTTTGGGGTTTGGAACTGTAGCCACTTGTAAAGACTGCATTTTGCAATTAGAAACTGTTTTGAAGTAAACTTTGCAAACTGCTGACACCAAAGAAAAAGCAAGTGAGTTCCTGGGGTTTGGCAACCTGTCCTGGTGTGAAAAGGAAGTGAGTTTTTTGGGAGTTTGGTGGTCAAACCAATAGGTGCTCAGATTTGAATATTGGCACCTGGTGTGGCCGCTGAGGACATGGATATGCCTCTGAGAACATGAGGGGTTAAAAGCAGAGAACTCCCAGGGGGAAGCTCTCTTGGTTCTGGTGGGTGAAAGAGGTCACACCTCCCCTGCCCAGCTGCGGGCTGGGCGGAGGAGTGGAGGCCATGAGGCCAGGTGAGGTAGGCTGGGGTCTTGGACAGAGAAGGGACGTGAAGGCCCCTGCAGGATGGAAGAGTGGAGGAGCCCTGAGAAGCATTGGGCAGCCCCCCCCAGGAGAGAGAGAGAGAGAGACTGTGCCTGTGCTTGTGCCACCATGAAATTCAATATCATGTGTTGGCAGCACGGCCGGCCGAAGGAGGAGGGGGAGGGGTGTGGCGAGGAAGTGCCCAGCAGCCTTGGGAGAGTTCTGGGCAGGCAGAGCCTGAGATTTTAACCCTTTTCTTTGATGATGGAAACCTTACAAATGCTGATCCTCCTGGAGCTGAATGAGAAGAGAGATAGAGATGAAACAGGAGGAAATGGGCCAGTGTGATGCAAGTTTGTGCATGTGAAAGATGTCCAAGAGAAGTTGAGAAGAATCCTAGGTGGGAGGAGATGATGGAGTGGCCTTTGGCTGGACTTTTCTTGTATAGCCATGGACAGAACCATTTTTTTCCTGTGACACAGAGACTGCATTTAGGGGAAGGCAATGGCTTGGAGCCAAGAGAGTGCAGTGATGTTATGTGAAGGACTGCGTGAACAGAGACAACGGGTGAGGAGGGTGGTTAGTGCCCTCAATCTTCAATGAAGAAGATCTCTGTTTGCGAGACCCCTTGGCCCCAGGGGGTGAATTTGGGGGGGACAGGTGTCCCGAAAGTGAGAGACTGTGCTTTTTTTGGAACTCGGCAAAGCATCCTTAAAAGGAAAACCCTAGAAGTAGCTCTGGTCCATGCGCAGAGGTGAGAGCACTGTACATGGAAGGAAGATGTCACGATGGCAAATGTTCTCTGGGCGGTGCCATGTGTGACATGAAAACACAAGAGATTTCAAATGCATTTCCAGAGGAAGACTGTGGTACAAGAGGGACTCCTCTCTTCTTGATGAACTGAGAATTGATTATCTGAAGGGTGGTGATGGACTGAGAGTTGGTGATCTGAGAGGCGGTAACTGAATTGAGAATCCAAGGTTTTGTACTACTGTGATGTATTGGGAATTTGGTGGGGGGAGGAGGAATGTTTTTGGAAGGTTTTCATTCTGAGTTCTGTGTGTGTTTCTTTTTACATATAGTTGTAAGTTAATAAAGTTTTTTTTCTTTATTCCTAAGTTGGAGCCTGCTTTGCTCTATTCCTGGTCACATCTCACAGCAGACACCAGCGAGAATATATTTTCATGGAGGCACTGGCATTGTACCAGCATCAAACCTTGACACCACCCCATGCTATTGCTGATGATCCGGTCAACACCCCCACCCCACAGCCATGGTGCAGAGCACAGCAGCATCAATGGCAAAGCCCAGTGAACAGCAGGAGGAAGTGGCAAGCAGAGACATGGACCCCACACCAGTTGTCAAATCTTCATTTCTGTAATAGGTTGATGCTGGCTGGATGCCAGACACTCACCAAAGCCGCTCACTCACTCCCCTCCACAGCTGGACACAGGAAAGAAAATATAACAAAGGGTTCATGGGTTGAGATGAGGACTGGGAGAGATCACTCATCAAATACCATCACAGGCAAAACAGGCTCAAATTAGGGATATGAACTGAATTTATTACTAACAAAATCAGAGCAGGATGATGAGAAGTAAAATAAACCCTTAAAAACACCCTCCGCTCCCCACCCCTCCCTCCTTCCCAGCTCTATTTCCTACCCCAGTGGTGCAAGGATACAGGGAATGGGGATTATGGTCAGTTCACCACCTATGGTTTCTCTGACTGCTCAGGGAGAGAAGTCATTGCCCTGCTCTAATGTGGGGTCCGTCCCACAGGAGACAGTTCTCTGAGAACTTCTCCAGTGTAAGTCCATCCCATGGGCAACAGTCTTCCCAAAACTGCTGCAGTGTGGGTCACTCTTCCATGTGGTGCAGTGCTCTGAGGACAGGCTGCTCCAGCAGGTGCTCTTCTCTCCATGGGCCTCTCATGGGGTCACAGCCTCCTCTCAGGCATCCACCTGCTCCAGTGTGGGTCTCGTCCTTGGGCTGCAGGTGGATCTCTGCACTCCCATGGCCCTCCATGAGCTGCAGAGGGACAGTTGCTTCATCATGGTCTTCACTACAGGCTGCAGAGGAATCTCGGCTACCGCACCCAGAGGACCTCCTCCCCCTCCTTCTTCTCTGACCTTTGTGTCTGCACAGTTGTTCTTCTCACATGTTCTCACCCCACTCTTCTATGGCTGCAATTTCAACTGCACGTTAACTTTTTTTTCTTTCTTCCGAAATATGTTATTACAGATATGTTACCAGCCTTTCTGATTGGCTCAACCTTGGCCAGCGACACATCCCTCTTTGAAGCCGCTAGGAATTGGCTCTGCCGGACATGAAAGAAGCTTCTGGCAGCTTCTCACAGAAGCCACCCCTGTAGTACCCCTGCTACCAAAACCAGGCCATGCAAACCCAATACAAGTTGCCACTCAAACTGCTCTGTAGGCTCCTGCCTTTTCAGAGTGCATTGCCACCATCTTGTCTCTTTTTTCCCAGGGCCACACACTCACCTGGAGGGCGCCATCTTTGAAGGGAAGGGTGTGACACCATCTTCCCTTTGTCTTTCAAGCCACATGGTCATCCCTGCCAGGCGCCATCTTGGGAAGGGTATTTCCAGCATTTCAGGTCTCTCTTTGTTTCCATGTGGTTCATGAGATTTAGCAGTTTGGTACCCAGCAGTTATTTACTGTTATTTTTTGCCTGTTGCTGTTCTGTTTTGTTAGTAAACGGTTATCTTTTCACTTACATCTGCTTGTATTCATTTCTTACTGGTGGAAAGGGATTAGTTAAACCTATAAAGGGAAGCAACTAATTTCAGACAGTTCTTTTAAATTGTCTTAAACCAAGAGAGACTTCTAGTTTATTCCAGCACATTATTATTAAGTATATATGCAGTGTTGGGAGGCTGCATCATTATAGACTTATGATTTTGAATGTATATGTTTTCCTTTAATAGATTGTGACCCCTTTCCCCAAAGCTGGTGACAGTAAGGGGTATAGACTGCGTCATTTCCCCCCACTGCTGTTAATAGCAGCACTCCTTTTTACATGTTTTAGTGATGGAGATAAGGTAGTTTCTAAGTAAAAGGACATTCAGTTTGGAACATGCATGTGGTCAAGCATGGAGCCTGCAGATGGTCCTCATCTGAATATATCCCAAATACTGGATTGTTTATCCAACAGCATTCACTGTTATGTGTTCTCTACAGCACTCATTCAAGCACAGTGATAAATAACTTTTTCCCAGATGACGGTTCACAGAATTCACAGAATCACTAGGTTGGAAGATACCTTTAAGATCATCGAGTCCAACCCATGCCTTAACACCTCAACTAAACCATAGCACTGAGTGCCACATCCAGCCTTTTTTTAAACACATCCAGGGATGATGACTCCATCACCTCCCCAGTGAGACGATTCCAGTACTTCATTGGCCTTTCTGTAAAAAACTTTTCCCTAACATCCAACCTAAATTTCCCTTGGCACAGCTTAAGACTGTAACTCCCTGTTCTGTCAGTTGCTGCCTAGAGAAAGAGACCAACTCTCACCTGACTACAACCAAATTTCAGGGAGTTGTAGAGAGTGATAAGGTCACCCCTGAGTCTTCTTTTCTCCAGGCTAAACAACTCCAGCTCCCTCAGTCATTCCTCATAGGGCTTATGTTCCAGCCTTGTTGCGCTCTTGTGGATGCACTCAAGCGTCTCAAAGTCCTTCCTACACCAAGGGGCCCAGAACTGGACACAGTACCCAAGGTGCAGCCTCACCAGTGCCAAGTACAGGGGAAGAATGAACTCCCTGGTCCTGTTGGCCACACCATTCCTGATACAGGTCAGGATGATGTTGGCTTTCTTGGCCACCAAGGCACACTGCTGGCTCATGTTCATTTGGCTGTCAACCAACACCCCTGGGTCCCTTTCTGCCTGGGCACTGTCCAGCCACACCGTCACCAGCCTATAATGTTGCAGGGGTTTATTGAGGCCAAAATGCAGGACTCGGCACTTGGACATATTAATCTTCATCTTATTGGACTCTGTCCATCTATCCAACCGTTCCAGGTCTCTCTGCAGATCCCTCCTACCTTCCAACAGATTGACACACACTCCCAGCTTAGTGTTGTCTGCAAATTTACTAATGAAAGATTCAACACCCTCATCCATGTAATCAATAAAAATATTACACAGAACTGGCCCCAACACAGACCCCTGAGGAACACCACTAGTGACTGGCCGCCAGCTGGATTCTGCACCGTTCACCACCACTCTCTGGGCCGGGCCATCCAGCCAGTTCTTAACCCAGCAAAGAGTGCACCTGTTAAAGCCGTGGGCTGTCAGCTTTTCCAGGAGTATGCTGTGGGAGAGAGTGTCAAAGGCCTTGCTGAAGTCCAAATAGACAACACTTATAGCCTTTCCCACATCCACCAGGTGGGTCACCTGGTCATAAAAGGAGACCAGGTTGGTCAAACATGACCTACCCCTCCTGAACCCATGCTGTCTGGGTCTGATACCCTGGCCATCCTGTAAGTTCTGTGGGATGACACTCAATATAAACTGTTTCCTTACCTTACCAGGTACTGAGGTCAGACTTACTGGCCTATAATTTCCAGGATCCTCCTTTCCACCCTTCTTGTGAATGGGTGTCACATTGGCCAGCTTCCAGTCATCTGGAACCTCACCAGTGAGCCAGGACTGCTGGTAAATGATGGAGAGTGGCTTCACAAACTCATCTGCCAGCTCCCTCATCATCCTGGGATGGATCCCATCTGGGCCCATAGGTTTATATACATCCAAGCGGCTCAGCAGTTCTTTGACTGCCTCTTCCTGGTTTACATGGGGACCATCATGCTCTCTAACACCATCTACAAACCCAGGAAAACAGTTGTCCTGCGGACAAGCTGTTAGTTCTGCTAAAAAAATGGAAAGACAGCATTAAACACCTCTGCCTTCTCCCCATCTGCAGTTACTAAATTTCCTCCTGCATCCAGTTGAGAAGTGAGGTTCGTCTTACCCTTACTTTTGCCATTAACACATTTATAAATACATTTTTATTATCCTTCACAAAAGGTGCCAAATTAAGTTCAAACTGAGCTTTGGCCTGTGGAAGGGGATAACAGCAGGCCTGTTAGCTAAAGGAGCGAGAAGAAGCTGAGAAGCAAGAAGCAGCTGATAAGGAACTCTCTCCAAGGCTGTAACCAAGGAGACCAAGAGAAGTGAGGAATTGAAGAAAGATAAGAAGAGAACTTTGCTGCTGGATGAAGTATTTTTAGAAAGTTAGTTGAAGTCACTGTAACTTTTCAGCAATAGTGTTATGTTGATTTATTGCGGCCAATAGTTAGGGTAGAAGAAGTATAAACAATTAGAAAGTGTATAAAAGGTCAGCCATGTTCGATAATAAAGATTTGCCATCTGAGACTGCTTGTGGTGTCTGCTTTGTGTTGTGACCGCCTCAACAACAACATTGGCCTCCCTAATTTTTTTTTCCTACATGCCCTAGCAATCCCTTTAAATATTTCCTGAAACACCTGACCCACCTTCCAAAGATGATACATCCTCTTTTTATTTCTAAGTTCCTTCAAAACCTCATTGCCCATCCAAGTTGGACATTTGTCTCATTGACTCATCTTTCGGTACACAGGGACAGTCTGTTCCTGTGCCCTTAAGATCTCCTTTGAAGCATGCTCACCTTTCCTGGGATCCTTTGTTTTTAAGGGCTACTTCCCAAGGAACTCTCTGAATAAGTATCCTAAATAGGCCAAAGTCTATCCTCCGGAAGTCTAATATGAATGTTTTATTGATGCTCCTCCTTATTTCACCAAATATCAAGAACTCTATATTTTCATGATCACTATGCCTGAAACAGCCTCCAACTGCAACATCTCCCACCAGCCCATCTCTATTTGCAAACAACAGATCTAACATAGTTCCTGCCCTGGTGGGCTCACTCTCCAGCTGTGACAAAAAGTTGTCCTCCACACACTCAAAGAACTTCCTGGACTGCCTCTTTTCTGCTTTATTAAGTTACCAGCAGATATCTGATAGGTTAAAGTCACCTACAAGAACAAGGGCTAGTGGTCCTGAAACATTCTCCAGCTGCTTATAGAATAAGTTGTCCACCTCTTCTTCCTGGTTGGGTGGACAGTAACAGACTCCCAGTAGGATGTCAGCCTTGTTGGCCTTCCCCTTAATTCTTACTCATAGGCATTCAACTTTATCGTCATTAGTTTCAATACCCATGGCATCAAAAGCCTCCCTAATATAAAGGGCCATCCCTTCAACTCTTCTCCCTTTCCTGTCTCTTCTGAAGAGCTTGTAGCCATCCAGCACAGCACTCCAGTTATGTGAGTAATCCCACCATGTTTCTGTGATGGTGACTACATCATAGCTTTGCTGCTACACCATGGCTTCCAGCTCTTCCTGTTTGTTACCCATGCTGCATGCATTAGTATACATGCATTTCAGCTGGGCTGCTGATTTCACCCCTAACTCTGGCCTATCATCCTTGGGCCTGCTTCTGGAGAGCCCAGTTTCATCCCCTTCCCCCTTCAAACCGAGTTTAAAGCCCTCTCAATGAGCTCCGCCAGTTCATGGGCTGTCGGATTGAGAGCCTCACGGGGGTCAGTTGGCTAGCTCTGGACCCGGCTTCATCGACAAAGACAAAAGCAAAAATGAGAGGTGCGCTTCTTCTCAGGACGAGCATCCCACAACTTTATTGTGGAACATCTCCAGGGGGAAAAGAGAGGCCGGGAGGGAGGTAGTGGCATTCAGGAAAAGAAAGAGAAAGAATGGTTCATGACGGGAGATTTTAAACCTGGGGGAAGGGGGGCGGAGGATAGGGGCCACAGCCAATGTGATACAACTGATGGGAGGGGCGAGGGGAGGAAGTAACCCGGGCTAAGACCACCTCCACAGGGCTCGAAGGAGAGGGGGGAATGGAACAAACCATGTGATACAAACAAACCACTTCAGTGCAAAATAGTAACTACTCAGTGCAAAATTCCAATCACGCAGTGCAAAATAATAACTAAAGAAACTACGTAGTGCAATGCAACAATGGGCTCAAATCCTTTTGCCCTTAACAGAGAGATGAAGCCCATCCAGCTCCAGCAGGCCAGGTGCCGTAAAAGTTGCCCCATGATCAAAGAACCCAAAATTCTGCTGATAACATCAACCCTTGAGCCACTTGTTGATAATGTGGGCTGTCTTATTCCTTCTGTCATTTGTCTCTGCCACCAAAGGGACTGGGCAGAACACTATCTGTGCTCCTGCCCTATCAACCACTTAACCCAGTGCCCTGAAGTCCCTTTTAATTGCCCCGGTGCTCTTTTCAATCTCATCACTGCCAGCCTAGAGTATCAGCAGTGGATAAAAATCAGCCCAGGGAGTCTCGGTAGTATCCTGGGCTCCAGGGAGGCAGCAGACCTCCCTGTGGGATGGGTCTGGTCGACATATGGGGCCCTCTGTTCCCCTCAGAAGGGAGTCGCCTACTACGACTACCCTTATTTTCTTTGTAATGCTAGAGGTGGTGATCCGTCTGACAGATGAAGTGTAATTGGGAGGCTCTCCAGGCATATTATTTTCTTCGATGTCATCTAGCTGACCCTCTGGATCCAGGGCCTCATACCTATTCTGAAGTGGCACCTGGGTTGGTGATGGGAGTCGGAAGGAATTTCCATTACCTCCCTGAATAGGAACCCATTTCTACTTCCCTTCATCCACGGGGTGTCCTCCTATTGCCTAATTCTTCTTATCAAGAAAATGCACTATATTTCAAATATAAATATATTAACTTTCTTTTTGGACAAAGTGCTAATGAATGACACATAGGGACATCAATTCTTTTCATGATATGCACTGCACTGTACCAACAAATCTGTCTCCATATGACTGTAAGCATATATCCCTTCCTGTTGAGGTCTTGAAGTTCACTTTTGACTTCCATTTTATGTTCTGTTCACAGTTGTTCAGCACATCAAGAGCCACAACATTGTTCTTAAAACAGAACTTGGAGAAGCCTTTGGGAAAGTCTTTCTGGCTGAATGCTATAACCTCTGTCCCAAGCAGGACAAGATCTTGGTGGCAGTGAAGGTAAAAGACTCTAGGGTTTCCATTATTAATTCATGGTTTCAGCTAATGCTGTTGTATTTGTAAATCATTATGTTTACCTGTTCTGTAACCCCATGTAACTCCTCTAATATATGTGGAGGGGTTCAAAAAGCTAATGGAGCATTAAGAGAACATGAAATTTGATCTTGCTGTGGATTATAAAATGAGAACTGAATTTTGCAAGGAAAAGGAAGAAACTGATGGTGTCACAAAGGGGCAACATTTTTTATGATCTGAGATATGATTAGTGAAAAATAACATTTAAGTAATTAAAAATGCATGTGATGTTTGTTTGTCTAAACAAAATAATCTATAACTAGTTAAGTGAATAGTCTATATATATCTCCTAGTGAAAGAGGGCCTATTTTTCCATGAACTGTGCAATACTTTTGTCAACCTTTGGAATTATCTGTGGATAATTGTCATTAGTATGGCTGCCAGGAATGTTATAAAAAACTTGTAGATAATATTGTCATGTGCTGTATGCAAATCCAGAAATCATGATATTTCAGACCATGAGGAATGATTCTTAATTATTCTCCATTCAACCCTCCCAAAATGTAGCCCAAATGTAAAAACAACCATAACCTTGGACTTACCAACATTCAGAATAATTCTCATGTTTCTGAGGGGGAAAAAAGGATTTCTTTGGAAGCCTGGAAGAACAGAAGACATATAGTACATTGAGAATCTACCAAGAAGTAAGAGTATTTCCATCATGATCATAGAGCTTGCACACCAGACTTGCTTCTCCATTCCAAGCCTTTTTGTTTCTCAAAATGGAATCACTGAGGTCAGTTGTCATCCTCAGCTATATATGCACACTAGAAAACAATATCAATGAAACCATACTTAACTAGAATTTGACAATTCTCCCTGCCAACAGTCTTCTGTCTCTATATGTGTTCTGCTGAAAGCTGAACGAGGTGTTCAACATTTTATGTATCTCATTTAGGGCAGTAAGAATATACATTTTAGAATCTGGGCTATGCTTAGAGATCAGAAAATTGTCCATTCACAATTAGGCAACCTGTGTGTACATTTTGGGTCAAACCATATGTTGTGGTTTGACATTGGCCAAACACCAGGCATCCACAAAAGCCACTCACTCACCCTTCCCTTCTACAGCTGGACAGAGGAGGGAAAAATTTAACAAAGGGTTCATGAGTTGAGATAAGGACCGGGAGAAAACACTCCAACGGAAAAACAGGCTCAGCTTAGAACTACTAAGTGAGTCTATTACTAAAAAAATCAGAGGAGGATACTCAGAAGTAAAATAAGCCCTTAAAAGACCTTTTTCCTCCTAGCCCCTCCCTCCTTCCCACTGACAGTGCAGGAGACAGGGCGTAGGGGTTTTGGTCAATTCATCACCCAAGGTTCTCTTCCGCTGTGCAGGGAGAGGAATCCTTTCCCTGTGAGACCGTGGCTCTGCAAACTTCTCCACCGTGGCTCCAAATCTCATGAGCAGCAATCCTCCCAAAAGTGCTGCAATGTGAGTCCCTCCCATGGGCAGACAGTCCTCCCAAAACTGCTGTGGTGTGGGTCACTCTTCCACAGGGTGCAGTCCTCCAAGGACAGGCTGCTCCGACCTGGAAGCAGGGCCCCCTCTCTCCAGTGGGTCTCCACTGTAACGTAGCCTCCTCCAGGTATCCACCCAAGATGGCATGGGCACCTCCCCCACAGGCACCTCCCCCACGGGTTGCGGTGGGGATCTCTGCATCCCCCAGGAATCTCCATGGGTTGCAGGGGGACAACCTGCTTCACCATGGTCTTCACCATGGCCTGCAGAGGAATCTCAGTTCTGTTGCCTGGAACACCTCCTCCCCTTTCTTCTTCACTGACCTTGGTGTCTCCATGTTTGTTTCCCTCATGTGTTCTCACCTCATCTTCTTCTCTGACTAGAAGAAAAAACTGTGCCCCTTTGTTTTAATTTTCTTCTTAAATATTTTATCACAGCAGCATTACCAACCTCTCTAATTGTCTCAGCTTTGGCCAGCAGCATGTCCATCTTCAGAGACATCAGGGATTGGCTCTGCCGGATGTAGTGGAAGCTTCTAGCCGCTTCTCACAGAAGCCACCTTTGTGGCCCCCTGCTATTAAAAACCAGGCCATGCCAAACCAACATATCATACAGTAAGAGTCCCAGCAGATCATCTTTTTGTAATTGTAAACAAGAAACAGAATTTTGTCTCTGACAAAAAGAGAATGGATTTGTTCAGAGAACTTCTTGGTAGCAAAATAAAAGCCTTTCCATTCACTTGCTCCCTTTGAAAATCCTGTCTAAATGGAGCCTAGCACTTCATCTACTGTAAACCAGTATAACTTTGCTATATGTTGATCTTTCTCACTATAATTCACAATGAAGATCATTCAACATTTAAAGGGAGAGATGTCTCCATGGGTTTAGGTGAAAAATCCATAATTCCTCTGGAAAAGCATATTTTTTTTCAAATGTGTTCCTTACAGGGTCCTTAATAAGCAACTTGCATGTAGCCCTGGAAGGACAAGAAGGAAGAATTATGCTTGTGGACAAGTTATGCCTGTTCAGTAATGCAAGAAGTACATCTGCCTTTTCCTGTTGCTCCAGCCCAGGACCTGTCCTGCCTGGAGCCAAGCTCAGTGCCCAGGGACTCGAGATCTCTATCCAGACTGAGGAAAGCAGCTGCTGCTTTCCTAGTTTCAGATTCAGCCAATAACAAAGCTTCACAGGTATTCCAAAGACACACACACAGAAGTACAGACAGGCATACACATCCACACACACAGAGGACACTGACACAGATGGTCACAGAGTGCCACAGACAAGGCACTGCTTTCAACAGTGCCTACATACAGTCCTAAAGATTTGACATCATTGGCATGAGTGAAACATGATGGGATGAATCCTGTGACTGGAGTGCTATGTTAGATGGTTACGGGGTCTTCAGGAAGGACAAGCAGAGCAGAAGAGGTGGGTGGTGGCATTGTATGTAATGGAGGAGCTAGAATGTATGGAGCTTACAGTTGGCAGTGGCATGGTTGAGATCCTCTGGGTAAGGACTAAGGGACAAACCAATAATGCAGATGTCATTGTGGGAATCTTCTATAGACCATCTAGCCAGGACAATGACACTAGTGAATTATTCTTCAAGGAACTTAGGGACACCTCCAAATCAACTGCTCTTGTCCTTATGGGAGACTTAAACTTACTGAATATTAACTGGAACACTACACAGCTGGCACAAATGGGTCCAGAAAATTCCTAAAAAACCTGTTTGCATCTGGGGAAATGCAGAGGAATGGAGAAACACATTGTGTACCTCAGAGGGATTTGATTTGGGGTGAGAACAGCTTCAAAGACCAAAAGGGATATCAATGGGCTTTTGGAATTTCTGCTGTGGAGACAGAAGGAATTAAGAAACTGAACACCTTTCCTGGACTGTCAGAAAATCCTTCTGCAGTAGGGCTCTTGAAGGTAGAAGAATAGCAAGTACTTGTGACTGTGGTCACAAGGGTTTTCAGGATGAAGAAGAGACGAGAATGTTGACTCCATGATCAGAAGGCTTGATTTATTATTTTATGATATATGTTACATTAAGACTATACTAAAAAGCAATAGAAAGGAAAAGTTTCTTCAGCAGCTAGCTAAGCTAAGAATAGAAAAGAATGAATAACAAAGATCTGTGTCTCAGACAGAGCAAGAGCCAGCTCTGCCATGAGTGGTCAAGAAATCCAAACACCCACAGGAGACCAATCACCTGTTGCATTCCACAGCAGCAGATAACCATTGTTTACTTTGGTTGCTGAACTGCAGCTTGTCACAAGGAAAAATCCTAAGAAAGGATTTTTCATGAAAGATGTCTGCGACATGTCACCTTTTTTTTATTTAGTTAAATTAAAAGGAAAAAGTGTTTGTAATTTTCTCTGCTGTACTCATGCCGAAGAAAAAGACAAACACTTGACAGGTTATCTGTTGCCAATCAAACTCCACTCAAGTTCTCCTGTGGAATGCACTGGGAATTTCTTCACCTGTAGAACATAAAATTCTATCATATTACTAAAACAATTCTATAATATAAGAAAATGCAAAACCAATGCAAAGAAAATTCAAGTCCAAGCAGCTGAGTTTCAGGAAAAGTCCATGGCTTGAAGATGTTCCTCTTTGCCATATCTGAAAGTTTCTTTTGGTCCTGAAACAGGCTTGCTACAGAAAAAGGTCCATCAATATTTATCAAAAGTCCATTGACAGTCTTCAAACAATTTTGAGAAAATTAGAAAATTTCTGAAATGTCTTGCCACAGCCCTTCATTGAACAACTTGGGCTGAAGCCAATCCCTGGCTCCTCAATGCCTCTGAGCTGCTGCCAGCTCTTTCACCCTTTTTTATTCAATTTAAATTTTTTTTTTTTTTGTTTTTTTTTTTTTTTTTTTTGTTGTTTGTCTTGTCGGAAAGAGCAGCAGCAGAGGAGCCAGAGAGAGGCCCTTGGGGGCCCTGGCCCATGTGGAAGGATCAGGAACCCCAGACCTGGCCCACTGAAAGGTGGCCCAGGACCAGAAGGGGGAAGCAAAGCCCCCAAACTCAACAGGAGGCTGGGAGGTGGGCCTGGCCCAAGCAACCAAGCCAGACAGCCCAGGCCCAGCCCCCGAGGCAGGCTCTGCATTGGCACAGACCCGCACCCTTTTGCCAGTACAATGGCAGAAGGGGTGACCAAACGCTTCCTTTCCCCAAAATCACCGAGGCATGCCGGCAATGGGAAGACAGAAGCTGTCCCGAGAAACTTCGTCTCGGGTCTGGGGATGTCCTTTCCCCACAGCAGACAAGCGATGCTCGCTTCCTGCTGTGCCCTCTGCCTCTGCAATGCAAATGCACCAGGTGTTCCTCCCATTTGCCTCACAGCACCACCTCCACCCCCTCTGGGCTGGGGACCAGGGGCAGAACTTTCGGGACCCACCTTCCCCTCGCCGCTGGGGCGCGCGAGGGGCGGCAGAGAGATTCGCATCCCCCAGGGGGAAAACCCGGACCAAACACCCCCCAACCCGCCAAGAATGCTGATCTTGAAAACAGGCAGCCGCGCTGCGCCCACAGCCAGCTGTCGGGCCATGCCTCCTCCACGGAAGGACAGGCTGACGCCCTCTTCCCCTGTCCCAGCTCCCCCCGTAGGGGCAGCCCCGGGACAACCCGAAAAACTCGGGGAGGAAGTCACGCTGGATGCAGGAGGCGCCTCTGCTGCTGCCGCCGGCTCCAAGGCAGCCTCTGACGCGGACATGGAGAACGGAGTCCCCGCAGGGGCGGGCAGCGGGGCCGCCTGGGGAGGCGGCGGGGGCGGCACGGGGTCGGCAGCTTCTTCTGCGCCGGACTCTGACATCGGCCGCGGAACCGCAGTCGCAGAAGGCGGCGGGACGGCCGGGGGGAGCGGTGGATCGCTGTTGCCCAGCAACATCGGCGCAGCCGCGGGAAGCGGTGTCTCTGAGATAGATGCAGGCAGGGAAGCCGGCGGAACCGCGGCTGGAGCGCCCACAGGCTCCCCCGGAGGGGCGGCCGCGGGACGGGCCGCGGGGGGAACCGCCCGCACCCGCGGGGCGGGTTGGGGCGGTGCCCGTGGCGCTGGCCGGGGCGGTGCCCGTGGCGCTGGCCGGGGCGGTGCTCGCGGCGCTGGCCGGGGCGGTGCCCGTGGCGCTGGCCGGGGCGGTGCTCGCGGCGCTGGCCGGGGCGGCGCCGCCCACTCCCATCCCCCCTGAGAGCAACGGGAGGGGGGAACAAACGGCTCCGTCTGAGCATGCTCCGAAGACGCAGTAAAAAAAACTTCGGCTGCGGGCGAAACTTCGCCCCCCCACTGTGGTTCAGGGGGGCTGGAAAGCAGCAGAGCGTCCCCCTCCAAAGGGTCTTCCCCCGGAATTGGGGGGAACGGGGCTTTGCCCTTGCAGTTAGCAATCCAGGGAAAAACAGCTGCTCTCCGTTTCAAGACTAGAAAGAGCTTCAAAAAGGTTGGATAAATCAAGGGGCATCCGAACCCCCGGTATAAAAAGAATTGGAAAATGGAGCCCATACACTCCCAGACAAACATATCGAGGGCATATAGCACATTCGTAAAAAACCCAAAGAGCTTCGCCCATCGAAAAAACTCATAGAGATCTGCCTCCAACAGGAGAATTCTGTCCTCTTCACCCCATTTTTGCCAGAGGGCAATAAGTTTCTCCTCTGAAGGGGAGAATGGAACCTCATCCTCTAGGGGAGGAGTCCTCCAGATGAGCAGCCACAAACTGCGAATGACCTCATCTTCAGGAGGGGAAAAACCAACAGTACCTTGTGACAGTGTCCAGGACTCTCTGGCTATCTGCACGGTGCTGCTGAGCTTTCCGAACATCTTCCCGGAGGCTTTTCAGAAGGTTCTCTTTGTGGTCAGCCTTGCTGTGAACTCTGTCCAAATTCGGATCTTCAGTTCTTCAGCTCCTGCCTAGAATCCACTTCTGTGGTCACTTGTGAAGCAACCATCAATGCCACACATTCAGGGTTTACCCAGTGCAGCAATGCTCCTCTGGTGGTCTCACCAAGTGATGATTGTCCTTCTCAGTCGGGGGTCACCAATTGTGACTGTGGTCACAAGGGTTTTCAGGATGAAGAAGAGACGAGAATGTTGACTCCATGATCAGAAGGCTTGATTTATTATTTTATGATATATGTTACATTAAGACTATACTAAAAAGCAATAGAAAGGAAAAGTTTCTTCAGCAGCTAGCTAAGCTAAGAATAGAAAAGAATGAATAACAAAGATCTGTGTCTCAGACAGAGCAAGAGCCAGCTCTGCCATGAGTGGTCAAGAAATCCAAACACCCACAGGAGACCAATCACCTGTTGCATTCCACAGCAGCAGATAACCATTGTTTACTTTGGTTGCTGAACTGCAGCTTGTCACAAGGAAAAATCCTAAGAAAGGATTTTTCATGAAAGATGTCTGCGACAAGTACTGATTGCGACCTCAACAGTGTACTGCTGACAGTATCGAGTGAATAAAGATACTGTGATCCCCATTCACAAGAGGATCTGTGAGCTGGAGAGCCAAGAAGTGGTCAGCAAGACCCACTCACCCTTCAACAGCCCCGTTTGGCCTGTGCACAAGTCTGATGGATAATGGAGCTTGACAGTGGACTACCGTGGCTTGAATGAAGTTACCCCACCACTGAGTGCCGCTCTGCCAGACTTGCTGGAGCTTCAGTATGAACTGGAGTCCAAGGCAGTGAAGTGGTATTCCACTATTGACATTGCTAATGCATTCTTCTCCATCCCTTTATCAACGTAGGCCACAGTTCTCCATCCCTTTAGCTGTGTAGGCCACAGTTTGCTTTCACCTGGAGACACGTGCAGTACATGTGGAATCAATTGCCCCAGGGGTGGAAACACAGTCCCACCATCTGTCATGGACTGATTCAGGCTGCACTAGAAAAGGGTGAAGGTCCAGAACATCTCCAATATATTGATGACATCATCATGTGGAGGAACACATCAGCAGAAGTTTTTTGAGACAGGAGAAAAAATCATCCAGTTTATCCTGAAGCCGGTTTTGCCATCAGAGAGTAAGGTCAAGGGACCTGCCTGAGAGATCCAGTTCCTGGGAGTAAAGTGGCAAAACAGGCAATGTCAGATACCTACTGAAGTCATCAACAAGATCACGGTGATGTCCCTATCCACCAGCAAGAAGGAAACACAAGCTTTTCCTAGGTGCCATAGGTTTCTGGAAAATGCACATCCTAGAGAACAGTCAGATTGTAAGCCCTCTTTACCTTGTAACCCACAAGGAGATCCTGGCAGCTTATGAAGGAGTCCAAGCCACCTCAGAGGTGATTGGCACAGAAGTACAACTTCTCCTGGCACCCCGACTACCTGTGCTGGGGTGGGTATTCAAAGGAAAAGTTCCTTCTACACATCACTCCACTGATGCTACATGGAGTAAGTGGATTGCCTTGATTACACAGCGCGCTCATATTGGAAACCCGAATCACCCTGGGATCTTGGAAATAATCACAAATTGGCCTGCAGGTAAGAACTTTGGTCTGACAGATGAAGAGGAACAGGAACAGGTGATACATGCTGAGGAAGCTCTCCCATATAATCAACTGCCAAGAGAAGAAACGTGCTCCACTCTTTTCAGTGATGGATCCTGTTGCATTGTAGGGACAAAACAAAATGGCAAGCAGCAGTATGGAGCCCCACACAACAAGCCACACAAGCTACCAAAGGAGAAGGTGGATCAAGTCAATTTGCAGAACTCAGAGCCACCTAGTTGGCCCTGGATTGCTGAAAGAGAGAAGTAGCCAAAGATTTACCTCTACACTGACTCGTGGATGGTAGCGAATGCTCTGTGGGTGTTGCTGGAAAGGTGGAAAAAGGCCATCTGGCAGCATGGAGGAAAACCAGGGTCTTAGTCTCTGTCCTTGCGATGATCGTGAGGCAAACGAGGGAAACTTCGGACTGTCTCTTACAGCTACACACCCCAAATTTCTCCTCCTCCCCCCTTTAGTGTGGGGGGTCTGTACAAACCTCGCAGCAGATAAACTTGGGGCTGTGGCCTCTACCCCTAAGGTGCTGGGTTGGGCCCTGCCATGGATGCTTTTCCAGATGCTTTGAACAATAGTGTTACTTTCCTTATCTCAAGTTGCCTTATGTGATTTAACTCATAGTTCAGTGTTACAAAGCAGAGTCCCCAGGCAGGTGCAAGAGAGAGCTTCTTTATTGCAGAAACCAGGCCTTTTTAAGCAATTAGGCTATTATCAGTTACATTCCATTTAAGCCCAACAAATGTAATTCAACCAACCACCATAAACCACGATGTGAACACATAATGGCTATGACCAGTTTTTCTACCTCTAATTCTGCTGAGTCATGTTCCCATAGTCCTTTTCTACTTAGCCAAAGTAACAAGCCTGATTCATGATTTTACACAGCCCTTATTTTGTAAGGTTTTACCTGTATGCAACAGTTCAGGGCTTCAGTCAGGATGCCAATCCAGGGTGGGCTTTTGTGATGCAGTTTCATTACACAATTTTTCTATAATAGGCAAAAGTCCTTCATAAAGATGTTTAAGCCATAGACCATACCATTTCAGTCTTCGACACATGGTACCCCCAAGAGAATTGAGTCAGACAACAGGACTCATTTCAAGAATAGCCTTTTAAATATGTGGTCTAGAGAACATGGTATTGAGTAGGTGTATCATATTCCTTATCATGCACCAGCTGCTGGGAAAGTTGAACAGTGCAATGGACTATTAAAAGCAACATTGAAGGCAACAGGGGGTGGGACCTTCAAGCAGTGGGATCTAGCAAAGACTACATTGTTAATTAACACCAGAGGTTCCACTAATTGAGCTGGCTCTGCCCAATCTGAACCCCTGCATGCAGTGGACAGAGATAAAGTTCCAGTGGTACATATGAGAGATATCTTGGGAAAGACTCTTTGGATTAATTCTGCCTCAAGCAAAGACAAACCCATCTGTGGGACTGTCTTTTTCAAGGACCTGGTTGCACTTGGTGGGCAATGCAGAGGGATGGGGAAACATGGTGTGTACCTCAGGGGAATTTGATTTTGGGTGACAACAGCCTGTAATGTTGGAACGTCTATGTACCACTGTTTGCTGGATGTCACTGCTGCTGCATCTTTTAACTACCATGTACAATGAGAATGAACTGTTCCAGTCATATCAGTCATGAACCCAATGAATCCTATCCATATCCTGGGGGGTGGTCAGTAACCACTGAAACAATTTTATTATTTTATTTGTATATAGTTATATATATATATATATATGTATAGATATGTACGTTTTCTGTTGAAATGTATTAATTTGGGCATTAATGAGATTATATGGATAAGGGGTGGAAAGTCCTAGGGTTATTCATATTGATAAGCTATTCCAGATCACCCAGGCCCCAAAATTGTTACTGTGTCTTTAAGACTCCGCAAGAAGGGATCTTGGGATCTTGGGTGTGTGGAGGTGGGGGGAGCGTTTCTTTAGCACAAGTGTTTTTAAAAGCTGCCCAGGCAGTCCCTCCTCCCCCTCACCGTTCGGGAGGTGAGGCAAATTGCCCAAGAGGTTCTGGGCTCTGACTGAGACTTTGCTAGGGGTGGGTCCTTCCTGCCTTCCTTCCTTCCACTTGGGGACTGGGGAGATCAGTCCTGTGGTGTTGTGGGCAGGTGTGTGCTTGGCCCTGGGATATTGCAACTCGGCACTACAATCAAACCTGCCTGCTTTTCCCACTTCTGCCTGCTGCTAGTGGTGGTGGTGAGATCGACCGTTGCCCATGAGTTTGCACAAGGAGCAATTTCCCTTCCTTCCCTCCCTCTCTGCTGTCTGTGAGTGAGCCATTGTACACTTCTGCCTTGCCAGCTGTCGTGGGTTGATGCTGGCCAGGTGCCAGGCACCCATGAAAGCTGCTCACTCACTCCCCTGCTGCAGCTGGACAGAGGAGAAAAAATTTAGCGAAAGGTTCATGGGTTGAGATAAGGACCAGGAGAGATTGCTCACCAAATACCATTAAGGGCAAAACAGGCTCAACTTAGAGATATAAAGTAAATTTGTTTCTAACAAAATCAGATCAGGATAATGAGAAGTAAAATAAGCCCTTAAAATCACCTTCCCCATCCCTCATTCCTTCCCAGCTCTACCTCCTACCCCAGCAGCACAAAGAGACAGGGAATGGGGGTTATGGTCAGTTCATCACCCATGGCTTCTCCTGCTGCTCAGAGAGAGGAGTCATTCCCCTGCTGCACCATGGGGTCTCTCCCACAGGAGACACCTCCACGAACATCTCTGACGTGAGTGCATCTCATGAGCAGCAGCTGTGAAAACACATGCTGCAGCCTGAGTCCATCCCATGGGGAAGAGTACCCCTCAAACTGCTGTAGTGTGGGTCACTTTTACATGGGGTGCAGTCTTTCAAGGGCAGGCTGCTCCAGCATGGGAGCAGGGCCCCTCTCTTCATGGGTCTCCCATGGTGCCACAGCCTCCTCTAGGTATTCACCCACTCTGGTGTGGGTGCTCCTCCATGGACTGCAGGTGGAACTCTGCATCCCCCATGGCCCTCTATGGGCTGCAGGGGGACAGCCTGCTTCACCATGGTCTTTATTACAGCCTGCAGAAGAATCTCAGCTTTGGTGCCTGGAGCAGCTCCTCCCCCTCCTTCTTCACTGACCTTGGTGTCTGCACGTTGTTCTCCTCACATGTTCTCACTCCACTCTTCTCGAGTCACAATTAAACCTATGTTTTGATTTCTCCTAAATCTGTTATCACGGAGGTGTTACCGCCCAGCCTTTGCCAGTGCCAGCGGCATGTCCCTCTTTGCATCTTTGGAGCAGCCGGGGATTGGCTCTGCCAGACATGGTGGAAGCTTCTGGTAGCTTCTCGCAGAAATCACCTCTGTGCCGCCCCCCCCCCCCACCTCCGCAATAAAAAACAGATTGTGCAAAACCAATACACCATCTGTGGTCATAACTACACCAAAGGGAAAAGTAGAAAAGTAGTACTTAATGGGTGGAAGCTTCTGTTCCTGTATTGCTGTTTGTTCTACCCTGATATATATACATATTCTAGTAAAGAACTAAAGAACTGTTATTTCTTTTTCTACATTTTTTGTCTGAAAGCCCCATAATTTTGAAATTACAATAACTTGGAGGAAGGGGTATTTCTTCCTATTCTGGGAAGTTTTCCACCTTCCTTGGTAGACATTTGCCTTTTAAACCAAGACAGGCAATAAAAATAAATTTCCAAGGCTATTCGTTAAAAAACAGGTGCTCATTAGACACCTGTTCGTACCTAGGAGCAGACAATGTTTCTGATACGCTCAAGAGGAGCTCAGCCCAGGTGCTTCTCATCAAGGCTAAGACCTAATGAGCATTTCTTAAATCATAGTGTGGCCTGGGGGGAGGAGAAATGTGCCACCACAATCCACCTTGTGGCTAAAGTCAGATTCTCTGGGCCTCTGCACTCCACCCCATGGCTCAAACATTGATATGGACTTGGTGAACCCTGGAAAAGGGAAAAGAATAGAAGGAGAGGGAGGCACACAAGGACAGAGGGACAAATACATTCTGTAAACTATCTGTAAGTTTTGGGAGCAATCTCTATAATTCTCCACACCTTAGCGTACAACCTGATTACCAAAATGAAAAGCAGAAAGGTTAATATTAAAAGAATCACCACAGGATACATTTTGTTTAAAAAAATCCCACTGCTGTTGGCAACCATCCAAATAAAATGTCCTGCTAACGGTGTTTCCCATCCAGCTTCACTCATTCCATTACTTGGTGGATTGCTTCCACATCATGGTGAACAGTAATCAGTCTTTTATCCAGTCTTGTGCTTGCTTCAACATCTCATGTTGTAGCAGCTCCTTTACTAGTGCAAGTTTCATACCAGTGGGAACAGGCTGTAAGGCTGAGATCATGGTTGTGCTAGTTTTAAAGCAAACCAGTAGGAGATCCCAAGTCATAACTACAATTTTATATGAAAATTAAAATAAATGCAATAGTATAGAAACACTGACAGAGTCAGAATACAACCTGACACCCTGTCGGTCAGGGTGTTGGTAGCAGTCCAATTAAATGGTGGCTGCAGTCCTCTTGGAGTGATAGATGTGATTCTGTTGAAGAGGTGACCCTGCAGAAGGGTGTGGTCTTCCTCTGAAGGTCCAGTTGTGGTGTAGAAGGGTCTGGTCTCCCTCTGGGAATCCAGTGGATAAGGCTGCTTGTGGTGTTCCAAACCTCAGATTATATCCAGGTAGGAATGCTAGGTTCTTTCCCCTGGGTGGAGCATTTCAAAATGGGATGATGTACTTTTATGAGTTATGCAGTGAAGTTTGATGGCCCATTAACAGATGATAGCCTCTTGGAGGGAGTTATCAGGGATGAGTCATGGAAGAGATAAAGAACACTGCCCCACCTGTTTTTAACAAATGGTGATAGAATGATATAAGGGTCTCCACGAGCCAGGTCTTATAAGCTCTTGGAGATCTATATCGCACCTGAGATAACTCAGCCACCTCAGATAGCATAAAATCAGCAGGATGGCTTCTGTGGAAGTGTTGGAAACAAAAAAGTTTTAATAAAAGGCAAAATAACAAAGCTCTTTACAGATAAAAACCGAGCCAGGGCAAGAGGTTCTTGCTCCTGGTAAAACACCTCACAAAAGCGATTATTTCCTTTGTTCTCTTCTTTTTCTAGTAAATTGCTTAGGCGGGACTTTTTGGCTTCTGTCCAATTGGCTATCCTTAAGTTTGAGGTGAAGTCCCCAAGGTCCTATGAGGTGTCTTATTACCTAATTGAGGAGAGAAACTTCTGGGCTTTTTTCCTTTTTAAGGAGACAAAGGATAATTTTGTCACTCCATCAACAGGAGGCACATTCCTACAATAGAATATATACTTTTGGTTACATCTTACATTGTGACCTAAGAAAATGGTATAGTCAGATTTCAGCAACTAGTAGGAGATAATCAGACCTGAATAATTAAAATTGCATCCCATAACTTCAACAATGTTACAGACACAAATATAAGAGTGATTACTTGTATTTACAACAAGGGTCTCTACAAGTACAAAATCACAAGGCACATCGATTCCATCAGGCCTGTACTCTGTGCTCCAGGGCATAGAACACAGATCTCTTGGGATTTAATACTGACACAATGATTTGTTATATAGTATATACCAAAGCACAGTGTAATGCTAAAACAAAAAATGTGACATTACTGTAGGTAGGGTCATAAGTGAAATTAACTAGTTACCACCAAGAATGGAATTCTCTTTCAAATTTATTTTCATTGTTCCAGGTTACCTTTTGAATTTCAGTGCATAAATTGCTTTAATCCCCTTCTTTATAATTGCTGCCACAGTAAATTGCACCCACAGCTGAGAAGCATGTGTGGTGCAGAATGTACTATAGGTATGCCTCAGTTTAGAGACAAATTTAGGAGAAGCCACTCTGAAATGAGTCATCTCCTCTAAAAGGGTTCCCACAATCCCTTTCCACCAATAGGAAATGAATACTATTGGATGAAATTGAAAAAAAACATAACAGTTTATTACCAAACTGTAACGACTGAGGCATGGACCCAGACCGGCAGTGAATCTGAATAATTTATTCAAAGAAATGAGCTGGTTTATACACTTCTTCAAGGCCCAGTATTTCCTTATATGGTAATTCTCACTAAGTTACCTATCACACATTGACACATTAGCAACACACTTTTTAATGTCCTTTTATGGGGTGATCACGTACTATTCAGGCGTCTGTCAGCCTCCTGCAGGCTCCTCTCCATAGGGCACCTCCTCCCCCCAAGGTCAGGCAGAGACAAACTTCTCTGTGCTGCCATGTGCTTCTCTGTGGTGCCATGGCACTCCGCAGGCACATCCCAAAGCCTGGAACTCAATTCTATCCTATCTCTTCCCACACCCAACAGAATGCCTACAAAGCAAGGGGAAAAAGGGTAAATAAATGCTAGGTATTAAATTGTCTGACCTTACCCCCTGTCCTGCGGGGACTATATGGTCTGGTATCCAGTTGTCTGGGTTTTTTTTTCTCCTGCTCAGAAACGGTCTTGAAACTTTAAGCTAGGCGCAGAGAGACAGAGGAAAAGGGGAGGAGAAGGAAAAGCAGTAGGATTTTTTGGCAACTGTATTCAAAACATAGAGATAAACAGTGCTCTCACAGTTCTCTGCTCTGCAGACAGATGGGGAGTTTTCCCTTGCTGTTTTTGCTTATTTTTGTCTTGTTAGCTGAGGCCAGAAGGTTTTTATTTGGAACAGTTCAGCCATTCTTCAGTCTGGGAACACCAGGACAAAATCACCCAGGGGCCCCCCAAGCTGCACTGCAGCCGGGACACCGGACCCAAGTCCCTGGAGAGAGCTGAGCCCTGGAGAGACTGAGAGATTGAGCCATACCCACAGAAGAACTCTTTCTGAATTTGCCCTCTCTTCAGAACAGCGAGAGATTCCATTGTTAAATATTATTAATTTTTTCATGTTTGTGAGTACTTTGCTTGTTAAATAAACAGTTTTTCCACTTTTCTCCAAGGAGATTATTCTCCCAAACCAGTTGGGGGAGGGGCTGCTGAAATCTGCATTTCTAGAGGAGACCCCTTTGGATGTTTCCACACAAAATTTACCCTAAACCAGTATTAAGTATAATCTGTGATGTTTGTATGTCTGAGATGTAACACATGACAGAACTCCCTGCGTCATCAGCAAACAGCCTTGTTTATTGTGCCTGGCACCCTTTTATCCCATTGCAAACTCCCGGGTCCAGACAGCTCATTGGTCTATCTCTGTGCCCCCAGACTCTGAACCAATAAGATGCCTGCATCCTAGGAGAGCTCCCATTGGTTGTGAGCTTCTGTCAGTCAGCCCAGAGGCTGCTCCATGGAGCTGAGCTGAGCTGCTTATTATGATTTGATTAATGCTACTGCAACACACCAGGACACCTCCCCACACACAAAAATCCAAAGTGCCAGGGAAAATACCGGCTCATGACACGCGGTCTAAGATGTCACCAGCATCGGTCTTGGGGAAAAAAAACCAAACAGGAGCTGCACACAGCTGTTCAGGCAACAGATGAAAATCAGGTGACTCTCTGGCATCAACCTCCTTTTCACAGCAGATGAAGCAGCTGGGCTGGAGCCCCTGGATGTGCTTTCTCTCCTCGACTTGGTTTTCCTGAGGTTTGGGGCGAAAACAGAGAGGCCCCTCTCCCACCAATCCTGAGCAACCCCTCTACTGCAGGTCCCATTTTCTCTGGTCTCGGACTAACAAGCTGTCCAGTTCACCTCAAAAAGTTGCTGACTAATTGCTCCTGCAGCTTCTCCAAGGCCAGGGAAGGGAAAAATGTCTTGCCTGGGCTAACAAAACGAAGCTAACCAAGCAAAACCCAGACCGCACTGCACCCTGGGAAGTAAGGCTTTGAAAAAGCCTGCCAAAGAGCCCAAGCCTCCCCCCTCCCTGACCATACCTTAAAGATAGAGCAACCACTTTTGAGCATAAAGTGGAAGATCGGGGAATAGACTATCATCATAAACCACCCCAAAACAAAGAACCAGATTGATTAACATAAATAAAAATAGTGATGGTCTCCACCTTGTGGGTTGAGCCTGTTGATGTGTGTCCCAGTTTGAGACAAATACAGGAGGAAACCTCCCCAAAGGGTGTTTCCTCTGATGAAGAGTAGGTTTTAGTAACCCCTCCCCCACAGATTCGAAAGGAAATCCTTTGGAGAAAGTGGAAAAAACCTGCTTATTTAATAAGCAGAGTACTGTAGTATATGATAGAGATAATTCACGCTATTAATGTATAAAATATTGTAAGATCCAAACTATGTCTTTTGACCACCCCAGCTGGGAATAGTGTCTTATTCATAGTCATCTAGTTCCCGGAAATGTTAAGATAACATTGGGTTCTTTAACGTAAGAATGGAACCTTCCTGGGTGATAATCACCGGCTTCCCTGGGCCGCCAGAACCACTCAAGAGTGATAATCACCCCAAAGATTGAATCTACCATGATGATTACCAGCACCACCCTGTTACATGTGAATACCGACTTCCCTGAAGTTCTCTGACAACATCTAGACACCTGGACTAGACTTTTGTCTAACTTTGCACATGTAAAGCCCCAGTTCTGCATGTGAAGGGACACAAAGGAACATTCGGTCATCTCTGCCTCAGGCGGAATAAACTGTATAAGAACTTGCTGCGCGAAGCAGCATGTGTGAACCGAGGGGGAGACTCTGACATTTTGGAGGTCAGATCCAGGTTCACCCAGCGCTGATCCCGGGGTCAACGCTGCCCTTGGCTGTGGTGGTTTGTTTTTTTTTTTGATCAAAATTCTGTTTCGCTGACAATTTAATAAATCATTGCTAAATTTTCTTATAAATTTGGCTCTCGATTTGATCATTTATAACAGTACTCACAAGCATGAAAAAAAAAAAAGAATAATGCTAAATAATAAAACCTCACACTGCGAGAAAAGCTGGTTAATCAGAGTGTCCTTTCTGTGGGTGTGGCTCAGTTCTCTCTCTGGCACTGGATGCAGCGTGGGCCCTCCAGGCCGTGGCATGAGCAGGGGCCCCCGGCGATGGTGTTCCGGACCAGAGAAGAGCTGAACAGTTCCAGAAGAAGAAGCCACAGTCCTGGGAAAACTTTTGCCTCAGCTCACAGATGAGAAACTAGCTGGAAAAGCACAGCTGTCCTCCCTCTGTCCACGCTGCAGACAACACAGGAGACTGCAGCTGCAGCCAACCTGGAGGGGGACATATGAAAACCACCCCAAAAGCATTTCACCGCTTCTCCCCCTCTTCACGCTTAAAGGCACAGGACTCGTATCTGGTGTAAAGCAGATGGTAGGGGATACAATACAGCATCATAAACTCACCCTAGGACAATGTGTGAACGAAATTTATTTCATGCTGGCAATGACTGATCCTGAAAGAGGGATAAACTATCCTTCAATGGTTAACTTGATCCTCCTTGGGGGTGTGCTGGCATCATTACTGGTATCATTCCTGGAGAAAGAAAAGAGAAAACAATACAAGTATCAGAGGGATTTGTCTGGAGAGGTTACCTCTTAGTGCCTCAAGTGGTTTAGCAGCTCATATTAATGACAAGAGTCCTTTTTCCCACACAGAATATCTCTGTTCTGACTCTTTAAATGCAGTTGAGCTGAATAATGAAGATTTCTTTGGTCTGTCAGGGGCCAATTTGGCCTTGACATTCCTCAGATGGAATCTCAACTTCTACTTCATGTACTTACTGTACGGCTATTGCTGCTTCCCCCACCATTTTGGGGGGATACCTGCTGCAATTAGACTTGCCCTCCACAAGTAAGATGCTCACTGAATTTGAGTTATCAGTTCCACAAAATTTAGCACAGCAGAGGTTAAAGGTGCAGTATTGGCATTCAATTGCCTGTAATAAACCGTAAGCCATGGTTGTCTGTTCGACTCTTTTCCCAGACAGACAGGAGAATTAGAAGGGGAGTGTGAGTGAATGATAATACCTCTTTTCTCCAAATCTGTCACCACCCCATCAATGCCCAAGCATGCAGCTGCTTGTATCATGGCTGTTTGGTTTGCAGTTTTGGATATCACAGCTGTTAATTGGCCAGAACCAGTATTGGGTATAGCAGCTGTTAATTGGCCAGAACTTCAGAAATTCCACTCCATGTCACAGCAAAAATCCAACACTGTGATACACCAGCAACCTTTGAATCAGGGAGTGCAGGCACTGTAGTCTCTGGACTCCTTTTAGGGTTTAACGTTCAAACCGAAGGACCACACACTGCTGTCAAGCAGACAGTCAAGAAGACACCAGATTTGATAATTCAGAACATTGAAATCCACAATATTTTCATTGTGATCTTTGTTTGCAAAGCAAGTAGCTGGCATCCACTTCTGACACAGAAGCCATAAATTAACCTTAGCAGCATGGCAGATAACACTTGCTCCATTTACTCCAGTGGTTTTAACTCTTTTTAACTCTATGCCATGTGAGTCATACACTCAGCCTCTTGGCATCCTGCTGCGCTGAAATGGAGTGTTCTGCTCACATATCTTTTTAAAATGGTTTTAATTGTTGACAAGAATCAACTGGAATCCAAATATTTGGGCCATTATGTATGCATTGATGGGATTCCACTTGCTGGATTTCACTATCACCTGGTTTATGGCCATAATGCTCTTGCAAATCAGCCACCTAAATCAGAAGCTGTGCAATGCTGGGTGAATTGGCAGCTTGCTTGAATATCACCTCTACTTTTTCTTCTAATGTTTGTTTTTTCCCCTTTCCTTCCTCTGTTTCTGCAACAGCTCAATCTTCAAAAATTGTAATAATTCATCTGCTTTCCGCCCTTCTATTTCCTCTGTCAGATCATGTTCCTCTCTACTATGCTTTTCTGTAACCAAATTCTCGAGTAACTGTCTTTCCTTACACTTTGCCAAAGCAAGTAGAGTCTTAAGATTATTATTCTGAGTCATAAGTTTATCAACTTGGATTCTCAGTTTTCTCCTGTCTCCTTCTCGGAAGCCAATGATGACTTTAATACCACATTTTCTGTGTCAGTCTTATTTTTGGTGAGCCTCCTTAAATGTTTCCAACTGCTGTCCCTCAGCTATCTTACTGAGGACAGGGAGAGTTGTTTCCTAACTCACAATTGTGAGAAATGCTACTTATTTCCAAAAATTTTAAAAGGTTTATTAAAACCTGATCAAAAACACAACAGAAGACTGAAGAGAGAAAATATTACAGCACCGGGAGCAAAGGAACTTTCCCACCATGTGCTCCCCCACACAATGGAGGTTTCTCCTTTTAACCCTTTAGCCCCACCCAAAGCTCTGTCCATCGACTCCTTCTTCTCTGTCCAGTGGTGGAGTTTACTTCCTTCAATATTGATTTGAGGTCAGATGTTGCCACAGTAGCAAGCTTACCCTCCCAAATGTCCCAAACCCAGGCCATCCCCTGATAACAACGCAAGGGGGGGGTAAAACATAACTATAAATCTATAAAACTTCTCTACATATATACATGATATTTGCCTTTTAATTGTGAGAGTCAATCATCACATTGCTCATCTATCACACAATTAACAACATTAGCCTGTGTAGCCATAGGATTGATAGGTTTCTCAAGACACTGCTGTGGAGTTATAAATCCATATCAACCTGTTTATCCTCCTTGTGACAAGTGAGTCAAACTTTCCTGTTCCCCAGGCACCATACTCCCTTCTCAAGAACAGCAGTAGATAACTTATCCATCACTTCCCAGGAAATTCCTTTCTGCAAACCTTCCGCCCACAACACATTCTGTCGGGCAGTAGGGCCCTGCTGCTCCATTTTGAGTGGTCTGCTTCCCTGCTGCGATTCTAATCTCCCGATTGCTGTTCTCTGCTTACTAACCGTTCTGGTAAAATCCATCCTTCTGCCATAGCTAATTAGCTCGGGAGCTATCTCTCCCCATGTTAATGGTCTTTCCTAGATCCTTTACCTAGCTCCTCTTCCTCCCTGCGGGGTTGGCCTTTGCCTTCAAGCTGTCCTGTAATTCTGCTGCATAGTGTTTTAATGTGACTGCTTTGAAGGTTAGGATTTTTTCCTTTTTTTCTTTCTCTCGGGGAATTTTGTTGCATTTGTTGCCTAAGAGAGGATAACGACTGGTACTTAAGAGACAAAAAAAGTGGCCAAGGAGGGGAAAAGGTGCAGCTGGCTACTCTCTTAGCTGTTTTTTATTTTTTCCTTGGGAAGGGCAGAGATACGAGATTTTGGCTGGGAGGTGAGGGGCTGTGGTCAGCTCTGAGTTGCCTCTCGGACAGCTGAGAGAAGGCTGAGATTGGGTTTCTGGTTTTGTTTGTTGTTGCCGCCATTGTGGTTGTTTGTTTGCCTTGTTATATATATATATATATATATATATATATATATATATATATATATATATACATATATATAAAATAGTAAAGAACTATTTCATTTTCCCATATCTTTGCCTGAAAGCCCTGTAATTTCAAAGTTATAATAATTTGGAGGGAAGGGTGTCACATTTCCTATTCCAAGGGAGGTTCCTGCCTTCCTTGGCAGACACCTGTCTTTCAAACCAAGACAGACTGACTAACCTCTAATCATGGGAACCATAATGTTTGGACCAGTAATCAGTGACATAAGTAAGGGCTGTCCCGGAACCAACCACCTATTATTCATCAATTGCAAACCTGCTGCCTTCTTACACTCTCCATCACATGATCTCTAGTTGGGGTCTCAATCCTAAGGGGATCACCCCTCTCCAATGGATCCAAACCTCCTGTCCGATAGGCAGCCTTCTGTGTTAAGGACCACAATTCTCTTTGGTCATCCACTGATAAAAACACTCTTGGGCCCCAGAATCCTTGGGCCTCTGCCTCAGGCAACATGATTTGATCACCACCTGTTAGAGACACTCTCCGAACATATTCAGTTTCCGATTCCCATAAGTCTGCCATACTTCTGGAACTTAGCTATCTCATCCACCATATATAGCACCATTTTAGTATCAGTTTGCAGACCCTGACCATCATCAAAGGTTTCAGCTTTAATTATGGGTTGTAATGTTACTTCATCGTCAGATGATGATAATGGAAATGCTGTGTCTCACTTTTTGTCAGAGTAATAGACCTATGTATTATGTATTGTCTTCCAGCTCCTTCATTGGATGCAAAGTCAGAATTGTGAGACAATATTCCTGCAAATTGTGCAGATTCTAAAACCCGCAATTTGTCCAATAAGATTTTTCTCTCTCATACGCATCCCAAAGCTTTGCCTGAAGCCTCCTAATGTGGTGTCCTGGTTTAGGGCAAATTTGGGAGAGAATCTCCAAAAGGGGGGCCCCTCCAGTAAGCAAACCCACACAGCCCCTCCCCCCAACTGGTTCAGGAAGAATTCCTTGGAGAGAAGTGGAAAGAACCTGTTGATTTAACAGGCACAGTACCCCCCAGCACACAAAATGAACAATACCGGACGACACCACTCTTTCACCGCTCTGAAAAAGATGACAAATTCAGAAAGTCTCTCTTGGGGGTGGTTGCTCTGTTATCAATCCCTCCAGCACTGGGGCAGCTGCTGCAGCCACAAGGTGCAAACTCTCGGTTTTTCCAGGTCCCAGTCCGGAGCAGGTTTGAGTAGGTCCAAAAAAAGGAAAGGAGAAACAGTACAGGAAGAAATTTGGACTGTTTAGCTAAACTAGCTAATGAGCAGAAGTAAGAGCAAGCAGAAGCAAAGCAGAAGCAAGAGCGAGAGAGCAAAGCGAAAAGCAAAAGCAAAAAAGCAAAAGCAGCACTATGTACTGTCCCATCTCTGTGTCCCGCCAGCCGTGGGGGAGCAGGCTGATAAGAAACCAAAACAAAACATTCACTCTTCAGAGCCAGTCTTGAAGGCACAGAACATAATATCCAGCATAAACAGAACACATGAATGGGGATACAAGCATCATAACATCACCCTAGGACATGTGGTCACACTTGGCAGCAAGGAATGCTTCCACCTGCAGCTTACTCTCCTTTTCATGATCCCACTGAGCTTCAAGCAGCCCCTCTGCCTGAAACCTCTCATCTCATTCAGTGGCAAATGCCTCTGCCTGCATCCTGCTCTCCCTTTCGTGATTGTGGTCATCAACAAGCAGCTCCTTCATTTGCTTGTTGGCATACCTCTCCTTTTGGGCAATGGTTAAAGCAGCTCCCAAACTTGCACACAAAATTGCTTTGCTTTTCCCCTTCCATACCTTTTGTTCACTTAACACCACATTTATCTCTTTAACCATAGCCTCAGGGTCATATCAATTTCCATTTGCCCATTTCATGCCTGGGGGAGTCAGGCAGGTGTCATAGTCTCTCAGCATTTTCAAAATTGAGGACCAGTCAAACACTGACATTTCCTGAACAGTTTTGGCCTGCACCTGCTCACACCCCTCCTGCTCACACCCCTCCTGGCTGTTAACAGCCAATGGATCACTTCCCAACACTCTCTGCCCAGAACTCACCAGTAGAGTGGTGATACCCCAAAGGGATCCCTTTGACTATGGTATGCTGTCAGTGACACCAAAAATGTGATGACCCTCCCTTAAGGGGAAGGAAGCACCTAAGATTCGCAGATGCTCCTTGGTCAAAAAGAATGCCAGAAGTCAGAGGGTCCACAAGCAATCAGAAAGTTTTATTAGGTAACTTAGTCCCTGACCTACTGCCAGATATGGGATGCTGTTCTCTGACTTGAAGTGCCTTTGACAAAAGTACATGTCCCTCTGAGGGAATTTTGTATTTTAACTTCTGAAAAATTTGCTACAGCATTACCTCTGAGGGAATTCTGTGAAGGAGGTTGTGTAGTTCCTTCTGTAGGAGCTTTTGGAAACTTTGCTATGAATTGTCTCTGAAGTAATTAATAATTCCCTCTGGGAATTCTTGGAGAAAATTACTATCCTGAGAGGTCACTGTAAAGAAAATATTTTTGCTGTCCTTCCTTGGAAAATTTCTTAGTTGACCCTCTACCCCTGGAGTGGAGTTGGCAGGAGAAAATGGAATAATGAGCCCTTGTTTACTCAAAAATCTGAAAATTAATATAATCTTTACAAGATTTGGAGAAAGAATTGTACTACCAGTTAAATGAGGAAAAGGGAAAAAATATGCAGGCAGAGTTGATGCTTGCTGGTGAACTTGCAAAAAAGCTGCAAATAGAGATGCTGCTTGCTGCCCAGCAGGGTTGTGATAGGAGGCTTCAAATGGAGCTTTGGAATGTGCAAAAAAGAGAATTTTACAGAAAAAATTGCAGGATTTACAACCCATAGCATTCTCAGTACCATTCTCATACATATGGTCTTGTAACTCAGACCTTTTGTTGTGTTCGGTGGAGAAGTTGGGAGACTGAGCAAATCTGTCGTTCTGATAAAGAGCGAGATGTGGTTTTTGCATTGGCATCTGATGACAAGGAAGTAGCATTATGACCCTTAATTACAATTGAAACCAGAAATTATTTTCAAGGTCAGCAAATTGCTACTAAAATGGTGTCATGTATGATATTAAAGTCTTACCATAAATCAGGTGAGATTGAAATCCAGTCAATATTACTGTAGTGGGATGCCAAGAAACTGAGTGGACTGCAAAGAGTTAAAATTACTGGAGTAAACAGAGCAAATGCTATCTTCAAAACTGACAAGGTTCATCCATGGCTCCTAGATGAGAAGAGGAAATCTGTTAACACTAAAAGAAACCCAGACATTCCATTCCCTAATTCTAGTATATCACAATACTGGGGTTTTGCTACAATGCAAAATAAAATTTCTCAAGTTATAGCTAATTTAGCTTTACTAACAGCTGCAGTATTAGATATTACTAACCTATCAGTCAAAATACTAACAACCACAGTAGGCAGTGATGAAATGGTCTTACACTTCTCTTTTAATTCTCTTATCTGGCCAGTTTATAATAGGCAACTGAATAACAATACCTTGCCTTTTACTGATGCTGTGCTAACCAGAGGAGACCCCCCCGAAGAAATAGGGGAGCTTTGTGTTGTTTTCTTTTTCCAAGAATGCCAGCACATCCCCTCCCACCTCACACACACACCCTCCCCCAAAAAATCAAAGGAACGAGGGGCTGACAGCAAATTTACGTAAGAAAATTCATAGACAGCCAAGAAGATGTGATAATCACTTTTCTCTTACGCTCTTTTAACTTTTGGTTACTTTTGTGCTATACACAGGAACTGAATCAACACTTGATGGATTGTTCCTTTTTCTTTTTAATAATGATTGGTCTATAATAGTCTGAATCTTCACTTTCCTTTTTATAGGAATCTGCTAACAGATGAAATTGAGTTGCATGAATCTAATGGAACTTTTACTGCCCCCATAATTGCTTTTATTATCAGTTTGTTGGCTCTTGTGATTTGTTTGTGTTTTCATCAAGAGCAATTTGTTGGGAGACCAAGTATGTTATTAGACATTCCAAAGTAAATCAGACTTGTATACTCACATGAACATATCTAATGTACTATTGAGTTTCCTACAATGTGAGGCAGAGTGGAAATTTTCCAGGGTAGAAATCCATTTTGATTTAGGTGGAATGTACATCTTTAAGTATGTAGCTTGCTGTGTAGTCTGGCTGCAAAAAGCCTAGGCTCAGAGAAACTGCTTCAGTGAAGGACAGAGATAAGGGGGGAGGACAGAGGGTGATAGAGAGAGACAGAGACTGCTGTGAGAGCAGGTCAACCTGACGTAGGAATTCTTTCTGATAAAGAAGAACTAGCGGCAAATGTCACGCAAAATTCATAAAAATGCATATATATGAACCTATTGTGAAATTGTATGCATATGCATTTGAGAGGGGGATAAAAAGGGACCTGAAGTTCCCAGAAGTACGCATGTCATTTTAGGGGAATGATTCCCACATGCGTCCAGCACTGTAATAAACATACCGGCTTTACAACTTCCACAAATGTTGTGGAGTTTTGTTTATCTCCACAAAACAAATGTGTCCTAAGAAAGTATTTTAACCTTACCTAACATCTTTTATTTATGCTAATCAATATGGTAGGTCTAGTACATTCTGCACCAAGCATACTTCTTGGTTGAAATTGCAATTTACTGTAAAGCAATTTTAAAGCATTGTGATGAGGGAAATTTGCCCACTGAAATTGAAAAAAAAAAAGAGAACAGCAAGCTGGGATAATATTGGATCAGGACATCCCCATGATTCAGAAGCCTTATTAAGATAGGTTATATTACACTAAGACTATATTAAAACTATACTAAAGAGATACTATACTAAAGAGATACTAAAAAGAAACCCGTGACTGGAGACAGTCACGACACAGCTTTGACCCAATTGGCCAATCAATCCAAACAACCATCACCAGAATCCAATTAACAAATCACTCTTGGTAAACAATCTCCATAACACATTCCAGATGTGCCAAACAACATGAGCAGCAAGTAGAGATAAGAATTGTTTTCTCTTCTTCTTTGAGCTTCTCACTGCCTTCTCCAGGAAAAATCCTGGGAGAGAGAATTATGTCTCTCTCTGTTCAGAGAATGTAAATACCACTGGATAATACAACTAATTTGAAAGGGAAGTAATTTTACTTATAACTCCACCAGCAGTAAAGCCACAGTTTTTGTTTTGTGTCAATATTAAATCACAATGGAGCTGTACTCTATCCCCTAGAGAATATAGACACAATGTAAAGATGTATTTGTATGAAAACCTCTTATGTGAGAACCTTTTTGTACTTTGTATGAGAACTTTGTATGCTAAAAGTTGCATATTGGGCCCACATCCAAAAGGCGCAATATTGTGAAATACCTCACATTTACTACTCATTAAGACAACGAAGCACCATATGTGTGCTAAAAGTTAATTTTTCATGGTGTGTAGAATTACCCAGTGGGACAAGAACATTACCAATAAATTCCTCCAAGTATATGTGAACGTGGTCAAGAGACAACCTCATTTTACATGAACACACATCCTCAACAAATCCATCCACACTTGACCTGGAGATCCCCTCGAGTCTTGGCTGATTGAAAAAATAAGTGTCTTAATACATGACGTGTATTTCTTGGGGATACCCCTATATGCGATTCAAAAATCAAAACCTGCTGTGCAATTCTATGGCTATTTTCAAGCCCCAAATTTGCTTAATAAACACCTGGACTTGCAAGGCAAGTGACTATACTGCACCACTTAGATTAGCTTGAGGATGCTCTGATAGAAAGTTTTACTCACAGTTGAACCTAACTCAGCACGCTAGTCTAAGGTGGGGGATAGGGTTCCGATCCATTGGCCCAAATCATGTCTTGCATTATTCATCGGCAGGAAGGACACAACTAGAACAAAGCTTTCCTATCACACAACACCAATGGACCTTGGAAAATATTATGTGGCAGGAACATGCCTTCAGAAATTGGACTAAGTGTGTGTTCAGAGAGCTTAACTTGCAAGTGCAACAAGTGTCAAAAATGGCTTTACAAATTAGTTAGCCTTAGATATGTTTTTATTAAAGGAACAAGGGGTATGTGGAATGTTAAATCTTACTGAAACTGAACGTTGTATTACCATTCACAATGCAATGACACCAACTGAAAAGGCCTGAGATAAAATGAAAAAACTGGTTAATCATGCATCAGAACTCCAACCCAAAAACTGGCTTCAAGGACTTAGCCCAGCTACCTGGCTGAAGTCGGTATTCTAATCCTTGGGACTCACCAGGTGGGGTCAGTAGCTAATGAGTATTGGGTTGTTGATTGCCATTGGATTCATATTTTTAATGACTGGAATAACTATTGTATGCTGTATGATTACTCATATTATTGCTTCTGTTGTTTCTGTCTTTTCTCCTATTATCTACTATCTCCATCACCCCTGTGGACAACCAGTGAACTGAGGGAAAGTCCCTGGAAGACAATGTGTGTGATGCCTTGAGAGGCATTCTAGAACAGAGGCTAGACAGTGTTAAAGTAGGTATTTATTAAAAGTCCTTCAAAAGATACACCTTGGGCAGTACAGGAGCCTGGCTGTGGCTCCACCCAAGATGGACAGCGAGTCACGAGTTTTCACACTTTTATAAGTTTTGGTCCATTTACATATTGGGGTTAATTGTCCAATTACAGCTTCAGATTAGGAAGTCCCATCCTCCCAGATTGCTCTCCTAAATTTGCTGTTGTTTATACTTTTTGTGCCTGAAGCTGCAATGGCGTCCTTGGTTCTTAGGCTGGAAAAGGATTGTTTTGTCTAACTAAACTGTGAAGAGAACTTGCTAACACTTTATATGAAGTTCAGAGTTATATACTAATAGTACAGAATCTGGAAAATATGAAAGCTGTGATAGATGAGTAATGGGATGGTTGACTCTCACAATTAAAAGGCAAATATCATGTATATATGTTAAGAGAAGTTTTATAGATTTATAGTTATGTTTTACCCCCCCCTTGCGTTGTTATCAGGGGACGGCCTGGGTTTGGGACATTTGGGAGGGTAAGCTTGCTACTGTGGCAACATCTGACCTCAAATCAATATTGAAGGAAGTAAACTCCACCACTGGACAGAGAAGAAGGAGTCGATGGACAGAGCTTTGGGTGGGGCTAAAGGGTTAAAAGGTGAAACCTCCATTGTGTGGGGGAGCACATGGTGGGAAAGATCCTTTGCTCCCGGTGCCATAATATTTTCTCTCTTCAGTCTTCTGTTGTGTTTTTGATCAGGTTTTAATAAACCTTTTAATTTTTCAAAAGTGAGTAGCATTTGTCACAAATGGGAGCTCTCCCCGGAATTTGGACCTCACCCCAATGGTGCTAGGAGTTTTCGAAAGAGGCACGCCCCGCCACGCATTTGGTGGACTCTATTGGACACTCCCAGGACTACCAGCAGTCGCGGGTTGAAAGCCCAAAGACACCAGCAGACTGGATAAAGAAAAGAGGGGAAGGGGGGTGAGTACTATTCTCATGACAGTTTTTTGGCCAGATCATATTTCCTCAATTCCAATATATGAACATGAGTTTCACATCAGTAATATATATAAACCCATCCTGGTCAGCCTGAAGCTTCAGGATAATGGACAGTTGGATGCAGGGCGGGATGCAAGGGTGAGAAAGGCGGGGTTCCATGATGGGGACCCTGCGGCTGGCGGGACGTGTGGGATTGAAGGATTTGTGGAGACTTGGAGCAGGGGGTGGTTCCTGGGCACAGCCAGTGCTGTAATTTCCAGAGCCAGCTGAGATCAGGCTGGAAACAGGGCAACCACTGAGGGGTTTTCAGTGGAGGGGTCACGCAGAAGTTGGTGTAACACTCCACGTAGTGTGGGGGAGATTCATGCAGTGGAGCTGGTGAGCTTGCGAGCTGCTTGGAGCAGGGGCGGAGCTGCCAAGTTGAGCTGCGATGGGTCAAGGGTGGAGCTACGGAGCCGAGCCACTCAGCGCGGGGGCAGGGCCACCGAGCTGAGCCAGGCAGGGCAGGGAGAAGAGTGCAAACATGGGACAGAAGCCCCCTGGAACCTAGGTGTTTTTTGAAAGAGAGGTAAAGTTGTTTTTTTTCTTTTTTTTTCCTTTTCTTTCTCTCTTCCCTTTCTTTCTCCTTCCTCCTTTCCCGATTTCTTTCTTCTTCTCCTTTCCCTCTCGCTTCTTAAGGAGGTGGGCCTTGCTGGGAGAGTGTGTCATTAGCAGATTGGGGGAGGCGTGCTCTGTCAGGATGGGATCATGGGGGAGTAGCGAATCCCCAAGGGAAGAAGCAGAAATTGAGGAGGTACCAATGGACATACCCCCAGATAGTTCACTGGGAAGGAAATTAGCCTGGTGGAAATATGACCCCAACACCAGAGATAAGGATGAGAGCAAAATGGTTCAGTACTGCGTGGGAGAATGGACCAGAAGGGAAATTAGGAGTGATCATGTATACTGGCCAAGATATGGATCAGACAAAGGATGGCTATGTCAGGCATTAAACATCTATGTAAGAGCTAAGAAACCATTTAATCAGGAAGACAGTGACTATGCTCTCTGCAGAGAAGGGGAGACGTCACCCTTGGAGGTGAGTGCATTTAAAGTAGCAGAACATAAAGAATGGGACCTGTTAGAGCATTTACCCCTCCCCCCCCCACCTCCAGTAGCTCCAACTGCACCTCCCCTACCCCTCGATGGGCCTAGCCAGAACACCAGAAGCAGAATAGCATAAGGAGAGGAATACAGATCAGAGGATGGGAGCCAAGCATCGGGACAGTACCCCCTGAGGGAAGTACCATTGGGTGGGGTACAGGAGGGAACTGGATTCGTAACCGTACCTATCAGTTCCTCTGATGGGATAATGTTCAAAAGGGAATTAAAAGGACTATTAGAAGATCCCATTGGATTAGCAGAGCAGTTAGACCAGTTTCTAGGGCCCAATATTTATACATGGGAAGAAATACAATCAATAATGACCATGTTGTTCACACCAGAGGAAAGACAGATGATCCAGGTGGCTGGGGTACAGATATGGGAAAGGGAGCATGTGCAAGGACCTCCTAGGGATCTTAAAATGCCTGTAGTGTGCCCCAATTGGGACCACAACAGCAGTGGGGGAGGCAAGACATGGAGGAATATAGAACATTGATTATAAGAGGTATCATAGAGGCAGCTCCATGTAATGAAAATGCTTGTAAGGCTTTCGATGAGCAGCAAAGGAGGGAAGAAACCCCAACAGAATGGCTAGAAAGATTGAGGAAAAATATGAGGCAATATTCAGGGGTTGACCCTGACACAGTGGCTGGAGAGATCTTGCTAGAGATAAATTTCGTCACTCACACCTGGCCAGATATATGGAGAAAGTTAGAAAAAATAGAGGGTTGGCAAGAAAGGAGGTTAGAGGATCTTTAAAGGGAGGCACAGAAGGTGTATGTAAAGAGGGACAAAGAGAAGGCCAAGGTGAAAGCCAAGGTAATGGTAACTGCCATCAGGAAAGGAAACCAGCATGCAAAGAACTACCCAGGTAAGGGAGGGGGACTCTGAATGTGGGAAGATAGACAGAGGGGGGATGCAGTTCACTGGGACTAGACACAAAAAGGAGAATTTGGGAGATGGGGGAACCTAAGACCAGTTTGCTTTTACTGTGAAGAGAATGGGCATATCAGAAAGAATTGCCCCCAGAGGGAAAAGGACCTGAGGGTCTATGAGACTGAGCAAAAAGGGGAAGCGAAAGATTAGGGGTGCCAGGGGTTCCACCTCCTGGAGACAGGATACCACCAGGAGCCCTTGATAACTTTAAAAATAGGTCCCCAGAAGGAAGAATTTCAATTACTAGTAGACACAAGGGTGAAAGAACTTGTGTTTGTAGAATACCAAAGGGGTGCAGAAAGGGTCAAGGTACTGTGCAAGTAGTAAGTGCAAAAGGGGAAGGGTTCAAAGTCTCAGTTATAAAGGAAGTAAAGTTTGAAAGGGCAAATAAAATAGGAATTGGGGATGTTCTATTAGTTCCAGAAGCAGGGTGCAATTTATTAGGACAGGATTTACAGGTGCAGTTAGACACTGGAGTACTCCCAGAGGAAGGGAAAATGGCAGTTAAGCTTCTCCAATTAAGGGAAGAGGATGAGAAAATTCATGAGATTGTGTGGACAAAACCAAAAAATCAAGGTAAATTGAACATGAAACCTATAGTAATAAAAACAGTTAATGAGAACCGTCCAGTTGACAATACCCACTCTCCCTGGAAGGGAGATGAGGACTGCAGCTGGTGATCCAGGACCTACTTGAAGAAGGGACCTTAGAATCATGTATGTCCCCACATAATATATGCATATTACCAGTAAAGAAGTCAGATGGGACTTACAGGCTTGTCCAAGACTTGAGAGAAATGAACAAAAGAACGGTGAATCGATACCCAGTAGTGCCTAACCCCTATACACTACTGAGTAATATCCCCCCAGCACACCAGTGGTTTAGTGTGATAGACCTAAAAGATGCTTTTTGGGCATGCCCACTGGCAGGGGAAAGTAGGGATATATTTGCCTTTGAATGGGAAGACCCTGATTCTGGGAGGAAGCAACAGCTTTGGTGGACTAGGTTACCCCAAGGGTTTTCTGAATCCCCAGACTTATTCGGTCAAGCCCTAGGAAAAGTGCTACAACTTTTCTCCATCAAACCTGAGATAAAGCTCATCCAGTATGTAGATTATTTGCTTCTCTCAAGACGGGAAGAAAACGAAGTTTGGGAATCCAGTATAGCATTGTTAAGTTTTCTGGGGAACCAAGGACTTTGAGTATCAAAAGGGAAACTTCGATTTGTAGAGTGGAAAGTAAAATACCTAGGACGTGATTTGTCAAGGGAGCTGACGGCTGAACCCTGAGAGAATTACAGGGATAGTCTGACTCCCACAGCCAAAAACTAAGAGGGAAGTTTGAAGTTTTCTAGGTGTCCTGGTTTAGGGCAAATTTGGGAGAGAATCTCCAAAAGGGGGGCCCCTCCAGTAAGCAAACCCACACAGCCCCTCCCCCCAACTGGTTCAGGAAGAATTCCTTGGAGAGAAGTGGAAAGAACCTGTTGATTTAACAGGCACAGTACCCCCCAGCACACAAAATGAACAATACCGGACGACATCACTCTTTCACTGCTCTGAAAAAGATGACAAATTCAGAAAGTCTCTCTTGGGGGTGGTTGCTCTGTTATCAATCCCTCCAGCACTGGGGGAGCTGCTGCAGCCGCAGGGTGCAAACTCTCGGTTTTTCCAGGTCCCAGTCTGGAGCAGGTTTGAGTAGGTCCAAAAAAAGGAAAGGAGAAACAGTACAGGAAGAAATTGGACTGTTTAGCTAAACTAGCTAATGAGCAGAAGCAAGAGCAAGCAGAAGCAAAGCAGAAGCAAGAGCGAGAGAGCAAAGCGAAAAGCAAGAGCAAAAAAGTGAAAGCAGCACTATGTACTGCCCTGTCTCTGTGTCCCGCCAGGCTGATAAGAAAATCCAAACAAAACATTCACTCTTCAGAGCCAGTCTTGAAGGCACAGAACATAATATCCAGCATAAACAGAACACATGAATGGGGATACAAGCATCATAACGTCACCCTAGGACACTAGGCTTATTGGGATATTGTAGGCTATGGATTGAAGGATATATGCAGGCCGTCAGGTTCTTGTATGAAAGGTTAGTAGAAGAAGAGATTAGGTGGGAAGAAGACAATGAGCAAAAGTTGGAAGCTTTAAAGCCAAAATTAGTCAGTGCACCAGCACTGAGTCATCCTGCCTTAGACAAACCCTTCTATTTGTTTGTAGATATAGACAGAGTTAGCTCATGGAGTACCAGCCCAGGACTGGGGAGGATCCAGGAAAACAGTGGCCTATTTATCAAAACTGCTAGACAGTCAGCCGGGGGTGGGGGTGGGGCAACCTGCATTCAGGCAGTGGCAGTGACTGCCGTACTCATAGAGGAAAGCAAGAAATTAACTTTTGGGGGGAAATTGAGAGTGTATATACCCCGCACTCAGAAGTATCCTAAGCCAAAAGGCTGAGAAATAGCTCACTGATTAGCGAGTGCTAAAGTATGAAGCCGTCTTAATAGATAATGATTTAGAGCTAATCGTAAGTAACCAACTCAACCCTGCCCAGTTTTTGTATAGAGAAGCAGGTGAGGAATTAATACATAATTGCCTAGAAGTTATAAACTATCACACCAAAGTAAGAGAGGACCTAACAGATCAACCACTCCAAGGTGGAAAACGATTGTACATGATGGATCTTCAAGGGTAATCCAGGGGCAATGTGTATCAGTGTACGTTATTGTGGATGAAGGGTTAGTAGCCATCGAAAAGGGAAAGTTACCTTACAACTGGTCAGCCCAAGCGTGCGAGTTGTATGCCCTGAAGCGAGCTCTGGAAATATTAGCACAGCAAAGGGGAACAATATATAGAGACTCAAAATAGGCTTTTGGAGTAGTGCATACCTTTGGAAAAATTTGGGAAGAGAGGGGGCCATTAAATTCAAAGGGAAAGGCACTGATTCACAAAAAAATTGTTTTAGAAGTGTTAGAAACCTTACAATTTCCAGAGGAAGTAGCGGTGGTATATGTTAAAGGACATCAAAAAAGGGCAAATCAAGAGGTGCAAGGGAACAATTTAGCCGATTTGGAAGCTAAAAATGCAGCTGAATCAGGGACAGAAAAACTAATGATGATGTTAACCTCCATGGGAGAGATGCAAGAAGTCCTGGTATTTAGTGAGGCAGAAGAGAAAGAACTCTTTATAATAGCTGCCAAGAAAGATAACAAAGTGAAGTGGAGATTAGCAGATGGGAGGCAAATGTTGAATAAACCTCTTGACAGGAAAATGCTAGAAGGCATACATGGGAAAACACATTGGGGTACACACGCCATAAGTTGTAGTAAACCCCATAGATTTAGGAAAAGCACCATGGAGAATATGAACAATAGGAATGCTGAAACAGCAAAAGAAAATTCCTGTTTCCCTGTCCTCCGCCCTTAACCTATCTCTGTAACCCTATAAGGCAATGTCATGTTAACACCTTACCATTGGTCAAGCTTGGAACCTTTCCAACCCTATAAAAGAAGCATACTGTACCCCATTAGGGGAGAAAGAAGAAGAGCAGAGACCCTTCACGGACCTCCCCAAATAAAGCCATCTCTGTGGAACAGCCTGCGCCTTCTCCTTCTCCTCTCCGTCTGCTGCAGCCTCAAGCCCGGGGCACCACTACCTAGCAAGCAAAGCTGAAATCCTAAGAGCTTGCAATCACTATAGAGCTGGTAATCACCATGCTTGCTAGATGGTAGCCCCGCGGCGTTGGCATGAGCGAGCTAGCTTCGGGCACCCGGTCCCTACCCAGGGACTGAGCTCCTGAGCCCTATTGCTCTGCTTTATAATAAGGCCAAATCAGAGAGGCATTATTAAAGTGGCACCCAACGACTACGGACTCCCCCAGAGGCGATATCCGTCGGTTGAGCAACGAAGCCCCCCCGGGGTTTTCTGTGATTGCCTGTTTGGGAAGCCGCTCCTTCTGTGAAGGGACTTTTCGTTTTAGAAAATCCTATCCCCAGGAGGGTCAGTTTGACACTCAAAACTTACATCTGAACGAGAGAAAGTTCCGAGGAGAACTGATGTCAGCAGACCCCTTCCACAGATCTTGGACCCCAGGAACTGTAAGTATTAGCTAATATTGCGCGCATAACTTTGGGGCTCTAAAACTTTTTTTTTTTTTGTGTTTCTTCTGCTGGAAGGGCTAACCATTAACATGGGTACAATTTTTAGTACATTAAAACTAAGAAAAACCGAGAGAGAGATATATTTAACTATTTTAGAAATCTTATCTGCTAACAACTTCTCCTTTTCTAAAGGCAAGCTCTCAAAAACTAACCTTAAAAAATTTGTAACTTGGATTATTTCGCAATACCCTGATACTGATAAGAAAGCAGTCATTGAAAATTCGTTTTGGGATATGATCGGGAACACAATATTTATCTCCCAAACAAACCAGGATTTCTCTGTAACTAACTATTTGCCTTTATTCCATATAATAACTAAAACCATTGAAAGATTTAACAGAGAAAAAATCTTGCAGGTAACAGACACTTCCTCTTCAAATACTAACGAGATTGATAAGGACTCAGAGGAAAGTCACTTGCATACCTCACATCACCCCTTAGGTCCTAAAGTCCCTCTCGCCTCCGTTACTCCTAAAGCAGAGGTTACGCTGCCCACCATGGTTCCCCCTCCCACATCCTCCACCCCTGCGGGACCTGCGCTGCCTAACTCCGCGGATCCTGTCTTATCTGTAACTCCACACATCCCCCCTACCCCTGGCTCGGCTTCCTCCTTGCTTCCGGTCCCGGGGGTCCCTTTTCCTGCCTCTGCCGCCCCCTCCACCCCTGCATTGGCTCTGCCCCCCTCCACTGCGTACGCCCCCACCCCCGCGGTGGTGTCCCCCACGACTCCTCCCGTCGCCGTGCCCACCACGCCCGCTCCCCTCGCCCCGGCTCCGACCAGCCCGGCCCCTCCCGACGGCTCCCCGAGCCTCAGCCCCGCCGCTCCCGAGCCCGTGTCCATCCCCGCCCCCTCCCCCTGCTCCCTGCCTGCCACAGCAGGGGGATCTCACACAAGCGTAGTCCCACCACACCACCCCATAACCGTGGCACACCAGACCGGTACCACTGCCTGCTCACCCCCACTCCCCCCATGCCTGCACCCCCACCTTGCCCAGCCCCCCTGCCCCCACCGCGCATCCCCCCAACCTCCTGCCCACCCTCAATGCCACCTGAACGGAATCCCAGACACCCCACACGGTGCTACCCCCCCCCCACCCGGTCCTGTGCGTGCTGTGCTGCGATCCCAGCTCCATTGGCGCCTCCCCCTAGCCAGGTCATGCCATGTCTCCCCCCCCAGCCATTGAAACCTTTGAAAAACGCTTCTAAAAGAAAAAAGCGTAAGTCACGGATAGCAACCCCCCCTCAGTCCTCCTCAGAGGACCAGAGCTCTTGCAGTGAATCTGATTCTGATACGATCCACATGGATCCATGGGCTCTTATTAAGATAGAAGCGACCGAGGCTGGAGATTCGGAGCTGGCACAGAAGATTAATGCTTTCCCAGTAGAATATAAGCAAGGACGGAATGGTGGCGAGTCCACTATAAAGACATGGAAGGCTAACTCAAATGAGGAACTAGTGCAAATAAGAAACATAGCCAAAAAACTTGGGCGAAGCTCACATATTTTTAGAAATTTCTTAGAAGCCATGTTCTCAGCACATGTCTTACTTCCCCACGATATAAAAAATATTTCACACTGCCTCCTGTCCCCAGCAGAATATATGTTATGGGACAGGCATTGGAAAAGACATTAAAAACATTATCAGATTCATATTCTGCGGATGCTAATAAGACGAATTTTACGGTAGTCCAACTAGCTGGTGAAGGTGACTTACAGAAACCAGCAGACCAATTGGAAACCTTGAATAAAGAGGCACTGCAGGACATCGCTCTCGCAGCAAAAACCTCTTTACTTCTCGTGCATGATGAGTCAATGCCAACAATGCATTTTTATACTATTAAACAAGGGATAGATGAAAGCTTTATCAAATTTGTGGACAGACTTAGAGATGCTCTGGAGAAACAGATAGAAAGTACAGAGGCAAGGAAGGAACTCTTATGTAAGCTTGCCTTGAGTAACTCAAATGAAAAATACAAAGCCATTTTGAGGTCTCTACCCATGGATACAGACCCCACCATAGAGCAAATGCTGGAATGCTGTACACGTCACATGTCTACTGAAAATACAGTGGCCCAAGCAGTTGCTAAGTGTATTGCTGAAGGAGTTTCTGGTGCATATGCAGTAATAGCTTCTAAAGACCAAGCTAAATGCTATCACTGTGGGGATCTTGGACATTACATAAAGGACTGCCCAGAGAGATCACCCCCCCAATACCACTGTAACAATTATCAAAGACCCCAGAATCAGCAGCATTACCAGCAGCATCCGTTAAACTCCTTGCGCCGCCCAGTTGAGCCCCGGGCGCTGACAACAAATCAAAGGCCACCCAGACCCAACCCTGCACCAACCCAGGACGTTCCGGACCACAAGAAGAGGATCCAACCCACGGGGCAACCCAGATGGGAACCAGCCACCAACTGGTAACTGCTTTGTCCATTGACTTTAAAAATGAGAATGTTCACCGTGTTCCCACAGGCAAATATGGGCCAAAAGATGGTCCTTCGCACATTTTAATTATAGGTGACTCTCTTAATAGCCCAAAGGAGATCTTCGTTGTTCCAGAAGTGCTGACAGTGCAGCCGGGACAAGAGATTCTCGTCCAAGTATACTACACAGACTCACCATTTTTTCTTTCAAAGGGAACTCCAATAGCACAAGCCTTTTTACTCCCAAAGGATCACAGGGAACAGATTCCTCTCAACCCTACAGCTATGTGGACACAAGTCGTGGGACCATCCAAGCCTACCATCGAGTGCGGCCTCACCTGCCAAGGCGAGAAGACCCACCTACCAGGGATGCTGGACACCGGTGCTGATGTGACCATCATCGCCCACTCAGAATGGCCAGCAGACTGGGATCTACAACCTGTTGCAGGCATGATTTCAGGGATTGGTGGAGCTACAGTGTCCATGAGAAGCAAGAACAACATGCTCGTGGAAGGGCCTGAAGGAAAGCTGGCAACCATTCGTCCATTTGTGGTAAGGGCCCCCATCACCCTTTGGGGCAGAGACGTTCTATCCCAGTGGGGAGCTTCCCTACGTATTCCCACTCAGGATTTCTAATCGGGGCCACTGAGCTAAGCGCGCTGCCAGAAACACCTCGTCTCACCTGGAAAAGTCACAAGCCAATCTGGATTGAACAGTGGCCCCTTAATAAAGCCAAACTGCACGCCCTAAACACCCTCGTGGAAGAACAGCTCGCAAAAGGCCACATAGTAGAGTCCAACAGCCCTTGGAACTCTCCAGTCTTTGTTCTACCAAAGCCTGGGACAAACAGGTGGAGGCTCCTCCACAACCTTCACAGAATCAACGAGGTCATCGAGGACATGGGCCCTCTCCAGCCTGGCCTGCTCTCCCCATCGATGCTGCCTAGAGACTGGACACTTGCTATCATAGACATTAAGGACTGTTTCTTCAGCATTCCTCTGCACCCTGAGGATGCTCCACGGTTTGCCTTTTCCGTTCCCTCTCTTAACAAGGAGGCCCCGCTCAAAAGATATCATTGGCGTTATCTTCCTCAAGGCCTGAAAAACTCGCCCACTATTTGCCAGTGGTACGTGGCTCACATCCTGTCTCCCATTCAGAAATCATTCCCCGATGCTATCATCCATCACTATATGGATGACATCCTGGTGTGTGCTTCAGACAAAGCTTACTTGGACAAAACAATTAAAAAGACTATTGAAACCATAGAAAAGGCAGGAATGGAGATTCGTGAGGGCAAAATCCAGTACACCAAGCCATGGACTTACCTTGGAGTCCAGATCCGGGAAAGGACCATCGTACCTCAGCAGCTCACCATAAATGACGACCCAAAAACCCTCAGGGACTTACACAGCCTTTGTGGATCCATCAACTGGGTACGTCCACTGCTCGGAATTACAACAGAGGACCTCGCTCCCCTGTTCAACCTTCTTCATGGACCTAAGGACCTGGACTCTCCCTGCACTCTCACAGAAGAAGCCAGAGGTGCCATCACCAATGTCCAGGAAGCCCTGTCTTCACACAAAGCCCATCGCTTCAAGCCCAGCCTGCCTTTCCAGTTCATCATCCTAGGAAAAGCACCTCGATTCCATGGACTGATTTTCCAATGGGACTCCCAGCTTCGAGACCCTTTGTTGATACTGGAATGGGTCTTTACAAGTAGCCAGCCTACAAAGACACTTACCACCTACCAGGAGGTCATAGCACATTTAATAAAAAAGGCAAGAACTCGCCTTCGCTCTCTTTCAGGTTGTGAGTTCGAATGCATATACTTACCAATAACTCTTACAGACTTTGAGGATTTGATCCAGACCAATGAAAGCCTCCAGTTTGCCCTGCATAGCTACACGGGCCAAACTTCAGTTAAGATCCCAAAACACAAACTTTTTAACCCTGATGTAACCTTCCATTTGATTCCAAAACAAATCCAAAGTAGAAAACCTCTCAAGGCTCTAACCCTCTTTACAGATGGCTCAGGGTCTTCCCACAAGTCGGTGATTACATGGAGAGACCCCCAAACACAAGACTGGCACTCTGACATACAAATAGTGGAGGGATCTCCACAGATCGCAGAATTAGCAGCTGTTGTCAGAGCCTTTGAAAAATTTAAAACTGAGCCTTTCAATCTGGTTACAGATTCAGCTTATGTCGCTGGGATAGCGATGAGAGCAGAACATGCTCTTCTCAAAGAGGTTCCCAATCCAATGTTGTACCAACTGCTCTCTAAATTAATATACCTAATCTCCCACAGAAAGCAACCTTACCATATAATGCATGTGAGGTCACACACAGACCTCCCAGGTTTTGTTGCAGAAGGTAACAGGAAAGTGGATGCATTAGCAATGGCAGCAGAAACTGCTAATGTTCCTAACATCTTTGCCCAGGCAAAGTTGTCACACGTGTTTTTTCATCAAAATATACCTGCCCTTATGAGAATGTTCAAGCTCTCAAAGGATCAGGCAAAGGCTATTGTTGCTACATGTCCGAACTGTCAGAACTATCAGATACCATCTATGGGGACGGGAGTCAATCCCCGAGGTCTGAATAGCTGCCAGCTGTGGCAGACAGATGTAACTCACTTCGCACCTTTTGGAAGATCAAAATACGTGCATGTATCGATCGACACGTTTTCAGGAGCAGTATTTGCATCATCACATGCAGGAGAAAATACCATGCACACAATAAAACACTTTCTCCTCGCTTTTGCCGCCCTGGGTGTACCAAAAGAGATTAAAACAGATAATGGACCAGCCTACACTTCCCGCAAGTTAAAGGAGTTCTTCAATGAATGGGGCATAGCACACAAGACCGGCATACCTTTAAACCCCACAGGACAATCCATCGTGGAAAGGACACATCAAACTCTCAAAAGAGTCCTCGATCAACAGAACAGAGACACGAGAATCACATCTCCAGTGGAAAGACTTTGCAAGGCTCTCTACGTCATCAACTTCCTGAACTGTACAGCCTCAGAGCCTGACCCACCAATACTTCGCCACTTTGCAAATACCACCCAAGCAAAGCTCACTGAGAAACCACCTGTGCTCGTGAAGGACCCTGAAACACACCAAATTTCTGGGCCTCACCAGTTGATTACCTGGGGTAGAGGATATGCGTGCGTGCTACTACCATCCGGTCCGAGGTGGTACCCAGGAAAAAACATAAAACCATACCTAGGCACTGCAAACACTACTCCTGCAAACGGGGACAAGAACGCTCCTGAGGCAAACAGAAGACCACCTCAAAACCAAACTAGCTCTGCCTGGAGACGAAGACGTCGCCGGATACCCACGAACACAAGAACAGAACGCGCCATTACAAGACAGCAGACAAAACTGAAAGCTAAACAACAGTCTGCTGCATCAGGCCATAGATAGCCTTAACACAAAAGTGTTCTCTGAACTATATGTTGTTACACTGTTTTTTTGAAAAAAAAAAAAAAAAAACCTACACAAAAAAACCCACCAAAAAAACCCCAAACCTGTTATTCCCTCTCCCTAAACTTTTAAAACCCCTTAACCTTCTACCCACTTCTCCTCCCTTAGTGTAGCTTAGAAATTAAAAGAAAAAGGGGGGGAGGAGGGGAACACGGAAAGAACAAGGCAGAAAACCCTCTCATCATAAAGATAACTAATTCTGCTTATATTCCCTATCAGAAGCCCTATTCCTGCCCAAAGATGAAAAATATCTCCGTTGCTGCTGTCCTCACTACTGCCTGGATGTTCTTCACTGTACCGCGTGCCTTCGGCTGGATTAGCCCACAGCCTAGCCATAATGTTTGGGTAACCTTAGCAAAAACATTAAAAGAGGACAACATGTGCTTGTCCATGGGAAGCATTGATAACCCACTTTCCACATGTCTAGTAGGAATTCCCTTTGTAGCAGATGACTGGCCTGTCTATAACTCAGAGATCCTCGGCACCACAGGTAAGAGACCCAATGTGGCTGATACTTGGGATGAGTGGACAAAGATTCTGCCAGATGCTCGAGAGGAACCCCAAGAATTAGATCTGTTGGGGTCCTCCAAGGCCACATACTGTGTCAAATTTTACTTTAGACGTCCAAAAAACAATTGGCCAGAAATTGACCAGAACAAAAACACATATCGAAAAGAGATATCACCAATTAAAAAAGCCTATAACTCTCACGATTGGTGCAATTACACGGCTCGTGCGATTTCTGTGTCCTCTCTCCATCCCAAAGTATTACCCAAGGGAATGTTTCTCATCTGTGGTGACAGAGTATGGGCTGGGATCCCCTCCCGACTCCAGGGAGGTCCCTGTACCCTTGGAAAACTTTCTACCCTTACTCCAAACATCACCCTGTTACATAATTGGGAAAAAGAAAGCGAATCAAAATTACAAAAAAGGTCCTACACTGAATTTGATGAAAATTGTGATCTTAAATTATACAATTGGAACAAACCAAAAAAGATTGCTGTCTCCCTGTTCTTACCCTGGGTAGCTGCAGCTAAAGCCCTCGGTGAAATCAATCACCTTGGGTGCTGGCTCAGTAAACAAGCTAACGCTACTTCTGCAGCCTTGAGTGATCTCTTAAAGGAAGAAGAAACCACAAGACATGCTTCGCTCCAAAATCGAGCAGCAATCGACTTCCTGCTTCTTGCCCATGGACACGGCTGTGAAGACTTCGAAGGGATGTGCTGCTTCAAGCTGTCTTCACGCTCGGAATCCATCCATGCTAACATCCAGAATCTGAAAGATCTTGTGAAGGACTTGAAAGTAGAGAGAATTCCAGACTGGGTCAATGAACTTTTCGGGCAATGGGGATTAACAGGATGGGCTGCATCCTTGGTTAAGGGAATGTTGTTGATTCTCCTTGTAGTTGTTATTGTGTTAGCTATGTTCTCGTGCTGTGTTCACTGTTTCAAAAGAACTATAACGAAAGCCTTTTTTGTAAAAACAGAAAGTGGAGTTGTAGTAAACCCCATAGATTTAGGAAAAGCACCATGGAGAATCTGAATAATAGGAATGCTGAAACAGCAAAAGAAAATTCTTGTTTCCCTGTCCTCCACCCCTAACCTATCTCTGTAACCCTATAAGGCAATGTCATGTTAACCCCTTACCCATTGGTCAAGCTTGGATCCTTTCCAACCCTATAAAAGAAGCATACTGTACCCCATTAGGGGAGAAAGAAGAAGAGCAGAGACCCTTCACGGACCTCCCCAAATAAAGCCATCTCCGTGGAACAGCCTGCGCCTTCTCCTTCTCCTCTCTCTCCGTCTGCTGCAGCCTCAAGCCTGGGGCACCACTACCTAGCAAGCAGAGCTGAAATCCTAAGAGCTTGCAATCACTATAGAGCTGGTAATCACCATGCTTGCTAGATGGTAGCCCCGCGGCATTGGCATGAGCGAGCTAGCTTCGGGCACCCGGTCCCTACTCAGGGACTGAGCTCCTGAGCCCTATTGCTCTGCTTTATGATAAGGCCAAATCAGAGAGGTTATTAATAAGTGATCAGTTTCTAAGGGTCTGGGGAGGCATAGGAATTTTTGGGATAGCTAAGCAGATGACTGAACGGTGTGTGATATGTCAACAAGTAAATAAGAAGGTCATGAGGAAAACACCCAGCGGAGGCTGAGAACTAGCCTTACCGCCCTTTATAAAACATTCAAGTAGACTTTACTGAGGTTCCCCAGGTACAACGGTGGAAGTTTTTGCTAGTGATAGCGGATCACTTGACTCATTGGGTAGAGGCAGTACCCACTGTGAAAGCCAATGCCAATGTTGTGAGTAAAATATTCCTAGAATCAATCATTCCCTGATATGGGATGGTAAACAGGATTGATTCAGACCAAGGAACTCATTTCACATCAAAGATACTGCAGAAAGTTGTTCAAGCCCTGGGAGTAAAATGGGAATTACACACTCCATGGCATCCACAGAGTTCCGATCAGGTTGAGAGAATGAATCAAACTCTTAAAAGAACTCCAGTTAAACTGATGATTGAAACCCAGATGTCATGGATTAAATGTCTCCCTTTGGCCTTATTAAGAATTAGAACCCAACCCCGGTCAAATTTGTGGGTGTCACCTTATGAAATGATGTTTGGGTTACCCTTCTTGACCTGACCCCAGAAGGTTGCCACCTATGAGGAAGGGGAAGCCAATGCCAAGAAAGATGTTATGTTTATAGCACAAACTTTAGAAGGGCTAAGACATAAAGGAGCAATTCCTCAAACTACCACCCTGTATTTCAGAATCCATAATATTAATCCCAGGGATTGGGTGATGTTTTAAGTCATGGAGAGATCAGCCTCTAACTCCTCAGTGGGAAGGTCCCTTTCAGGTACTGCTCACCACCAAACCAGCTGTGCGAACTGCAGAGTGGGAATGGATTCATGCCCACAGAGTCAAAGGCCCAGTAGAAGAACCCAAAGAATAGACTATAACATACGGGTCGGGTGAAACGAGATTGACTCTCAAGCAGAGACCAAGAGACAACCAGGAAAACAGCAAAACAGCAAAACACCCAAAACGTAGAGTCAAGTTTCCACCATCCAGCTCGAGAACTGTTTTCTGTTTTACTGGGTGAGAATTACAAGCATCTGTTGGGGGGAAGTACACAAGGGACTATAAATGTAATGGAGCAGTATCTTTAAGAAAATAAGAAAAAGGAAGGTGGGCAAGTCCAGGTTGGCCCCTTTCTTCACTACCAAGAAGACTTTATAGCCCTGCTGCGGGTAGCAACCCCGTAGGCATGGTAAGGTGGGGGCAAAAGGCCATACCGGACCTCTATAATTCCCCAACTGTCTTTTAATATAAAAGAGACTGGAGGAAAAGACCATTTTGGCCTCTGTACTCATCACTTAGAGACACCTGCTATGGGTAGCAAGCCTCTAGGCAGGGTAGATGGGGGTAAAAGCCATACCGGACCTCTGTGATGTCCTTTTGTTCATTCTGGATAAGGGTGTCCAGGGAAAACTGGGGATTTTTTCCTTTTCCCTTTGTTTCCCTCTGTCCTTGCCCACATCAACAGATGCTAGTATGACTCATTGAGTTGAATTTGTAGAGCCAAATAGCTTGTGGAAAAGGGGGATTGTGATAGATGAGTAATGTGATGGTTGACTCTCACAATTAAAAGGCAAATACCATGTATATATGTTAAGAGAAGTTTTATAGATTTATAGTTATGTATAACCCCCCCCCCCCCTTGCATTGTTATAAGGGGACGGCCTGGGTTTGGGACATTTGGGAGGGTAAGCTTGCTACTGTGGCAACATCTGATCTGACCTCCAATCAAGATTTGAGGAAGTAAACTTCACCACTGGACAGCGAAGAAGGAGTTGATGGACAGAACTTTGGGTGGGGCTAAAGGGTTAAAAGGAGAAACCTCCATTGTGTGGGGGAGCACATGGTGGGAAAGATCCTTTGCTCCCGGTGCCATAATATTTTCTCTCTTCAGTCTTCTGTTGTGTTTTTGATCAGGTTTTAATAAACCTTTTAAAATTTTTGGAAGTGAGTAACATTTCTCACAAAGCTAAAACTTAAAGCATCATGTGAGCCACAGGGTGGTGTGCGGACATAAAGAATGCAGTTGCATGTTTCAAAACACTGTCCCCATAAGATAAACCACCACAACAGAACTTGAGATAAGTACAGACAGCACAGCAGGAAGGAGCTAATTCCAGGCCTAACACAATTGAAGATTTGGTTAGCATCCATACAAAACTCCCCACCATGGCAAACTGTGGGAAAGGAAGAAGCTGCTTACACACATTCCAGCCCAAGTTGTGGGAACAGCATCTATGCTCTGTGGATGCCTGGGACTTGGACTGTATAAAAGTGGTACCCCCAGAAGAACACTTCAGGACTCCCACCACCAAGAAGACCAGAAGAATGGCCAGCAAGATGCTGCAGGCATATCTTTTTCTTAATCTCTCTCTCTCTTTTCCTCCACTCCCTCTCTTCCTTACATTTACTGTTAAATAAAATCTGTACTATTGACTTTGGCATATGGTCTCTTTTGCCCTTTAATTTGGGCAGAGGCATCTCTTAATAATCCGATCCCAATATTATTTTGGTGTCAGAAGTGGTATCATAACACCCTTGAAGGATTGACACTAACAGTTTATGAAATTATACTCTTTATTTATATAATAGAAAACTGTGACAGGTTAAGGTTTGAGGATTGTTGATGATATTATCTGGCTGCAAAAACACATTCAAAACAGTATACAGGTAATCTCTAATCCCTAACAAAATCTGGCTCGAGATACTCTATGACACACATAAAGTATGGGTCTTACCCTAAAGGCATCCATGTAGGGGAGAAAACAGGTTCAGCCTGTCAACTGATCCCAGCAGTTGCGATGCAGTCTTCCCTACTTCTCCTCATTCTTAACTTAATTTTATACTATTTATTTACATTTAGGTGGAGCTTGAGTGATTCTATTCATACATGCCTTTGTCACTGATTGGTGTAAAATTCTAAGGTATAGTCAATAAAATAAATGCTCTGTGAGGGATGGCCATACTTTGGAGATGAGTAACTTTGGGATGGAGTTATGTGTCAATATTACATCTGAGGTAACCTTTGGGATGGAGGTGTGTGTCAGTTATTACATCTGTGAGCTTGCCATGGTTACTGGTTCAACAGCAAGACATCCTCATTCTTCTCCCTTAATTGACAGCTGTTATGCAGCTTATCAGCTACAAGGTACCACTGAGTTCCCTTCCTTTGCAAGGATTTTGAATAACATTGGAGCCTGGCCATGCCCCCTTCCCAGCTACTGCAAAAAATTAACTTTAGCCTGGCTGGAACTTGAACATGCACATACAGATCTCACAAGAGCTGTCACTTAGTCCTTGTAAACACATACACATTTGGGATAGACAGCGAGATTATGCAGAGAAATAGTTAAGAGAAGACTTAACGAGAATGTATAAAAATAAAATGATAGGACAGAGAGTGGTAATTAGGCACAGGCAAGTGTTTTCTCTGACAGTTGTCTTTTAGCCCTTCATTCACACATGGATGCATATAATACTAGAAAAGTAGATAAAATTGTGTCCATTGAAGACAAACCTTGAACAAACTGATGCCTCGTGTGTGACCGTGGTCACAAGGGTTTTCAGGATGAAGAAGAGACGAGAATGTTGACTCCATGATCAGAAGGCTTGATTTATTATTTTATGATAAATGTTACATTAAGACTATACTAAAAAGAAATAGAAAGGAAAAGGTTTCTTCAGAAGCTAGCTAAGCTAAGAATAGAAAAGAATGAATAACAAAGATCTGTGTCTCAGACAGAGAGCAAGAGCCAGCTCTGCCATGAGTGGTCAGGAAATCCAAACACCCACAGGAGACCAATCACAGGTCTACCTGTTGCATTCCACAGCAGCAGATAACCATTGTTTACTTTTGGTTGCTGAAACTGCAGCTTCTCACAAGGAAAAATCCTAAGAAAGGATTTTTCATGAAAGATGTCTGCGACACTCGTGAAGGCTGACCAAGAACAGAGACTAGACGGAGCTAAAGAATCAAGTAGATATTTATTAGTAGACCTCAGTAGATCCATCTTGGGCAGCACAAGAGCCCAGCCAGGGCTACACCCCAGATGAACACAAAATGGTCACCAAAATGGGCGACTGGTCACAGGGTCTCACACTTTTATAAGTTTTGGGCCATTAGCATATTGGAGCTAATTGTCCAATTACAGCTTTAGCCCATGAAGTCCCATCCTTCTTGTTTTTCTCTCTTCAGTCCACTAGGTTTATGCTCTTGGGCCTGAAATCTGGATCGGTTGTCCTTAGGTCCCCAGCTAGAGAAGGAATTGTTTTGTCTACCTACTCTGTGAAGAGAGCTTACTGTCCCCTTATATGAAGCCCAGACCCACACACTAAAGCAGCATAGAATCCGAAAAATATAAAAGCTAAAACCTGAGGCATCAAAACCATGGCTGTAGCAGCTAAGAACTGGGTTTGTTGGCAGAACCATTGCATTGTATCAACTTGTTCTGTGTCTGTTCTCATGAGTGTGGTTGGGTCCCATGATCTCTATATAAATTGGGGACAGAAAATAATGGGACTAGATAACCAGGTGTGATGGGTTTAGTGTTGGCTAATTATTAGTGCATTTAATAGAATGTATTTATTTATTTCTTGTTGTGAGATAGGATTAGGAGAAAGGTAAAGTAGGTTTAAAACTTTAAAAGGGTATAAAGAAAAAGGTATTAATAGTAACTAAAAGAAAGAGTAATAAAAATTAGAATAAAAATTTTAGGATACTTTTCTTCTTTCTATATATTTTTTTCCTTATTGATAATGTAAAGGAATAAAACTTAAAATTTTTGTTAGTTTACTACTTTTAGAATAGTTTTTCTTCAGTTTATTTAGGGAGAGAAGTCCTTTTTTGTTAATGTAATGGAGATTTTTTTATAAGAAAATAGGTTTTTTTGTGTTTCTCCTTATGAATAGCAGCTGCCTGGGGAAATCTGTAATTGTGAAATCTCTTATTTTTTACAAGCTTTTCTTACAGCTCTGTTTATGGCCAATGGCAGCTTATGGGGTACTGTTTTAAAGATTAGCTGATCAAAGGCAAAAGTTCTCATTATCTCTCTCTAAAATCATCTTCATCTCTGGGAACAGAGGTCATCTTCTTCTCTCCCTGGGGGCACAGGGTCTTCATTACTCTTCTCTCTCCTCAAACTTCTTATAGATCACAACTACTTTATCATCTGCTTACTTTGGCATGGAGGCCTTTGCTCGATATCAATTTGAACTCTTCATCTCTTCATGCTTTTATGTGTTACAGGGAAACAGAGTCTGATATATCAATTACATCTTTCTCTACAGCTTTACAAGAGGATTTCAGACTCAGGATTAGGGCATCTCCTCATCCCTCCCATCTGGGACTTGACTTCTCCTTCACTGACTTTGGTGTCTTCATGTTGTTCCTCTTCATTGACTGTATTTTGTTCTTTTTTTCTTACTTAAGGGAGGATTGAAGTACTGAAAGACTTAACATCCCGCCTGGGGCCAGTAGATAGTCACCTGACCCCTGCCAGGCTTGGTAGCTTGTGGCGGGAACTGTGGACGGGGCTGTGTCAGGATTGGTTACATGGCTGGTTTTTGGTTTTTGCTGCATTTAATTCTAGCCATAGGGCCACTCTGTGCAGGCTGCAGGGCCACCTCTGGTGTTGGAAACATGATCTCATGCGGCAGCCATGCTGGGGGAAGGGGACCTGGCAGCAAGATGTTAATAGCAGCAGCCCTGCCCTGCCCTGCCTTGGCCAGGACCCCGCAGTCTCCCCGCCCCCTGCCTGGTAGCTGCTGGGGCCCAGCCCGGCTGAGATGGGGCCCAGTAGGCTCCTCAGAAAGGGGCCTGGCCCCATGGCAGAGTCAAGACAGAGGCTGGGCCAGGCCTTGCTACCTGTTTCCAGGCTGGAAGGAAAACAGGAAGTTCCTGGGTTTCTTTCATCTTTAATGTGTGTCCTGGGTTGACAAGGAAGTGAGGTTTTTTGGAAGTTGTAGTCAAACCAATCAGTGCTCAGATTTGAATATTGGCACCTGGTGTGGCCACTGGAGACATGGATATGCCTCTGAGAACACAGGGGGTTAAAAAGCAGAGAACTCCCAGGGAAACTCTCTCTTGGTTCCGGTGGTGAAAGAGGTGTTTTTCACAGAGGTGTGTACAGCTTTCTAGTGGTTGGAAGCTTTGCATCACTTCTGTAAATGCATTTCATGCAAAACCAGGACACCAGAGAAAGCCATCCTTAGTTAATGGAAAGCAATTACTTTTTTACCTCATCTTCCTTCTCATTTAGTCTAATTGTAAAACACAAAGGTAGAGAGCCCAGGCTTCACTTTCTGTGAGCATTGGCAACCTGTTACCATTCCCCACTGTATCTTCTGAAGGTAGAGCATAGCAGTGGTTTATTGCTATTTATGATTATTCTTTACTCAGCTGGTGTCAGAATTAGGGGTTTCTGGAGCTTGACAGCATTTCCATGCTTTTGAAGCACAGTTCTTGAGGAAGGATCTAAAACTGCCTGTGTGATTGAGTTAAATTAGCATTATTTCATTATATACCATTTATGCCTCCCATTTGATCCAGTGTTGATATATTTCCCATAAAATCAAAATACACAAGATTTTAAGTCTGTATACATGTGAAAAAATTAAAATCACCCCTCGTCTTGGTTTAGGGCAAATTTGGCAGGAAACCTCCAAATGGGGTCCCTTCTATAAATCTATCTAAGGTATAGCACACTACAGGGGCCAACATCAGCAACAACCTTGATAATAAATAACAAATGCATTTACATTCCCACTAAAAAATTTAAGCAAACAAAGTTTTACTTGAAGAGCTTGCAACAAAGGTACATTGCAATAGAATATCAGTTTTGCTTGAGTTAAATGCTAAAGGCCATAAGACTAGCTGTTTACTAGGATGCTTTTTAGATGAGATTAAGTTCTTTGTTCTGCTTTTGGAAAACACTAGGCACAGTAAGATCATGAGTATTCCTACATTCTCTTACAATAGAAATCATTGAATGGGCTGATGCATAGCAGGGAAATGAAAATTGTACCACCATTATTTAATTGCAATTGCATCACAGCTATACATTGCTAAAACAGTTACTAAGAATGTACTTTATTCATACTTTACACAGTAGTATCTTTATCTTACAGTGCTTCCTCATATTTTTGCTGCCTTCTGCAAACATCTCTTCCTTATATATTTCCTTCTTTCACCAGATACTGAAGGATGCCAGCAAGAATGCCTGGAGGGACTTCCACCGTGAGGCAGAGCTGCTGATTAACTTGCAACATGAGCATATCATCAAGTTCTATGGTGTCTGTGTCGAGGGTGATCCACTCATGATGGTCTTCGAGTATATTAACAATGGAGATCTTAACAAATTCCTCAGGTAAATCCACCAATATGTGTCATGTTGGAGAGTCAGAAGTGGGCAGAGAAGGTAGGCATGACTAGAACTTAATGTTAAATTAACAGTTCTCTCTGAAAAATACAGAGACCTAAGTGCGAAAAGCTGTGCAACACTGCTGATTTGTCTTATGTACTGTTATGTGGGCCTTACTGTTTCTTTACCTATTTGGAAGTACTCAATTTTTACACTTTCCACCAAAAGAATGATAATCAAAGGATAAACTCTATTTTATCATATTCTGAAATGTTTGCTTATAAAACTTGCAGTAGCAATGACTTCCTTGTCTCTTTTCTACTGGCACTTGAGAAGATCCCACTCGACAACTGTCCTGGGTTGTAAGATGTGTATTCTATTTCCCATCTGTTCGAGGTAGAGCAGTTATCCTCTGTTAATTGGGCAGTTTATCTCCTTCACAACCAATCCTCCCTCTGGAGAGATATCTTCTGTTAATGGGCCATTGAATCTCACTACATGGCTGATAAAATTACATCATCCCATTGTGAGAAGCTCCACCCAGGGGAAGGAGCCAAGCATTCCTACCTGGATATAATCTGAGATTTGGAACACCACAAGCAGCCTTTCCCCACTGGATTCCAAGAGGAGCAGCTTTCTTCTCCACTGGATTCCCAGAGGAAGACCAGGCCCATCTACACCACCACTGGACTTTCAGAGGAAACCTACACCCTTCTACCAGATCACTGCTTCAACAGAACCACACCTGTCACTCCAGGAGGACTGCAGCCACCATTCAATTGGACTGCTACCAACACCCTGACTAACAGGGTGTCAGGTCATATTCTGACTCTGTCAGTGTTTGTGGGTTTTTTTTGTTTGTACTATTGCATTTGTATTTTTAATTTTCCTAGTAAAGAACTGTTATTCCTATTCCCATATCTTTGCCTGAGAGCCTCTTAATTTCAAAATTATAATAATTTGGAGGGAGGGGGTTTACATTTTCCATTTCAAGGAAGGTTCCTGCCTTCCTTAGCAGACACCTGTCTTTTCAAAGACAGCAACCTATCTCTGTCTGTAGATGTCGAAAACATTTGAGAATCTACCTCTCTGAGTGTTTTGAAAGGATACCATTAATCTGCTGCAAGAAAACTTTTAGCCATGGAAATTTCAGTGCAATGTGAATTACTACATTTTGGGAGGTAGTTTGGGGCTTTTAAAAAAAGCTATTCAGAAATGCACATCTGAAATTGAAATTTGGTGGTAAAACAGTCCTAAATAGATGATACTTAACATTCACAAGAATAGATAACTTATGAACCAGTAAGTTATGCCCAGTGGCCTCATGCATGTACAATTGCTTCTAGCTTAAACTTGTTGACACAAAAATAAAGAGTTAAGAGGCAATGTTAGCACTTACATAAAACATTTGCATAAGGGACTGTTGATTCAACATCTCCTGTACTGTTTCCATCAAAGGGCATGTTCTGGCTTTGCCTGGGACACGGAGGTGATTCTATGTCACCTCATGTCATTGCCAGTAGCAGGGAAAAGGGACTCTCTTCTGGGAAAAAAAGGGGTTCCTCCCAGGTGAGTAAATGTATCAGGGGGAGCCATCTGGTATTGTCTATTGTCAGAGGCCATTTTTGTGTGCATAGTTTCTTTTCTTGTACCCTCTGTCATTAGTATTCTTGCTGTTACTGTTCTTTGTTTTTATCTAATGTCTGTTTCCAGTAAATTATTCTTATCTTGACCTGTGATCTTTCCCTTATGTGCCTCCAATTCTCTTCTCCATCTCCCCACAGCATGGGGGATGGGTGTGGGGGGGATGCAGGGGAAAGGGGAGAGCAGGAAACTGAGAAGGGAGAGTGGGTGAATGAGACAAAGTGGCATGTGGGTTTTAGTTTCTCGGTGGGGGCACTGAATAGGGGAAAACCATTCCTAAACCAGGACAGCCTCATTTGGCACCCAATGTGTGACTTGAAGGGCTGAAATAATAACAGATCTGCCCAGAGTGGGTTAGAAACAAATTTGATCCAAACATTTGTTGTATTATGTCGGGAGCCACTGGTCACAATGTTGCTTGGTGTGTTCATGTGGGTGTGGCACCTACCCCTGTATATATTCCCACATGTGCTCCTTGTGGTGCTCTTTCTTAGAGTAGGGAGAGGGTTCAGGATTGATTTGTTGCTGTACAGTGGGACATCAGTTTATGATATGATAACATCAAGGGCAAAGAGGGTCATTTGGGATGTGTATTGTGTTGCACTCCTACCCTTAACTGGAGCACTACATTTGGGACTCCATTAATAATCATACCCAGCCTGAGGGAAGAACAGAAGAAGATGATTTTCCCCAGCTTTTCCCCCTTTTCCTCCTTCAGGCTTGTTAAAAAACCTTTTGAGAATTCTGAACTCCTTTTGGATGTTATGGAAAGCATGTTCTTGTTGCTAGGTTTGCTAGGTCCCCTCATTGTGGCCCACACCATGTTTAGAGGCAAGAAAGAGATTTCTAGGGAGGTTGTTCAGAGATCTTCACTGAGGGTGGATAGTCATGAGTGGTATGGAATGTGGGAGAAAATGAGCCAGCTTTTGAAAGACTATTATGCTGCAAAGGTTTGGAAGTTCAACCCTGAACAACTACAGGACCTTGATAAAGTGCCAGAAGATTTAAATTAAAAATGCTGTGGCAGTTCCAGAGGGGTACAAAGTTATGCAACAACAAGCTATTGAACAAATCAAACAGGAGATTGTTCATGCAATAGCCCTTGGGACAGTCAGGACAGAGCAGGATGTAAAAAAGGTGCTCTATGCTGCAGCCGGAGAGAATGGTCCATCCTGGAGCCTCTGGCAAAAAGTATCCAGGGAGACTCTAGGATGACCCCTGGGGTTATGGGGTCAGAGATACAAAGGACATGAGGGCTCTTACACCTGGTGTTGGTTTTGAATGGCCTGGTTTTTGGTAGCAGGGGTCCAAAAAGGTGGCTTCTGTGAGAAGCTGCTAGAAGCTTCCATCATGTCTGGCAGAGCCAATCCCCGATGGCTCTGTAGATGGACATGCCACTGACCAAGCCTGGGCCAATTAGAGATTATGGTAATGCCTCTGTGATAACTTATTCAAGAAGAAGTCAAAACAAAGGTGGACACACAATTTTGATTCCAGCTAGAGAAGAGGAGGAGATAAGAACACATCAGGGAAACAACATGGTGACACCAGGTCAGTGAAGAAGAAGGCGGAGGAGGTGCTCCAGGCACCAGAGCCAAGGTTCCTCTGCAGGATGCGGTGAGGACCATGGTGAAGCAGGTTGCCCCCCTGCAGCCCATAGGGATCCACGGAGGATGCAGAGATCCACTGGCAATCTGTGGGGGAGGTGCCCATGTGGGACTGGGTGGATGCCTGGAGGAGGCTATGATCCAGTGAGAGACCCGGTGGAGAGAGGGGCCCCTGCTTACAGACTGGAGCAGCCTGTCTTTGGACAACTGCACCCTGTGGAAGAGTGACCCACACTGCAGCAGTTTTGGAAGGACTGCTGCTGGTAAGATTGGAAACACACTGGAGAAGTTCGCAGAGAACTGTCTCTGGTAGGAAGGCACTCCACGGTGTAGCAGGGGAAGTACTCCTCTTCTTGAGCAGCGGAAGAAAACCTCAGGTGACAAACTGAACAAAACCCTCACACCCTGTCTCCCGTGCTGTCGGTGGGAAGGAAGGAGGGGCTGGGGGAAGAAAAGGTGTTTTAAGGGCTTATTTTACTTCCCAATATCGTCCTCTGATTTTGTTAGTAATACATTTACTTTGTACTTTTAAGTTGAGTCTGTTTTGCCCTTGGAGTGTTTTCTTCTGGTCCTTATTTCAACTCATGAATCCTTTGGTAAATTTTTCCCTCCTCTGTCCAGCTGTAGAAGGGAAGGGTGGGTGAGTGGCTTTCATGGGTGCCTGGCATCTGGCCAGCATCAAACCATGACACACCCCAACTGAAAAGGAGATAGTGGCACCTTATGAAGGAGTTCAAGCTGCTTCAGAAGTGATTGACACCAAAGCACAGCTTCTCTTTGTCAGGATCCAATCACTGAGGTTCTTAGAAATGCCCCTGCCCCAATTAAGGTGCAAATGAGACCATATGCCAGTGACAATTTTATGGGTTTTATTTGAGATTAAATATGGGGGAGAGAGAGAGAAAGAAAGAAATAGGAAATAGGTGGGGGGACAGAAAGAGAGTAACAGGGACAGAATACTGAAAATATCACCACTCAATGGATCCCAATGATATTCTGTTGATCATCTACAGCTGGTCTTCTTGGTGGTGAAGGTCCCCCAAAAAAGCATAGAATCTGGTGTGTTAATATACGCTCACACCAGGTAGGAAAATCCAGGCACCTCCCGGGGGGGGGGGGGGAAGTTTGCTATTGTCTCTTACAACAGACTCTGGGTTTGTTGCATCATGTGCAGTCCTGTGGTACAAGGCTTCAGGAAAGACTCTGGGGGACACTTCAAGGGGCCTTTGATGGATTAAGGCACACCCTCAGCTGCCTCTTGTAAAGCTGATCTCTCGGGGCCTTTTGGGTCTGATCCAGCTAGCTTTGGACCCTGGCCCCTTGCAGCCTTTCAAGGACAAAAGTAAAAGATTCAAGGTGCTCTTTCCTCTTGGGACCAGAGTCCCACTTTATTCCTTGATTGGAGCCACCTGGGGATCAAGGCAACGGCCCTGGGGGGAAAGAGAGCTGAGGGTTTCCTCCCAGGCGATTTTAAGCCCAGGGGAAGGGGGGCGGAGGAAAATGGCCACAGCCAATGGGATATATGTGAGGGGAGGGGCGAGGGGAGGAGTAAACCAGGAAGAAACCACCACCACTGGGGCTTATGGGAGAGGGGAGCATGGGACAAACCATGTGATAAAAACCATGTGATACACACATACTATGCAGTGCAAAAATACCAAACCCCCATTCAAAACAACAACTAAATAAATTATTTAGTGCAATACAACAGCCTCTCACGTGAATGTCCCATGGATGTGGCCTTCCCAGGGTTGGGGGCTTCCATAGCCAGTTTGTGTAAGGGAGGATGGGTTCACTGCCCCTGAGCAGAGGTTATGTATGGCACACCGAAACTTCCTCCCCCAACCTTGGCCTGGGGGGAAATTACGCAAACCTGCTCCCAGCAAATGGGTCTGTGGGCTATGGCCTACCCTACCCCGAAGCAACCCAAAGATGATTCTTAGCATGGCTGCTGGGTTTGGGTCACATTCTTTTCCTTGTTTGCTTGTTTGCTTCAGGTGATTGAAGAATGGGTTTCCCTTTATCTAATCTCAACAGTTTGACTTTTAAGTCCAAAGTCCCAGTCAGGCATTCTTCAGGGAGGCTTCTTTGGTTGTAGCTTCTTCATACAGTTTTTATTATAATGAACAAAACTTTATATCAATGTTTGAGGCATGAACTATTTCAGTCTCTGACACTCCTGACTGCCAGTGCTGGGCTGGGTGTGTGTGCAAAGGGAAAATCCCTGCCACACATGCCATTGATGCTACTTGGAGTAAGTAGGTCGCACTGATCCCACAGTGAGCTCACAGAGGAAACCACAATTGCCCAGGAATCTTGGAAGTCTCCATGAATTGGCACAAATTATCATCAGAAGAAGAGGAGAAAAGGGTGATGTGCTGAGAGGGTTCCATCCTCTAATCAACTACCTGATAATGAAAAGTGATATGGTCTCTTCACTTATGGTTCCTGCTGTATCATAGGGATACATCAAACATGGAAAGCTGCTGTATGGAGTCCTACACGGCAAGCCACAGAAGTTGTTGAGGGACAAGGTGGATCAAGTTTGGTTGCAGAGCTTAAAGCCATCCAGCTGGCTTTCGATATTACTGAATGAGAGAAATGGCCAATGCTCTACCTCTGCAATGACTTGTGTATGGTTACAAATGCTCTGTGGGGGTGTGTCTTGGTTTGAAAGACAGGTGCCTACCAAGGGAGGCAGGAACCTCCCTTGGAATGAAAAATATGACCCCCCATTCCCTCTAAATCATAACTTTGAAATTAAGGGGCTTTCAGGCAAATATATGGGAAAAGGAGTAACTGTTCTTTATTTGTATGTATATGTATAACAAGATAAACAAACAGCAACAACAGCAGCAACAACAAACAAAACCAGAAACCCAACAACAGCCTTCTCTTGTCTGTCGAGTACCTTCCCCTTGGTGTAGTGTCGAGTTATGAGTAGGTCTTGGGTCTTCAAAAAGACAGGAGCAGTTGCTGGTTGTTGTAAAGTTGTTCATTGCATGAATACACCAGCCTCGAAGGTGAAGAATTCAGAGTATTAAAGTCCGTGTTAAAAGCTTTCTGGCATAGAGTCCCGATGTTCCGAGCAGAAGCAGCAGAAGCAGTAGCAGCTAGCAGAAGCTACTACCACTTTTTTTTTTGTACCCCAATACAGTGGGATTTTATTAATAAATTATCCAATCAGCTAAAAACACAATTTTAAAACATTCTTTCTACACCTATCCAAGCTTAATTCTAATGTGCAAAAGTAGTGTCAGTTCTTGCACAAAATCTACGCATATAGTTCTATCTGTTCACGCAAAGAGTTTTATCTGTTCTACCTAGAAATACAAGCACTATTTTACTATGTTTTCTTTATGTCTGGAGTGAAGTTAATATTGTGAAAGGTGACACTACTGAACTTTAGGCTTTAGGGCTTTTTACTAGCTAACACAGTCTCTTAAAGCACTTACGATATATTTCTACTTACTTAAAACTAAAACTTACACTCCTACTTCATGTCTGTGTGGCTTAATATATTTCAGTTTCTCTAAAGATTCCAATTAAATCCCTGCATTCCTTTCTCTCTCTGAGGGGCTCAGAGAGGCTTCTATTTCAGGCATTCCAACAGTGTAGTTACAGTCACAGCCAGTAGGGATGCTGTTGGCGCCCAGAAAGGCAGTTGCGATGATTCCCCCGCGGCTACAGGGGGTGCTGTGGCGCAAGCTCAGCCCCCTCATTCACGGGTAATAGTGGGTGCAGAGAAATGAGCTGTAGCAGAAGCCTTGGAAGCAGCAAGCAGGAATGGCAAGGACCAGCAGACTGCAGAGTGGCAAACAAAATGTAACAAAAACTCCAGAGCCATAGCAGGATGTGTGGGGTGTCCCAGCAGGCACAGGGTGCTGAGTTACAGTGTAGCGAAGAACCCAGAGCAGTGGCAGAAAAACAGTGGGGCTGGGCAGCGGCAGCCAGGCCCCCAAATGCAGCCAGGAGTGGCTCCTGCGAAGGGCAAGGGGCTTGAGGTCCTAGGTTTTCCCCTGAGGCACACAAGTAGATAGAGAAGATAGAGAGGGTCCTTTTCAGTGAGATAGGGTGTTAATAAGGTCCCAGTGCAATGGCCGCCCTTATGAGCAAAGGCTCACTTATGGAAAGGAAGAAGCAGTACAGGAGCTGGACTCTGACATTGCAAGAAATTCTCCCCGCAGTAGCAGCAGCTCGACCGTTCCCCCCCATCCTGAGAGCAAGAGAGCTAGCAGCTAAGCCCAACCCCTCACCTCCCAGCCAAAATCTCCTGGTATCTCTGTCCTTCCCAAAACAAAGCACCTCAGGTAGGAGAGTAGCCAGCTGCCCCCTTCCCCCCATCTTGGCCATTTCTTTTGCCTCTTAAGTATTGATATTTATCAAATCTTAGCAACAAATGCAACAAAATTACCTGAGAGAAAGAAAAAAATTGAGAAATTCTAACCTCCAACAGGGTGGCTAGATTGACAGAAAAAGACCAATTCACAGTGTAGAGGGAAACCCATCTAGGCTGCTGAATGCAGCAAGTCATTACTGCCTGGGTAGAGAAGTTGGCTGTAAAATACGCCATGTAGATGCACACGTACCCAAGAGTTGGGCTAGTGAAGAGCATTGCAACAACAAACAGGTGGGTTGGGCTGACAAGATTGAAGTGTCTAAGGTGGATCTGGACTGGCAACATAAGGGTGAATTATTTCTGGCTTGGTGGGCCCATGGTGCCTCAGGTCATCAGGGAAGAGATGCAACAAACAGATGGACTCGTGACCAAGAGGTGAACTTAACCATGGACACTATCTCCCAGGTTATCCATAACTGTGAAACATGTACTGCAATCAAGCAGGACAAATGGGTACAGTCTCAGTGGTATGGGGTATGATGGTCAAAATATAAATATGGGGAGGCCTGGCAGATTGATTACATCACACTGCCACAAACCCACCAAGGCAAGTGCTGCATGCTGACAGTGGTGGAAAAACCACTGGATGTCTTGAGACTTTCCTGGGCCTCATACCACTGCCTGGAAAACCATCTTGGGCCTTGAAAAGCAAGTCCTGTGGAGACATGGTATCCCTGAAAGAACTGAGTCAGACAATGGGACTCATTTCAAAAACAGCCTCATAGACACCTGAGCCAGAGAGCTGGGGATTGAGTGGGTGTATCATATTCCTTATCATGCACCAGCCTCTGGGAAAATTGAACAATATAATGGACTGTTGAAAAGCACATTGAATGCAATGAGTGGTGGGATATTCAAACACTGGGATCTTCATTTAGTGAAGGCCATCAGGTTAGTTAACCCTCGAGGCTCTACCAATTGAGCTGGCCCTGCCCAATCAAAACCCCCACGTATCATAGAAGGGGATAAAGTCTCCATGGTGCATATGAGGTACATGTTTGGATTAGTCCTGCCTCAAGAAAAGGCAAAACCATCAGTGGGATTGTTTTTGCACAAGGACCTAGTGTCCCGTCCCACTGTAAAAGGGGAGTCAGGGAGGATTCTTTTTGATAGATTTCTCAGATGAAAATAAACAGCAAATGTGGCAATATTATATGTGAGAATTGTTTATTGATAAAGAAAGATAAGTGTTCCTACAAAATGGGGGATAGAAAAAGGAACCAAAGAGGGAAAAAGATAAACAGAGAGAAACAGAAGACAGGGACAGATTGTTACTGCTGTGTCCCGGGCACCCAGTTAGCATCAACTTGACAGATGGAGTGCGTGTGCTGTGAGCAGCGACAAGCCTGTGCAGCTCTCATAAGCGACTGGGCGTGACTTCCAAGCAGCAGTGGCAGTGTGAACAATGGCTGTGAGCTGGCTGCTGCGGGCTGGCTGCTGCAGGTTGGCTGCTGCAGGCAACATGGGAAACATGGTGATGGTGATAGATGCAGGCTGGGGGCAGGCAGCATCTGCTCCATCAGGGAAACAGCAGAACACTCAGTTGTCGCAGCAATCTGCCTTGGGGAAGCAGTGAAGCAGGGCAGGAGAGGTGTGGACAGGGAAGCAGGACCACAGGGAAGAAAAGGTGAGGGGGGGGAAGAAGGCCAAGCTGACTCTCTGGGAGAGCCCCTGTTCCCCCCAAGAAACCCACAGAAAAATGGCCCAGTTGTGTCACAGTTCACTGCTTTTATGTGCTATGGCTCCTCCCACAGCCCGATTTCCTGGCCATTTTTTCCTGAGCATCTGGGGCTCTGGTCCACCAGCCAGTGGGGGGGCCACTTGCAGCCTGATCGTGGAAGCTTTCTCTCCCCTGATTGGCTGCTAGGCGAAGTCTCCCTGGGGATAGGGCTCCTAGCACATGTACAGTCCTCTATAGTAATTTTTCATCTCATATATAACATGTTGAGGCATAAATAAAAATCAGATTGGTCCCTCTCACCTAGGTGCACTTGGTGAGTAATGCAGAGGGATGGGAAAACATGATGTGTACCTCAAGGGGATTTGATTTTTGGGTGAGAACAGTCTGAAATGTTGAATTGTATAATATTAGTCACTGAATGACTCTGCCACTGTATGTCATAACTCCCATGGACAATGATGATGGGCTGCTCCAGATACACCAGTCATGAGCTTCTAATGCAGCTTACAGTCAGGCAACAGCACACCAGCCCTCATTCCCTGGAAGACATCTAAGATGGATAGAATCTACAGTCATGGACTAAATGAACTTAATAGATGTCTTGGAGGGATGGCCATTGACTATGGAAATGATAGTCGTGCTTGTGTATATATGTACATATATATGTGTGTGTATATATATCTATACATTTTAAAGGTGTAGGATCTGGGCATGAGGAAGAGGATATAGAAGAAGGGGTGGATAATGTCCTGATTCCAGCCAGGACAGGATTAACTGGGACAGGGAAGGGGTCCCTTCCAGGTTCCATAGCATGGCAGAGGGAACGGTTGGGTATTGCCCCTCTGCCCGCAGAGCTGGCTTTGCCCCCGAGCAAGGCAGCATGGACCGGATAGCTCAGTCCCTCCTGGGGACAGTGTCCGAATTCCCAGGCCGCTCGTAGCCATGGCTACCTTAAGCAAGCTTAGTGGATTTCAGCTCTTTAGTGATTATCAGCTCTTAGGATTTCCAGCTCTTTGCTTGCTTGCTAAGGCGCCTGGTAGGCTAGAGGGGAAGCAGATGAGAGAGGAGAAGAAAAAATCATCCTGGGGTTTCACACTGATGGTTTTATTGAGGGGTCTGGGAAGGGCTCCAGTGACGGCTCTTCTTCTGCCGAATGGGCTAAAACAGCCCCTTTTTATAGGGTACAAAGGGATCCAAACTCGTCCAATAGTAGGGGTTAGGGGAAAGTTACCTATGGGGTTACAGAGATAAGCTAGGGTCCGAGAGGCAGAAGACAGGAGCTTATTTTGCTTATTTTGCTATCTCATCATGACTCAGCAATTCCTACCGTTAAGCCTCAGCTCTCCATGGAGCCCTAGCCAATTCCATGGAGTTCCATGGAGTCTGCTACAGTTGGGTATTGTCAGTGGTTTCCCTTTTAACTGTACACTATGTCATTAGTTTTGTTGCTATTATTGTTGGTTGTTGTATTTCATTGTTGTTTCTAGTAAATCGTTCTTATCTCAACCCATGATCTTTACCTTTTGTGCCTCCAATTCTACCCTTAACCCCTCCACTGGGGGAGGGGATAATGGGGAGTCATCAAGCAGTGTGTGGTCTGAAGGGTTTTAGTGGGAACATTAAATTGGGCAATATCATTCCTAAACCACAACAACCTCCAAAATCATTGAGTCCAACCATCAACCCAGCACCACCTCAACATTCACTAAAACATGTCTTCAAATGCCATATCCACATGTTTTTGAACACTTCTAGGGAGATATAGGACTACAGTCTCAAAGTCACACCTTATCTGTGCTTGTTCTAGCTAGCAGAGACCCATGTCGATCCAAAAGAATCTCTGTCAATGTTACCGATCATTACAGGTACTGAGGATCTAATTCACAGCCAGCAGCAAGAAGATAAGTAAGATGTATTAAAATAATACAAAAGTTTCATTAGATACTAGCTTTCTCCTCAAGATAAGTAGTGGAAGATAAAGAGTTCTAATTAAGCAGATCCAGACCTTCACGCTTGAGAAAGTCATTAAAATAAAACAACAGTGCAATGAAAATGTACAATGCTTTTCAATAGAAATTTACCTCTGAGTCCTGGTTGGGAATTTCATATCTTCCCTTTTATTCCCCCACCCCCCCCCCCCCCCCCCCCGACACAGCTACCTGTGGCAGAACAAGTGTAGTTCTTTACATTGTATTAGATGCAATCCCAGCAATGCTATGCACCATCCTTCATCTGTCACTTTGCTCAGGAAGTTCTTTCCCTGGGGCAATTTTATCATCATATTTATAATAGGTAGTGTCAGATTCAGTCCCATAAATTTTGATTAATTTGCAGCTCTTCCAAAGTCCTATGCCCTTCCCCAAGGGAGAAATTAAGGATACACTTCAACTCTATTGATGTTACGTGGAGTCATGGGTTGGAGACAGACACACGACACAACACTATGAGTCATCAGCAAACAGCAGCAGCTTTAATATGGCTGCCCCTTTTATAGGGGCTTTGGATTTCCTGGGCTCAGAGAGTTGATAAGGATGAGACCTCTCTCCACCCAGCTCTCTGGTCAGTGGTCTATCTGCATCTAAGCTAGAACAGGGTTGGCTGAGGTCTTTGCTTGGGTTTGAATCCAACCTATCTCTGCCTTATCTGGAGACTTGTTTACTTCTAGGTTGGTTGAGTTTAGGGGGCAGCTTCAGATCAGCTGCAATGCAACATATTGATTAGAAAGGCGACTCTGAATATCCTCTTTATAGGAAGGAAGGACTTTTGACAAAAAATTAACATCAGTTCTAGGGTATTTCTTTTTAAAAGTTCGGGGCAGAGGTGATCACTGAAAGATTAGTCTGTGGGAATGGAATAAACAAAGAGGCTTCTGTAAAATCAGACGAATGGAGTGGATAAAAAGGGATATTTAGACTATTATAGGGGGTATCAAATGAGGAATAACCATCAGATAACCTGATTCATTGGCTAAGTACTGGATAGTGATGCTTGCCATAAAATGGTACATATAGGAAAGCTGATATCTGTACCCTCAAGGTACCACAATGTGACGTATGTGTGTGACACTGTTGTGACACATCAATGTCACTGGTGTAATACAGTTAAGGTAAATTAAGTACGTTATAGTG